>NC_135807.1:135778518-136078518 GCF_964213995.1 Mustelus asterias
GGGGAGGGGGGAGGGACTGGGGGTCGGAGGTGCCGGTCTTTACCCATCCGCTGCCGAGGGGCTGGGCTTCCGCTGCCAGATGCGGCCCCGCTCCCGGGCTCCCAGGTCGCTGCTCTGCATCAGGCCGGACCCGGCCCGGCCGGCGGGAAATCCGGTCTCCTTCCCCGGAGCGCCCCAGCTGGGAAATCCGCAAAGCCTCCGGCACCGCCGCACAAACACCCCAATGGAGGGAGAATAACGGTCATTCCCTCCCGTCCAAACATCCGCTCTGGACAGGACGTGACATCACCACACCCGCGCTGCGCATGTACGCCGGCCGCAACGCCCGCTGGGAATTGTAGTTTTCTGTGGGTTTTATGTGGGTTCGTTGGAGTGAAGGTTTTAAAGTTTATTTATTAGTGTCACAAGTAGGCATACATTAACACTACAATGAAGTTACTATGAAAATCCCCTAGGGAACGCCTGCTCGGGTACACTGAGGGAGAATTTAGCATGGTCAATGCACCCAACCAGCACATCTTTCGGACTGTGGGAGGAAACCGGAGCACCCGGAGGAAACCCACGCAGACACGGGGAGAACGTGCGGCCGGGTGTTGTGGCGCGCACCTGTAATCCATCTGCTGGGAGGCTGAGGCTGCTGGTCGGGAGTTCTGGGCTGTTGTTCTCTGTGCCGATCGGGTGTCCACACTAAGATCAGTATCCGCATGGTGTTCCGAGAGGACTCTGGGAGCACCAGGTGTGCTAAGGAGGGGTGAACCGGCCCAGGTTGGAAACGGAGCAGGTCAAATCCCCTGTGCTCTTCAGTAGTGGGATAGCACCTGTGAATAGAAACAGGGAGAACGTGCAAACTCCACACAGACAGTGACCCAAGCCGAGAATTGAACCCAGGTCCCTGGAGCTGTGAGGCAGCAGTGCTAACCACTGTGCCACCACATTCTTAGTTGGATTGAAGTTTTTACGTTGAAATATTAGTATTACTGTATGATAATCATAATATTATTAAGATGGTTAAAGAGAAATTGCATTTATTTTGCGCTTTTTGTGTTTTGCCAAAGTCAATTATAAACTTATATAGGAAACATGGCTGATCCCACAAACAGTTATTTTGAATTTAATTGATTTATTGTCACATGTATTGGGATACAGCAAAAGGTGTTGATTCTTGCGAGCTATACAGACAAAACGTACTGTCATAGAGTACATAAAGGAAAAGGAAAGGATAGGGTGCAGAAAATAGTGTTGCAGATTCCGGTTGGGTGAAGAGAAAGATCAGCTTAGTGTGCAATAGGACCATTCAAAGTTCTGGTGGCAGCCGAGCAGAAGCTATGGTTGAGTCGGTTGGTACGTATTTTCAGACTTCTGTGTCTGTAATGAGATCATGACCAGATCATCAGTTTTGATGATGGTGGTGTCCTGTGTCAATATTTATCCCTCAGCCAACATCACAACAAACCAATCGTCATTTGTTGGCTCTCCCGCAATGCAAGGATCTTTTTGCTATGGGTCTTTCATTTGTGTGACTGTAAAGGCCAATCCTTGACCCGCATGGAGGTCATTTGGGACAGGACGTCCAAGCTAGTGACATCCTAGAGTGCTGGATTTTCTTCCTTTTCTTTCCATCCCTGCTGCTCTGCCTCAACGTGTGACTCTAAACATGCAGCCTGCTGGACAAGTTGTTGCCATTCTGAACAATTAGTAGCAAGTTCCTCCCATTCATTCCTATCAATGCTGCCACTCTTCAAAGTGTTTCAGTTTGTTTTTCTTTGCTCCTCCCCTGGAAATGCTTTGGCCATATTTTTGATTTGATTTATTATTGTCACATGTATTAGTATGCAGTGAAAAGTATTGTTTCTTGCACGCTATACAAACAAAGCATACCGTTCATAGAGAAGGAAAGGAGAGAGTGCAGAATGTAGTTACAGTCATAGCTAGAGTGTAGAGAAAGATCAACTTAATACAAGGTAGGTCCATTCAAAAGTCTGAAGGTAGCAGGAAAGAAGCTGTTCTTGAGTCGGTTGGTGCGTGTCCTTTGATTTTTGTATCTTTTTCCCAATTGGAAGAAGGTGGAAGAGAGAATGTCCGGGGTGCTTGATTATGCTGGCTGCTTTTCTGAGGCAGCAGGAAGTGTAGACAGAGTCAATGGATGGGAGGCTGGTTTGAGTGATGGACTGGGCTTTGTTCCCGACCTTTGTTTCTTGCGGTCTTGGACAGAGCAGGAGCCATACCAAGCTGTGATACAACCAGAAAGAATGCTTTCTATGGTGCATCTGTAAAAGTTGGTGAGAGTCGTAGCGGACATGCCAAATTTTCTAAGCCTCCTGAGAAAGTAGACGTTGGTGGGCTTTCTTAATTATAGCATCGGCATGGAAGGACCAGGACAGATTGTTGGTGATCTGGACACTGAGAAACGTAAAGCTCTCGACCATTCCCACTTCATCCCTGTTGATGTAAACAGGGACGTGTTCTCCTCTACACTTCCTGAAGTCGATGACTATCTCCTTCGTTTTGTTGATTTTGAGGGAAAGCTTATTGTCATTGCACCAGTTCACCAGATTCTCTCTCTCTTTCCTTTACTCCGTCTCATCATGTAGTTGAGAAAACAGGGCCTCACAGGGGAGACACTTTCTGGCTCCTGGACACAGTGTCCAGTCCATTGACGTTGATTTTGCATGGGTTTTGCCTCAATGCTTGTGGAGCTGGCTTCAAGAAAAACATCGCTGCTTGTAGGAACTTGTGGTGCACAAATTGGTTACTGTATTTCCTATTCTTCTGCAGTCTGTTGGGATTAAGGTTGACTTGTTTTCGCTCCAGTGGGTTCTGAGATGGTTGATAAATTCAATGTGCAATATATAGACTTCCTGTGCTTTCATCAAGACCTCAATTGTGCCTCTGCATGTCTCCGATGAAAGATTTCAATGTGTTCAGGGCCTTCTCCATATTGCGTGGCCACAAACCAGGGATTCCCATGAGTCGATGGGGTTGCTTTATTTCTTCAGGGAGGCTTTGAGAACATCCCCAAATCATTACTACTCTCGTCCTGGGAGTCTCCGGTCACGATCAATTCCAAGTAGAGCAGTTGCTTCAAGAGTCTGGTGTTCGCTTTGAGTTTCCTACGTTACGACAATGATTACACCTTCAATCTACTTAATTGGCTGTGAAGTGCATCGGAACATCCTGAGGTTGTGAAAGGTGCTATTATGGCAATGCAAATCCTTCATTAAAAACAAACTTTCTGATTGATACTTTCAAATCTTATGACGAAAGTTTGAACAGGTTGGGCCTTTATTCATTGGAGTTAAAAAGCATGAGGGATGATCTTGTCTAAACATGTTAGATTCTGCGGGGTCTTGATAGACTGGATAATGGGAAGTTGTTCCTCCTTGTGGGGGTAGACTAGAACTAGAGGGCACTGTTTAAAATGAAAAGATCTCCCTTTTAAGCTGGAGATGAGGAGGACTGTTTTTTCTCAGTCACTAGTCTGTGGAGCCAATGGAGGCTGTGCCATTGAATTTGTTCAGGCTATGTCAGAAAGATTCTTGATAGACAAGGGATTCAAGTTTTATGGGAGCCAGACAGGAAAGTGGAATTGAGACCACAACCAGAGCAGCCATGATCTTATCGAATGGCAGACTCATGGGGCTGAATGGCCTACTCCTGCTCCTAAGTCCTAAGTCCATATGTACAATTTACATTTTGCTGCTCTCATGTGATCATTCAAATTAAGGTTTAAAGTTGCACAAGAAGTTTCCAAATTCTTGTATATAGTCTGTATGTATATGAACTATATTGGTCATATAGTTCAATGTCAGATACTAAGGATATATTGGCCTTGGAGGGAGTGCAGAGAAGGTTCACCAGGTTGATACCAGAGATGAGGGGTGTTGATTATGAGGAGAGACTGAGCAGATTGGGTTTGTACTCGTTGGAATTTAGAAGGCTGAGGGGGGATCTTATAGAGACCTATAAGATAATGAAGGGGCTGGATAGGGTAGAGGTGGAGAGATTCTTTCCACTTAAAAAGGAAACTAGAACTAGAGGGCACAGCCTCAAAATAAAGGGGGGTCAGTTTAGGACAGAGTTGAGGAGGAACTTCTTCTCTCAGAGGGTGGTGAATCTCTGGAATTCTCTGCCCACTGAAGTGGTGGAGGTTACCTCGTTGAACATGTTTAAATCACGGATAGATGGATTCCTGATCGGTAAGGGAATTAGGGGTTATAGGGATCAGACGGGTAAGTGGAACTGATCCACTTCAGATCAGCCATGATCTTATTGAATGGCGGGGCAGGCTCGAGGGGCTAGATGGCCTACTCCTGCTCCTATTTCTTATGTTCCTCTCTCAACTCAGTCAGGGCAGGTGCACCAGAGGAGGACAGAAGAAGCGGTTTAAGGATGTGCCAAAAGCTCACGTGAAGAAATACAACATTGACATCAACTCCTGGGAGACCATTGCCCTGGACCCAACCAGGTGGCGGCAGAGTCAGTGGGGGAGGATCCCAGCGCTTTGAGACAGCAGAGTGGAGAGGAAAAATGAGAGGCAAAAGGAGCACGCCACGACCTGAACTGATATCACATGACCAGACCTTAGAACTAGAGACTACATATCCCAAATCGGGGGCATCAGCTATCTTCAGACTCATGAAAAACAATCACCCTCGCTGGCGATTGCTCATGAGTCGACCAATATAATTGATATAATGAGTGTGCAACATAATTAGTTAAAATACACACACACATATATATAATATATAAAACATATTGTAGAAACTTTATACATATCACATATTGTAGAAGCTTTATATATCTAACATATACTGTAGAAACTTTATATATATCTTATTGTAGAAGCTTTATATATCTAACATATACTGTAGAAACTTTATATATATCTTATTGTAGAAGCTTTATATATATATAACATATACTGTAGAAACTTTATGCATATATAACTTATTGTAGAAGCTTTATATATATAACATATACTGTAGAAACTTTATACATATATAACTTATTGTAGAGGCTTTATATATATAACATATACTGTAGAAACTTTATACATATATAACTTATTGTAGAGGCTTTATATATATAAATATATTGTAAAAAGTTTATGTATATAACATATATTTTCGAAACTTTATATGTAACATATTATAGAAACTTGACAAAAGGGAGGGATGCTGTTGTGGGCTAGCATGGGCCAGTTGGGTTAAATGGCCTGCTTCAATGTAACAATGCAGATCAGCTGATTGCTCAGTGACCCGGAAGCAGTGTGAGGTGGCGGCCCATGGTGCAGCCACGTCACCGGAAGTAGGTGCCGGTTTCCCCGGCGGCCCCCGGGGCAGTTGGCGGATAGTGTGGAGCTTGGGGCTGTGCGCGCTGAAGGAGAGGGTTTGATCCGGCCGGTCTCCGCCTCCGTCCCATCCCCTTCCCCCCACCCGGCTTCAGGATGGCGGAAAGCGGCCTGGGGGAATGGTACCGCAACATCCCCGTGGTGACCAGGTACTGGTTCACGGGCAGTGTGATCTTCCCTGTCCTGGAGAGACTCAACATAGTGAGCGCCAGGAACCTGGTGCTGTGGGCCGAGCCTTTCTTCAACAACTTCCAGGTAGGCCCCACAGCCCCCTCCCTCCCTCCCTCCCTCAGCCCGTCTCCACCTGCCTGCCTCAGGCCAGAGATTCTCCAACCTCCTGAGGGTGGAAGGGGTCCCTCCTCCAACTGGATTAATATCCCCAGATAAATTAGAAAACTCTTCTTGTGTCAGTGTTGCATGTCAAGTGTTTAATGATGCTTCTTGCGGGTATTTACTTACAGGGATCAGGGATTTTGCCAGCTTTTTCACCAGAGCCCTGTCCTGGTGTGATGTTTGACAGGTTGAGTCACTGATTTTACCCTGTGAGCTCCATCAGACTCTGCAGATTGTGTTGGACTTGTGAGCCATCTCAAGAACCAGAGTGGGAGCAAGCCATCCTCAATCCTGAGGAGCTATACTTATCCAGAAGATTTCCCCTCTTCCCGAACAAGGCTGAGCTCACCTGGGCACCCACCTTGGTGACTCTGGGCTTCCCTAGTGATGCTGCTGCCTTTCTGAATGTTCCTTGCTGTGTGCCCTCCCCTCCTCCTCAACCAACCAGCTTGTGGTGCTTTGCACCCTTCTCCCACCTCTCTTGTTTGGTGGACATCTCCCCTGGAAAGTCCCCAGTTTGTGGACAGTGGCTTAGGCTTGAAGGGTCCATGTTAGACCTGAACCCTCTGACTCAGCAAGTTTGACCACCCCCATTTTGAAGACAGAAAATAGCAGGAGCAAGCCATTTGGCCCTTCGAGTCTGCTCTGCCACTAATTTTGATCATGACTGATCATCAAATTCAATATCATGATCTCCTCCATATTCCTTGATCCCTTTAGCCCCAAGAGCTATATCTAATTTCTTGAAATCACACGTTTTGGCCTCAGCTACTTTCTGTGATAGTGACTTGTACAAATTCACTACTCTTTGGGTGAAGAAATTTCTCACGTCAGTCCGAAAAGGTTTACCCCTTTTCCTCAAACACAAGCTAAGTTATTTGTCACTTCTGGTTTAACTTCTCTCCTTTGGAAAAATTGCAATGTTATTTGACAAGGAGTGGGACATGCACCTTTCAGTTTAAGGTGCAGTTTGTGTGAAGTAGAATAAAGAACATATTCTTTTCCTGATCTCAATCAAGACAGTTTAAAATGTTTTATTAAAGATGTTGGTGTATATATCAGCTACATTGAATATTGCATCATTTTTCATCCACCAATCAATGTGTAAACATATTTGCATTTTTATGAATATATTTAAATGTAAAGAAGTCCCAGCTGTTGGAATTTGCATATTGGTTGAAAGACGACACTTTGGGACTGATTTATCATTTGCTATTATATGTCTAGCTCTCTTTCAGCACTTGGATAGATTAGTGCATAGTGTGCTGGTAGCTCCTAAAGCAGTGAGGTTGATGATTTTGAAGTCATCGGAGTTTATACTCGGTCTAAATATAGGATGTGTCGAACCAAAGGGATTCTTAATGAAGTGGTTTTAAGAATGAGGAGAAAAAAGATTTGCACAATTTATGCTCAAGTTCTAGCCATTTGTTGCACTAATCTTGCTTTGTTTGAAGCACCTTTTAATAAAACAATCACAATTACCCTGTCGTCTTTAAATTGGGCAGTATTGTCTGGCAGTGCCAGGTCTGTATTATAGAATCCGCACAGTGCAGAATGAGGCCATTCAACCCATTGAGCCTGCACCAGCAACAATCACGCCCAGGCCCTATCCCACCTATTTACCCTGCTAACCCTCCTGACACTAAGGGAGAATTTAACATGGCCAATCCACCTAACCACATCTTTGGAGTGTGGGAGGAAATCAGAGCACCCAGTGGTTAGCACTGCTGCTTCACAGCTCCAGGGACCCGGGTTCGATTCCCGGCTTGGGTCACTGTCTGTGTGGAGTTTGCACATTCTCCTCGTGTCTGCGTGGGTTTCCTCCGGGTGCTCCGGTTTCCTCCCACAGTCCAAAGATGTGCGGGTTAGGTTGATTGGCTGTGCTAAAATTGCCCCTTAGTGTCCTGAGATGTGTAGGTTAGAGGGATTAGTGGGTAAATATGTAGGGATATGGGGGTAGGGCCTGGGTGGGATTGTGGTCGGTGCAGACTCGATGGGCCAAATGGCCTCTTTCTGCACTGTAGGGTTTCTATGATTCTATTCTATGAAACCCACGGAGAACGTGCAAGCTCCACACAGTGACCCAAGCTGGGAATTGAGCCCGGCCCCCTGGTGCCGTGAGGCAGCAATGCTAACCACTGTGCCACCATGCCACCCATTTTGGGTAGTTTTTATTATGGAGCTGACAGGTCAGAATACCAGTTTTGAAACTCCCGGTAATGCACACTCTTCGCTGCATCAGGGATCAGACTGCCTCCATTTGTTACTTTCAAGAATTTAGTGCAAAAAAAATTGGGTGGGATAATTGCACTGCTGTGTAACGGAGCCCAGATTATAACCTAGTCAACTAGAACTGCCCTAATTGTCCCTGCAAGTTGCTTCCCTTACTGCTTCAGGATATTGTGTGGTTGAAGTGAGGGCATCTCCCTTAATCACAGCATGAGTCACCCAGCGGGGTTGCACTAATTCAGCAGTGGATGTCTTCATTGCAGCACTGTTCATGGTTCACAATCCGTACCAGCAGATCCTCCTGCATAGAAACAAAGTAACTGGAAGGACGAGTAGGCTATTCAGCCCTGCCAACCTGCTCCGCCATTCGTTTTCATCATGGCTGATCAAATTCAATATCCTCCTGGTTCCCCCTCCCCCATAACCCTTGATCCCTTTAGCCCCAAGAGCTGTATCTAAGTTTTTGAAATCACACAATGTTTTGCTCTCAACGACTTTGTGGGAGTGAATTCCACACATTCGCCACCCTCTGGGTGAAGAAATTTCTCCCCACCTCAGTTCTAAACTATGATCCTCAAACTATGACCCCTGGTTCTGGACTCCCCCACCATTGGGAACATTCTTTTTGAATCTACTCTTTCTACTCACCCTGTTAGAATTTTATAAGTTCATATACAGGAAACTGATCTCTGTATGAGCTCACCCGATGAATACTGGGCATCTTCAAGGCGGATGCACCTGTACTTTAGCAGTATTATTACATGTTTGCCTAGAATTGACTGGCATAAGGTCATTCACCGCATTCTTCATTGATTAAACTCTTTACCTCGCCCCTCAGTAT
The DNA here is from genome assembly GCF_964213995.1 of Mustelus asterias. NCBI lineage: Eukaryota > Metazoa > Chordata > Chondrichthyes > Carcharhiniformes > Triakidae > Mustelus > Mustelus asterias. The sequence goes on from NC_135807.1 coordinate 135,787,272, forward strand.
TTTATAGAATTCCTTCTCAAGTTAATAATGTATTAAGGCCATCAGCAGTTCAGGAAAGAAGTTTTTGAAATGTCCTATTAATTAAGTTGTTTTTTATGCTTGCAACTATTCAGTCCTTTTTTAAAAAAAAATTCTGTAGCACCTGTCATGACCTCAGGACGTCCTAAAGAACTTTCCAGCGAATGATGTACTGTTTGCAGTGCACTCACTGTTGTAATGTAGGAAATGCATACCAATTTGAGCACAGAAAGATCCCACAATTTTAGATGTAAAAGTTCTTGTGGCACTGTGATGTTTTCGCCAGTGACCTGACCAATATTCATCCCGTATTACATTGCTTTCTGCAGGAGTTTGATGTATAAATCAGCTGCCACATCTCCTGCATTGAAACAGTGACTATGCTTCAGAAATGATTAGTTGGCTGTAAGGTACTTTGGGACACCCTGGGATTGTGATAGGCTCTGTGTAAATGCAAGCCATCTCTTTTTGAAAAGGATTGACAAGGAGCTTGTAGAAGAGCGAAGTAAAGATGACAAAGAAAGCCACACAAGTCTGACAAGCCATCATCAGTAACAACAGGAGTTTTGCATCAATATGGATTTCTGGCTGCTCTTTAACAGTTTAACAGTATTTGAGCATTTTGTATGTTCGAATTCCTTTGCATTTATTGAAAATGGGACAGGTAGATTGTGATTGCAGATGGTGTACTAGAAACATCATTTCTGCTGCAAGCAGCTTGCATATTTTCTTTGTCACTGATGGTATCTAATACTAATGAACAACTAACCTTTGTCTTTTATGTATACAGATATGGAGGCCACTAACTGCAAGTTTGTTTTACCCAATGGGATTCCATTACTTGATCCAGCTGTACTTCCTATATTCATATTCCAGCAGCTTGGAAAGGGGTAGGTTTCTATTTTTGCGCCTGCACAGGATGCAGTGAGCACACTGTCTTTAGAAATATTTATGTGGCAAAATTCTGTAAAAGAAAATACTACTCAAGGTGTTTGTCTAGACTAAAAGTGTATTCCTTTTTTAAAATAGCTGATATTTTAAAAATCATCTTGGGGCAGTTAAATATTTTGCTCACTAGCTTTCGTTATCATAAAGGGACTTCATTGTCATAGAACTTCCATTTAGAATCATCGAATCCGTGTAGTGCAGAAGGAGGCCATTCAGCCCATCGAGTCCGCACCAACCACAATCCCACCCAGGCCCTATTCCCGTAACCCCACATATTTACCCTGCTAACCCCCCTGACACTAAGGGGCAATTTAGCATGGCCAATCAACCTAACCCGCACATCTTTGGACTGTGGGAGGAAACTGGAGCACCCGGAGGAAACCCACGCAGACATGGGGAGAATGTGCAAACTCCACACAGACAGTGACCCAAGCCGGGAATCGAACCCGGGTCCCTGGTGCTGTGAGGCAGCAGTGCTAACCACTGTGCCACCGTGCCGCCCACTATTTCTGAAGCAATTTTTGTTCCATAAGCCTGGCAATGGGCTGCGCAATACACGTGACAAGGCATCATCGTGTTTGATCATCTGTTTATCTCCCCTTTCAAAACTCTGAGACTCATTTGCCACATTTCCACATTCAATAAACCAGGACGTGAATTGGGATTAGGTTTTTGCTGAAGATTGAAAATCACCGACCTTCCTGCCAAAGCTTTTTGTTTGAAACTATTGTCAGATAATAGATGAAATCTTCTTCAGCTGGCAAAGTAGGAATGGAATGGGATTTGTTTTAGCATTGGAGTTGTTAATGGAGCACTAAACTGTGAGCAGTGGGTGCCTGACCTGGGGGCTGAAACTGGATTGGATCCATGTCTCTGGTTTGATTTTGTGAAATCAGCTACTTTTATATTATGCCGTAACCTAATGGACCAGGAAGTGGAGAAATGCATGGCCCTTCCTCATCCCAATTTTCCTCTGTTATAAATCTGAGATTAATGGACTTTTTTAATGAGAGTATGAAAGGTGGGTAAATGGATTTAAGATGCAGGTTTTTTTTATTTGTGGGATCTGGGCGTCGCTGGCTGGCCAGCATTTATTGCCCATCCCAAGTTACCCAAGGGCAATTGCGAGTCAACCACATTGCTGTGGATCTGGAGTCACAGGTAGGTAAGGACGGCAAATTTCCTTCCGTATAGGGGACATTAGTGAACCAAATGGGTTTTTCCGACAATCGGCAATGGTTTCATGGTCATCAGTAGATATTTAATTCTGGATTTTTTTTTATTGCATTCAAATTCCACCATCTGCCGTGGCGGGATTCGAACCCGGGTCCCCAGAACATTAGCTGAGTTTCTGGGTTAATAGTCTAGCGATTATAACACTAGACCATTGCCTCCCCTGGGTGCTGATTAGCCATTGGATGGTGAGTGGAACAGGCTGGATGGCCACCTTCTGTTCCCATGCTCAGAAATGTTTGTGGTAGATTTCCACTCCTGTTGGCAAATCACTTATTGTTTAAACTTCGTGTTAACCAACATTGCAGTTGGGTGGAGCTGTCGGGAGTTGTAACGGGGATTGCAATATCAGTGCAGCGATCGGTGGGGCCTGGACTTTGAGAATGAGTTTATCCAAATTTCTCTTAAGATTTCCCATAACCTTTAATGAGTGCTGCAACAATCCGGGAGGAAACAAATAACTCCTGTAGCTGTGCCAAGACGCTGTGCTTGGTGTTTGTGGGCATGCACAGATGGCTTTAGATCTTGCATTGGCAGGAGGAAGTTGCTCAGATTGGGTGCAAGGAATGCACTGGTATGGACGGAAAGCCACAAATTCATTCATTCAGTTCTGGCAAGGCTATAATGACAGGAAATGGCGTTTGCTTGCTCATTCTACTTTTACAGAATTTCACTCCATTTATATAAATGTGTATCTCTCTATCTCTTATTTCTCAACTCTCCCCTTCATCACAGATAGGTTCACAGAAATCAAGCTTTTTCTTTTTTTTTACATTATTAAGGAATATATTAAAGATATGTATTTTTATTAATGAATTTGGATTACTTACCTGACTAGCAGAGAAATTTGTCAATGCCTTCGCAGTTTTAATTATTACTAAATGAAAATATTGAGGGACTGTCTCGTAGCCCTTTCCAATCCTTTGTTTAAACCCCCCCCCCAATTCTCAGCAATGGGCAAGCTGCCCTCTGCTACCTGGTAAGAAGTCTCACAACATCAGGTTAAAGTCCAACAGGTTTATTTGGTAGCAAATACCATAAGCTTTCGGAGCGCTGCTCCTTCGTCAGATGGAGTGGAAATTTCCACATTTCCACTCCATCTGACGAAGGAGCGACACTCCGAAAGCTTATGGTATTTGCTACCAAATAAACCTGTTGGACTTTAACCTGGTGTTGTGAGACTTCTTACCGTGTTCACCCCAGTCCAACGCCGGCATCTCCACATCTCTGCTACCTGTACAGATAATATCAACAGACCTGTTTATTGAATGTGGGGCCAGATTACAGGAAGGAGCTAATTGCTCTGGAGAGAGTGCAGGGGAGGTTTACATGAGTGTTACCAGGGCTGGAAAAGTGTAGCTATGAGGAGCGATTGGATAGGTTGGGGTTATTTTCCTTGGAACAAAGAAGGCTGAGGGGTGACGTGATAGAGGGGTACAAAATTGAGAGGAAGAGGTAGTGGACACAATAATATTGTTTCCCTTGGTGGAGAATTCTAGAACCAGGGACATAGATTCAAGATAAATTTCAGTAAGTGTAGAGGGGATATGAGGAAGAACTTTTTAACGTAAAGGGTGTGGGTGTTTGGAATTCGCTGCCTGAGTTGGTGGTGGAGGCAGAGACCCTAAACTCTTTTAGGAAGTACCTGGATCTGCACCTTAAGTGTTGTAAGCAACAGGGTTATGGGCTGGGTGCAGGAAGGTGGGGTTAGAAAGGGCACCTGGGTGTCCTTGGGCTGGCATGGACAAGATGGGCTAAATGGCCTCCTCCTGTGCTGTAACTTTTCTATGGCTCTAAGTCTCAGCTTGAATCCTCACATTGTATCTGTTTGTAAGCTTTAAAACTTAACTAGGTTCTGGGTGATGATCAGGAAGAGGAACCCTGACTATCCTGCCAAGTTTCTTTGCCAGGGTAACTCGCACTGTTGCGATGCTTCTGCTAACATCTGGGTGACATCAACCAATTCAGCCAGAGAGTGGAGTTGAACCGTGGACAATCCTGATCAGAGTGACAGTCTGATGCTGGCAGCCATGTTAACCTTTTGTGCCAGTGGTGCGGAGAATCACACTTTGATATCACCTTGGGGCAGTTTATCCGCTAATCTCATTAGTGAATTATTCTTTAAACCAAGTTTTAATTCTGTCATTAGTGATGGTGGTATTTCTTCCTCAATAACTACATCAGAGAGAAAGCTTTCACTCGGTATCCAGCAGTGACGGGTGGTATAAAATGTCCTACAATCTGAAATACTGGTGTATTTTACTGTCATTCGTGAAGTACCTGAAGGAACAGTTTGTATTATAATTCTTTGTTTTTTTTTAATATAGGGTTCTTTGATGGGCGAACAGCAGATTACATTTTCATGTTGTTTTTCAACTGGATTTGCACAGTGGTATCCTTTTTCTTGGCAGATGTTAAAGAAATTACATTTCTATTGTGTTTACGTGATCTTAGAATCATAGAATCCCTACAGTATAGAAGGAGGCCATTTGGCCCATCGCGTCTATACCGCCCACAATCCCACCCAGGCCCTATCCCCATAACCCCATGTATTTACCCTAGCTAGTCTAGCTGACACTAAGGGGCAATTTAGCATGGCCAATCCACCTAACCCGCACATCTTTGGACTGTGGGAGGAAATCAGAGCACCCGGAGGAAACCCACGCAGACACGGGGAGAACCTGCAAACTCCACACAGACAGTGACCCAAGCCGGGAATCGAACCCTGGTGCTGTGAGGCAGCAGTGCTAACCACTGTACCACCGTGCCGCCCTTGAGACATTCCAAAGTGGTTAACAGCCAATGAAGTAATTTCTGAAGTGGAGTCATTGTTGTATGGAACACAGCAACCAATTTACACTCAGCAAGCTCCCACACACACAGCATTGCGATAGTGACTATTGTGATTATTGATGTTCGTTGAGGGATAATTATTGGTGAGGACATTAGGGGGAAACAACCCTGCTCTTTGAAACAGAGTCAGGTATTTTTCTGTGAGGGTTGGAGGTGCTTTGGTTTAATACCTCATCCAAACGATCACATCTCCAGAGGGTGTAGCACTCCCTCTGCACTGGAGTGGCTGCCTGCTTTCTTGTGTTGAAGTCCCTGGAGTGGGACTTGAACTCTCAACCTCCTGACATGTATACTTTAAGATACACCCACTAAATAACTTAATAGGAATGAATGTGCCATTCGTGTTTTCCTGAGCAGCATTGCAACAGATAGTTGGATTTACCATGGGAATGCTTGTAAGTATTTCGGCAACAGGTGGCTACACTTCACGGGAAAGTAGTTGGTGTTTGGTTTTAAGACGATGGGAAAATTGCCATTTTAGCCTGTCCATTGCCACAGTTGATGTTTCATTGGGCAAGCAGAGGGAGATTGATAAATCTCACTTTAATAAAAAAGAAATCTCCGAATGATCTACCTCAACTCACCTTTGTGCTGCTGATCAAATTAAATACAAGACCAACAAACTAAACACCAGTTGGCTTGTGTTGCTGTAAAGGAAAAGTTTAATTTTGTTTAGCGTTAGATGTCTGATACTCTATGATTTTTTTTTTACTTTGGCTCCCATTGTGATTCTTTCCTGTATTTTACCATTGTGGCTGCAGCTGCTGTTAACAAACCTGATATAAATACGAGTTGTTTCCTCTGCTCCTGCTCCCTGTCCTGTCAAACACCCAGGGGCATTTTGTAAAGTGCAGTGTACTTGTAGTTAATGTCTCCACTTGATGAGATAGGAGTAAGTGGTTACAGAAACCCTTGCCTTTAAATAATCAGAGTTTTGGGATTTGGTTTATACTGTAGTACCATAAATAGAGTTTAAAAAATATTCCGACTGTACAGTTTAATTTTTAGACTGAGAATGTGTGGCAACTTGGCCACAAAATGGTAGTTGAACGTGTTGTGATATTCAATCTTCACTGATTAAAATATTGAGGTACAGTACAGCACAGACTCCAGAATGGAGACGGCTGGTTACATGGCTAGTAACAGGGATCCCTCATGGTAAGACTAGCTCTGCGAAAGCCCATGCTACCGATTACGTCACTCGCGCATACTCGGACCCACTAAAGACAGTATATACATTCAAACAGCAAGATGCTTGCCATAACTCTCTAACCTGAAGTATTCAGTACATCATTTTTATTCCCCCATCTCCCTATAAAGTGCTCATGAACTCGAGGTAACACTCGGAGCTTTAATACCTGGGAGCATAATGATTGTGTGAGCATATCGGCTAGAATATGCTCTGTCCCAGGGTCGCAATAGTCAAACCATAACTGCCTTATACCTCATGTGTCAGTATCAAGGAATGATGGTCAGAGCCACAAAAAGGGAAAAAAGATCTCTCTGCAATTTGAGAATTCTTAATGGGAAAATTGAAGGATGTTTAATCGTTAGATGGGGGGATAATTGTTGAAGTTATGTTCATTGTGTTCATAGAAATCATAGAATCCCTACAGTGCAGAAGGAGGCCATTTGGTCCATCAAGTCTGCAGCGACAGCAATCGCACTCAGGCCCTATCCCAATATATTTACCCTATCACTCCCCTCTAACCTAAGCAGCCCAAGGAAACCCACACAGACACGGGGAGAACATGCAGACTCAGCACAGACAGTGACCCCCAAGCTGGGAATCGAACCCGGATCCCTGGTGCTGTGAGGCAGCAGTGCTAGCCATTGTGCCACCGTGCTGCCCATGTTGTTAAGCATAAACCAGCAAAGGGTTATTGATTAGCTTGACCGCATATAAAAAGGGACTGCCTGACCAAGCTGGACATAAACAGGTTGAGGCAGTGGGAAGTTGAGGGGATCGATTTTGAGGCCTTTCCTGACCATTGGGCAGTTAGTGGCTGGAGTACATTCTCAACTCTGGGAATGTTATTTTAATGTTTCCTTTATAGCTTTTCTTTTAGTTGCAGTATCCCTTGAAGGGGTTGTTAGTTTTTGTTTACTTTTGTAGTGTACACCTCCCCTTTTAGAGGTTGTTCACTTGTTTAGCAAATGAGTGTAAAATGGGGTTGCTGGAATGTGGTGAGTTAGTTGGTACGCAGGAGGTAGACTTTTTAAAATGATTCATTCTGTAAAGACATGAATATCCAGACAAGGATTTACACCCAGCTTCACACTTCACCATTTGGTTTGGGATCCGTTTATCCAGAATGGGGGTGGCAGCTTCCAGAGAGTCATTCCTTTTCTCTGGCTCATTCCTACCTAACCCTTCAGCTGTTGCTGACCAAACACTTCTGCAGCTATCGCAGCTATTGAATGTTTTAGTCTGCTGTAACATAGAGAAGGGCACGTAGCAAAATGCCACGGACAGCAATGAGAGAAATGACTGAATAATATGCTTTTAATGATTTGAATTTGGTGAGTAATGGTAACAAACTAGAACATAGAACAGTACAGCACAGAACAGGCCCTTCGGCCCACGATGTTGTGCCGAGCTTTATCTGAAACCAAGATCAAGCTATCCCACTCCCTATCATCCTGGTGTGCTCCATGTGCCTATCCAATAACTGCTTAAATGTTCCTAAAGTGTCTGACTCCACTATCACTGCAGGCAGTCCATTCCACTAGGCCTTGGTTTTAGCATCTAGCCCAAAAGACAGACACCTCTGATGGTGCAGGGCTCCCTCAGTACTATACTGGGAGCGACAGCCTGGATTATGTGTCCAGGCCTCTGGATTGGGGCTCCAACTCCTGACTCCTTATCCCAGGCAAGAGTGCTGCCTCTAAACCCAGACTGATTCCGAGTGAGTGATTAATGTTTCCCATCGTCAGTGAAAGTGTCTAGTCTCCATTCTCCGTCTTTCCATTGAGATTGTACAAGCTGTGACCTCAGTGTGAGATATTGAGGTGAAACGCTGCGCTGTGCATACAAATTGGCAAAACACACTCCACGCAGTCTAGCTTGTGGGTAAGAATGTGTTCCGTGTAGGATATAAAACCACAAGTGAGAAATCAGAGTGATTGATTCACATCCTTTGAACTCCATTACCTGTCGTAGCACATCCCAAATGAAGTAAAACACACACTTTTGCTGGATGTTGACACTTGGTGCTGCAGTGCTGGGGTATACCTGCTGCAGTGAGGTTACACAGTGACTCAAACCACATCAGTGTAGACCCTGGGGGTTTGAGGGAATCATAGAATCTCTACAGTGCAGAAGGAGGCCATTTGGCCCATCGAGTCTGCACCGACAACAATCCCACCCAGGTCCACTCCTATTCCCGTAACCCCACATATTTACCCTCTTGATCCCCCTGACACTAAGGGGCAATTTATCATGACCAATCAACCTAACCTGCACATCTTTGGACTGTGGTAGGAAACTGGAGCACCCGGTGGAAACTCACGCAGACACAGGGAGAACGTGCAGACTCCGCACAGACACCCAAGGCTGGAATTGAGTCCAGGTCCTTGGTGCTGTGAGGCAACAATGCTAACCACTGTGCCGCCGTGTCGCTCTCTCAATCACAAACCAAAAAAGCTAGTAGCTAGGCACACAAGGCTGTTGCCTCTTCTACCAAGGCAGATAACAGATTTACAATGTGTTAAACTTTCCTTGTTGACAGATACTGTTTGTCCCCCTCGTTTTGACGGTCGTGTATGTGTGGGCGCAACTTAACAAAGACCAGATTGTAACATTCTGGTTTGGGATGACATTTAAGGTAAGGGACTCGAAGCATTATTGTTCATTAAGTGTTGGGGTAAAATCTGCAGTTTCCAGATTTGACCTGTGCCTAGTGACAGCAGCAGGCTGCTACGCTGAGTCTTTGTATTGCTTATTTTATACTCTGCAGTCATCAGCTATTGAATGTTTTAGTCTGCTTTAACGTAGAGAATGGCACGTAGCAAAATGCCACAAATGGCGATGAGAGAAATGACTGAAAAATATGCTTTTAATGATTAAATTGGTTAAGTAATGGTAACAAACTTGGACTTGGTTTTAGCACCTCACTGAAAAGACAGACACCTCTGACAGTGCAGGGCTCCCTCAGTACTACACTGGGAGCGACAGCCTGGATTATGTGTCCAAGCCTCTGGATTGGGGCTCCAACTCATGACTCCTTAATCCAGGCAAGAGTGCTGCCTCTAAACCCAGACTGACTCTGAGTGTGTGATTAATGTTTCCCATCGTCAGTGAAAGTGTCTAGTCTCCATTGTCCGTCTTTCCATTGAGATTGTACAAGCTGTGACCTCAGTGTGAGATATTGAGGTGAAACGCTGCACTGTGCATACAAATTGGCAAAACACAGTGTGAGATATTGAGGTGAGGAGTGAAATCCACTATACCTGTACCCAGTGAAACATGTGACAAGGGATCATAGAATGATAGTGCAGAAGGAGGCCATTTGGCCCATCAAAACTGTACTGACCACAATACCACCCACGCCCTATCCCTATAACCCCATGCATTTGCCCTAGCTAGTCTCCCTGACATAACACTAAATGGCAATTTTTCTTGGCCAGTCCACCTAAACCGCACATCTTTGGACTGTGGGAGGAAACTGGAGCACCCGGAGGAAACCCACGCAGACACGGGGAGAACGTGCAAACTTCGGACAGTGACCCAAGCCGGGAGTTGAACCTGGGTTCCTGGTGCTGTGAAGCAGCAGTGCTAACCACTGTGCCACCCCTATGCATGATTCCTACCTGAACCATCCAATAATCACTTTTTAAAACTATTTAATAGTAACGGTACAGTACGCAAATCTTCACTCTTGCTTTACATTTTCTTTTTTCGCAGGCTTGTTATCTACCTTGGGCTCTGCTGATATTCAACTTTATTCTGAGAAACTCGTAAGTGCAGAAAAGATTATATTCTCTCTTTCTTTATTTCTCTGGTATACATGATCAGAAATTCGAACGCAGGGTAGAAGCCAGCCTCAGACTTGTAGACCAACGCTGACCTATTGCCTGTGTTAAGCCAATAGGGTCAGTGGAAGGAGGCAGCAGACTTGATGTCGATGTTTCCAGGGTAGGAAAGGAGTAACACTCTCCGAGTTGCTGCTCTTGACTCAGAGCCTTTGTGCATATGGGCTCCAGGTGAAAAGAAACCAGCTCTCGGCTGCGATACCCTGTGAGCGCATGCACCCATTGCACAAGCCGTGTCCAGGGCTAGTTAGAGGGCAACTGCACCACCTCAATCAAATTCCATAGCAGGGTAACTGTCAAGGAAAGAAAATAGACTGGCACATTGAACATTATAAGTGTGAGGTGGTTCATTTTGGCAGGTCAAATAGGATGGCGGAATATAATATTAATGGTAGGACTCTTGGCAGAGTGGAAGATCAGAAGGATCTTGGGGTCCGAGTTCATAGGACACTCAAAGCAGCTGTGCAGGTTGAGGCTGTGGTTAAGAAGGCGGATGGTGTATTGGCCTTCATCAATCGAGGAATTGAGTTTAGGAGTCGTGAGATAATGTTGCAGCTATACAAGACCCTGGTCAGACCACACTTGGAGTACTGTGCTCAGTTCTGGTCGCCTCATTACAGGAGGGATGTGGAAGCCATAGAAAGGGTGCAGAGGAGATTTACAAGGATGTTGCCTGGGTTGGGGAGCATGCCTTATGAGGATAGGTTGAGTGAGCTCGGCCTTTTCTCCTTGGAGAGCCAAAGGATGAGGGGTGACCTGGTAGAGGTGTATAAGATGTTGAGAGGTATTGATCGAGTGGACAGTCAGAGGCTTTTTCCCAGGGCTGAAATGGTTGCCACAAGAGGACACAGGTTTAAGGTGCTGGGGAGTAGGTACAGAGGAGATGTCAGGGGTAAGTTTTTCACTCAGAGGGTGGCGGCTGTGTGGAATGGGCTGCCAGCAACGGTGGTGGAGGTGGATTCGAAAGGGTCTTTTAAGAGACTTTGAGATAAGTACATGGAACTTAGTAAGATAGAGGGTTATAGGTAAGCCTAGTATCGCTACGGTAGGGACATGTTCGGCACAACTTTGTGGGCTGAAGGGCCTGTATTGTGCTGTAGTTTTTCTATGTTTCTATGGACATGTAAATATGGAGACCCAATCAATGGATTGAGAGGCTTCTTTCTGACTGGTGTAGAGAGTTGGCATACCCACAATGTGTATTTATATAGCATCTTTAACATGGTAGTACCTTCTGAAGCTAGTAATGAGCTTTATCAAACAAAGTTTGATATACCCAGGTTTGATTCTGGCTTGGGACACTGTGGAGTCTGCATGTTCTCCCCGTGTCTGCGTGGGTTTCCTCCGGGTGCTCCAGTTTCCTCCCACGCTCCAAAGATGTGCAGGTTAGGTGGACTGGCCATGCTAAGTTGACCCTTGGTATCCAAAGTGAGATTAGAGGGATCAATGTGTGGGATTACCTGAATAGAACAGGGGGTGGGCCTGGGTAAGATGCTCTGTCAGAGTCGGTGCAGACTCGATGGACCGAATGGTCTCCTTCAGCTCCGTAGGGATTCTGTGAAAGTTTGACATGGAATCACATAGAGATCATGTTCCAAGGCTCAACCTTTTGACTTCAGGTAGGACTCTGGCCACTGAGTCCATTACCCAGATAAATGGGTACACAGAAGGTCCTGTGCACTGTAGGCATTTTAAAAAGAGATTTGAGTTTCTGGTAAGTGTGTTTTTATAGTTAGCTGGTTTCAGCACGGTGGTGGTGGGGGTTGGGGCGGGGGGGGGCGCGGGTGTCTGAGCTTGTACCACCCTGTGTGCTGACCTGCTGCCAGTGCGGCACATCCCAAAGCTTTGCACATCATCACAACTCGGGCTGGTGGATGGGCACCTCCCACTTCCACAAAGCTTCAGAGAGGCACAGCCTTGTCTGGTTCACGAACCTCTCAACATTACAACTCTGAAACTCGGGTGTCAGAGAGAGATGGATTCCTGTCCAAAGTGTGGTTTGTTCTTTATCAGTGTTGCAGTTAAATTTAATGCTTTGTTCAGGTAATGGGTTTTAAATTTCAGTGCTTTTCTCTCTCTCTCTGGTTTTCAGTCATTTTCTCGAAGCTCTGTAACCTGCACTATTTTCCTGAAAAGCTGCTGGACATTTTTGGGTTTCTGTTAATTCTTTTTTAACTCTGTGGCAGGGTAATGGATGAGCTTGTTGGTATCTTTGTTGGCCACATGTACTACGTCCTGATGTTTAAATACCCTCAAGAATACGGTGGGAGAACATTTCTTTCGACACCACAGTTTCTGTAAGTAAATATAGCTTGGCGCCGATTCATTGAATCTTTAAGCATTTTGGTTGTCATTTTTTGCAAGGGGAATATTTGATAAACTGGCCTTACCCTTTCCATCTCCTGTTTGCCCCGCTACAGGAGCCGATGGTTTCCCCCGAGGAGGGGAGGCGTGTCCGGATTTGGAATCCGACCACAGAGCAGGAGGCCGCCAGCCGAAGGTCAGGGGAACCGATGGGGGCGAGGCTATTTCTGGGGTCAAGGCCAAAGACTAGGAGACAACTGAACATTTTTTTTCTATCGAAAGAGCCCCAACAACTGCGATTGCGTCATTGACAGTACAGTGTGTGTTGACAGAGTATCGTGTGTTCTGGGATCACAGCTACACTGATTGTGGGATGCTAATAGGGACGCCATGTCTATTTAGCTGTAAAAGAAAAGACAAGAAATATTGATATGGAACTGTCCAAATGTAAATCTCCTGTAGACTAAGTACCATAAATCTGATCTTTAGAGCAGAAACTGATAAGGTTTTTGTAGAGCAAATGAGAGTTTGTAATCTGATTTTTTTTTAAGCATGGGCGGGTATTCTAGTTACTAAAGTTGAACCTCGACTGCCCACTTTAACAGGCTAATTTCCTCCTCCACCCCCCTCAGGGCATACCAGAGACCATTAGGAAAAGCAGGGTTCCCCGAATCTCTGATTCCTCCACTGTTTGAACAGGCAGGGCCTACAGTGATTGGGTCAGCAAGGGAAATCGCTTGGGGCGAACACATCCGTTCAACATTTTGTCCCAGTTTTATAATCGACTTCCCTGGATCTACAACTCCAAGGATTTGCGGGTTAGGTTGATTGGCCAAGCTGAATTGTCCCTAGTGCCATGGGGATTAGCAGGGTAAATATGTGGGGTTATGAGGATAGGGCCTGGGGTGGGATTGTGGTTGGTGCAGACTCGATGGGCCGAATGGCCTCCTTCTGCATTGTAGGGATTCTATGAGAACGGAAAGTTGGAGTTACTTTTCCAAGAGGGATTACTGCGTGCGATTTTGGGAGAGACTGGGGTGGGGGAGGGGGGGAAGATAAGGAAAGCTGTCAGCGGATCAGCTGATCCACAGAGCAATGCAACACCCTCCAGTGAAGGATCGTATTTGGAAACACAGTACTGACTCCCACCGATCACCCCTGGCACCCCCTTGGAAGTGGGATAGTCGATGTTCCGCTGTGTTGCTATGTATGATTCTTTCGCACCTTTCTGCGGTGTGCTTAATTGATTGCTTTCTGTTCTTTTTCTTTATTCAGCAAGGGTGAAAAATAGAAAGTCTGTCAGCAGATAGAGAGTTACAATTAATTTTTATTTGCTAATTTCATGGCCGTATGCAGTTATTGCCAAATTGTATTTCTACCTGCATTTGAGATCTCAAAACAATTTGGGACGATACTCCTGAATCCTGAGCAACTAACGTCATGAATAACAGCGTTTTTTCAGGGGTAGGTGAGACTGCTCAGCAAACGCTGATTATACCGACATGTATACATCCGCATTAGCAGTGAGAGTAGGCCATTTGGCCCATCGAGCTTGCTCTCCACCCCCGCCCCTGTTTTTGATTCTTTCCTGCTGCCTCTTGTCTGGGTCTCAGAATGGCATGGAGATGCCAGCGTTGGACTGGGGTGAACACAGTAAGAAGTCTCTCAACACCAGGTTAAAGTCCAACAGGTCCAACCTGTTGGACTTTAACCTGGTGTTGTGAGACTTATGGGCTCAGAATGGCACCAGGGTGAGGCTGGCAGACTGGGCCATTTGCCAGTGTCATGCTTAAACCATTCACTGCAAGATGTGGCAAGGAGAAATCCCATGAGTTTCCTGAACTCCTGCATTTGGTGCTGGCTTGTGGAAAAAAGGATTGATATTGACTTGGGGCCCTTCATGGAGAGAAGACTTTCGCCACTACCGTATCTTGGTGCCCTCTTGTCTAACTCTTTACTTTGAGTTGGAGGTTGTGTATGAAAAGGTGGCAGAGACTCAGGAATATATTTACAAAAGTTGCTGCGTCTCAACTCCCTTACAAAAGCGGTCGGGGTGGGGTGGGGGAGAGGAGACCAGAAGTGCCAAAGAGAGACACATCGCTTCAACACGGTAATGTTTCCTCCTTCGATTGTAATCGATGCTTAACAGAAATATATTGTATTGTTTTATAAAAACAGCTTTGTCGCAGGTCACATTCATCTTAAAACAAAACAAGAACACTTCTAAATTTCATATCTCTGATAAGTAGCCTCATGTATGTCTTATACCCGCTCCTCCTGTCAACTTTTTCCATTCTAAATTCCTATGTCCTTAGTTATGAGAGAAACCGGTTGCCTGTAGTTACCATTTGCTGTCAGTGGAGGCAGTGCAATGCCACATGTAGCAGGAGGACTCTGTAAAGTTTTCCGTTCTAAATGTGGAATTTCTATTGGGAGAAAGTTTTCTGGTATTTACAATGGAAATACAAGCAGTGGCATAGAGAGTGCAACGTTTTACAGTGGGGGCAGAATTACAGGTCCACTCGCTGCCCTGCTGCACCCCAGACTGCCTGCATGCTGCGGGAAAACAGCTAGTGTACTGAGCACTGAAGTAACAGCAGTAACTGCACTGTCCGGTTCTGAATAAACCATTTCCATTGTCACTGCCGGCAAATTGTACGGGGGTGAACTCTGCGACTGAATGGAGGTCACAGTTAATAGCGCAGTGCCCATTTGTTGACCTTCAATCCCTTTTTAAGAAGTGGGGGTGTGGAATTGGCGAATTAGCACACTGTTCCAGATTAAGGCAGACTGTGTTGTGTTTAATTCACCCCCAAGTCGAAAGTTAATGTGAGAGTGTCGCGACTGTCAGCTCAATTGCCCTTTCAACCCAAGGTGTCAAAGGTGTAAGCAGTTTGTCGAATCCAGGCAGGTACACGAGGAGTGAACTGAGTTGTTTTGCTCCTAGACTGTGACTATAGTCTAGACACTGGGGACAGCAATTTAACAGCACAGTCTCGCTAGATTGCCTGTAGATTACAGGCTTCCATTATTAATGAATTTGGAAGTCTGGAACCTCCCACTTCTTTGCGGTTAGTTTAAATTTGGTACCTAAGGTTTCTTTTTCAGCCTGGATTGGAATGTGTTGTGTATCACCCAGAAACCATATTTAACCTTTTCTTAAATCACAGGATGTTCCTAATGGATGAGGAATGGTTTATTTTTTTCTCTGCAACCCATGGAAGATTATTTCTTTTTGCAATGTGATAGGTTGAGATTTTTTTGTGCTAGTTAGTCTCTTCCAAGGAAGAAGGTTGAATGTATAAATAAAAGATGATTAGTGAAACCGCAATGGTTACACACCTGGTGTATACCGATCCCTTGAGCTGTTTTGTATAAAAAGGATGTACGCTTTTGTAATTAAATCTTAAACTGCTGAAATTCTAAAATCAGTAGAAGCCTTTCAGTAGTTTACCTTTTTGTTCCACGCACAATATTTATACAAGCATATGGCTCATGCTTCTGGGTAACCTTGCAGAGGAGGTGTGAAATGTAGATGCAGTCTATTGCAATCAGTGTGGCCTCCTGAAGAAGTCAAAACTAAGCTAACAAGCAGCAAAATAGAGACTTGAGGAAATGGCGAACAGCTAGAGGCTAAACTGCTATCTTGTAAATTGCTCTAACATCCTCGACCTATCGACTCCCCTGCAGGTTAATGACTGGAAGTTGGGGCAAGCAGCCCTGAGACTCCAGGTTCTATCCTTGCTTGCATTTATAGCTCACTCGTGCTCCCACTTCCAGGGTGAGCAGTGATATCAGAAATCTGGGAGAAACGTCTCTACACAGAATGTGGAACTTGATGCCACATAGAATGGTTGAAGTGAATGGCATCAATACATTAGAGTGTATTCAAGAGGCAGCTGGATATAGCACCTGGGCTGGATGGGATCAAAGGCTATTGGGCGAAAGCAGGATTAGGCTATTGAGTTGGACGATCAGCCATGATTGTGATGAATGGTGGAACAGGCTCATTAAAGTCAGTCCTTAGGCACAGAAACACTGAGGGGATGATTTCGCAAATCTTATTTAATGAGCAGTCATGCAATTTTCCATTTAAATTGGAAATTTATTTAGGTGTATATTTTTGAATTTCTTCTGTAAACTAAACATATAGAGAATATGATGCAAAAACTTCCTCAAATTCCATGTGAAAGAAGGGGATTTTCACAGGGAATCATGTCCAATAAATTCCCTTAAGGTCAGAAGGGGGGATGTTCGCTGGTGATGGCACAATGTTCAGAGCTATTTACCACTTCACATACTGCTGTGGTGTGTGTCCGTGTGCAGCGAGACCTGATCAACATTCAGGCTTGGGTTGATAAGTGGAAAGTAACATTTGCATCACAAGTGCCAGGCCATGACCATTCCCAACAAGCGAGAATCTAAACATCTCGACATTCAATAACATCATCACTGAATCCCCAATGATCAACATTCCAGGGGGCTGCCATCAAACAGAAACTGAACTAGACCAGCCATATGAATACTAAAGCTACAAGAGCAGGTCAAAGGCTGGGAATTCTGTGGAGAGTAATTCATCTTCTGACTCCCCAAAGCCTGTCCATGATCTACAAGATAAAAGTCAGGATTGTGATAGAATACTCTCCACTTGCCTGGATGAGTGCAGCTCCAACAACACTCGAAGCTCAATGCCATCCAGGACAAAGCAGCCCATTTGATCAATACCTCATCCACTACCTTCAACATTCAGTCCCTCCAACACAGATGCAGTGTGTAGTATCTACAAGATGCACTGCAGGAATTCATCAAGGCTCCTTTAACTGCACCTTCCAAACCCGTGACCTCTACAATCTAGAAGGACAAGGGCAGCAAATGCATAGGGACATCATCACCTGCAAGTTCCCTCTTTGAGTAACACACCATCCTTCACTGTCGTTGGATCAGAATCCTGGAATTCCCTCCATAACAGCACCTACACCACATGGACTGCAGCGGTTCAATGTAGCCTCAAGGGCAACTAGGAATGGGCCTAACCAGCGACATCAACATCCCATAAACAAATAAAAACAAACTGCTGTAATGAATAACGATCCCATTTCCAGGGAAGGGGTTTCTGCAATTCTTGATGAATTCTTTTGCAAAAGTTAAAAAACAAACCGTGCTATTTACCAACAATGTGGGTGATGGTGGCACAGTGGTTAGCACTTCTGCCTCACAGTGCCAGGGACCCGGGTTCAATCCCCGGCTTGGGTCACTGTCCATGTGGAATTTGCACATTGTCTCCGTGGGTTTCCTCTGGGTGCTCCAGTTTCCTTCGCAGTCCGAAAGACGTGCTGGTTAGCTGGATTGTTTAAAGTTTATTTATTAGTCACAAGTAAGCTTACAGTAACACTACAATGAAATTACTGTGAAAATCCCCTAGTCGCCACACTCTGGCGCCTGTTCGGGTACACTGAGGGAGAATTTGGCATAGCCAATCCACCTAAGCTGCACGTCTTTGGACTGTGGGAGAAAACCGGAGCACCTGGAGGAAACCCACGCAGACATGGGGAGAACGTGCAGATTCCGCACAGACAGTGACCCAAGGCTGGAATCGAAGCCGAATCCCTGGCACTGTGCAAGCAGCAGTGCTAATCACTGTGCCACCCAGGCTGTGCTAAATTGCCCCTTAGTGTCAGGGGGATTAGCAGGGTAAATATATGGGGTTGCTGGGATGGGGCCTGGGTGGGATTGTTGATGGGCAGGGTGACCTTCCATGGAGGGATTCTATAGATAATATGAAGAAGATCCATTGTTTTCAAAATATAAATGAAGCATGAATCATAAGAGCAGGACTGTTAAGACAGATCAATGTATTTTTATTTTATTCACATTTCATATTCTCATTTAGAATACAGTCAGAGGTATTATCGCTTTGATGTGCATCTTTCGACGTGCATTTAGATCTGGTGACAACTAAATGTCACCAAAGCTGCAGCATAATCCGAATGGCGGAGTCATGTGGGCTTCAGACATCCAAAATTAACTCCTTTTCAGAGATAAAGCAGCTAAGAAGCACATACTGATGACATTGCAAAAACAATAAAGCTCCCTCAGTCTCATTAAATACCTCAGCTATTCCCCTGCCTCAGAGAGGTTTGCAGCTTCCTCACTCACAGCCAAACTACTCCGAAGCTAAGACCTCACGTTCATTAATATTTGAGCAAGGGACCAGCCTTCCAATTCCTTCTGGGTTCCGAGAATATCTATTTTAGAACAAATAGATTTAAATAAAAATAAAATGCAATGAAGATCTCCAGTTCACATACCCATGGGTGTGAAGTGGCTGGATGACTGTAAAGTACCTGAATGAGTACTTTCGAGGCTATGGGCCAAGTGCTGGCAAGTGGGATTAGATGGGCAGGTCAGGACCTTTCATACGTCGGTACAGACTCGATGGGCTGAAGGGGCTCTTTTGCACTGTGGTATTCTGTGATTCTGTGGATACAGGACCAATTGTAAGATTTTGGTGAGGCTCCACTTCAGCGGCACAGTGCCAGGGACCCGGGTTCAATTTCCGGCTTGGGTCACTGTCTGTGTGAAGTCTGCACGTTCTCCCCGTGTCTGCGTGGGTTTCCTCAGGGTGCTCTGGTTTCGTCCCACAGTCTGAACGATGTGCTGGTTAGGTGGATTGGCCGTGCTAAATTCTCCCTCAGTGTGCCCGAACAGGCGCGGAGTGTGGCGACTAGGGGATTTTCACAGTAACTTCATTGCAGTGTTAATGTAAGCCTACTTGTGACACTAATAAATAAACTTAAACAATAAGTTTTAACTCAGTGCTTCCCAAAAGAGTCTCCAATAGATCTCATCTCCTGGCAGAATGATGGATAGGATGACCAGCTCCCCTTTAGGAAAGTGCGAGGCAAGGGAAAAACGGAGACAAAAATGACCTTCTCCCACTTCACAGAAGCCCAAGTGTGATTGACACTGACCTGGAGAACACCATTATGCTCAAGGAATAGCTTAAAGATGTGACAAACTCAAAAGAGTAGGTACAAGTTATTCAAAACCTCTGATGCTGGAAGGAAAACATTCATTAGGTATATCTGATGTCCATCGGTTGAAATACTCATAACTTTGGTTTAAGATCCAAGAATAGAATACAAAAGAATACAAAATCACCACCTTCCCCCGCCCGCCTGACCATCTTTCTCACAACAAGACCAAGAAGTTGATAAATGGCTCAAAATTAAGTTTGAATCTTTGAGTGGAACACAGATGGCAAAAATTAAAGTTTATTAGTCCCAACTAGGCTTACATTAACACTGCAATGAAGTTACTGTGAAAATCCCCTGGTCGCACCTGTTTGGGTACACTGAGGGGGAATTTAGCACGGCCAATGCACCTAACCAGCACCAATGCAGCTAACCAGCACGTCTTTTGGACTGTGGGAGGAAACTGGAGCACCGGAGGAAACCCACGCAGACACGAGGAGAACGTGCAAACTCCAGTGACCCAAGCCGGGAATTGAACCTGGGTCCCTGGCGCTGTGCGGCAGCAGTGCTAACCACTGTGCCACCTAAGTAATCCAAATGCTTTGACATTAGTTGGGACGCAACGTATTTCACTCGCATTTAAAATGGCAATTACAGGGATAACTGACAAACACGATGGAGATGTGCACAGAGTTTCAATAAATACAGTAAAACAGCGTCTTTAGCCAGCACACATTCCTGGAGGTATTAAATTGACACACCGTGTAATAACGGACTGCTATACTGTGGATTTGTGTGGTGTTGACTGTCCTTCAATAGTGAAATGGGGGAAATAAGCCCAATTATCAGGAAAAATATTAATTCCGAGGCACATTTTCCAATCAGATCGGCTGAGATTTTCCGGCATTTTCTCTTTTGGTTTCAGATTCCAGCATCCGCAGTAAGTTGCTTTTATTGTGATAATTAGTTGGGTAAATCGGAAGAGTGACAAAGCAAGGAATTTAAGATGAATATGAAAGCATGCACAATGAAAAACAATCAAATTTACAACCTACTTCACAACAACCCAGTCACTTATTTTCTACTGTGATCTTACTCAAGTGAAAAATGTCATGTCGATCTTGTTCTGTTCATTGAAAATAGGCAAAAATGTAGAATTTGTCATGTTAATTAAATATATTCAAGGCTGAGATAGATTTTTCAGCAGTAAGGGAATCAAGGGTTATGGGGATAAGCCAGGAAAGTGAAGCTGAGGATTGTCACATCAGATCAGTCATGGTCTCACCGAATGGCAGAGCAGACCTGATGGGCCGAATGGCCTACTCCTGCACCTATGTCTTTTTTTAAAATTAACAATGCAGAAGGAGACCATTTGGCCCATCAAGTCTGTACTGACCACAAACCCACCCAGGCCCTATTCCCGTAACCCCACACATCTACCCTGCTAATTCCTCTGACATTAGGGTCAATTTATCACGGCCAATCTACCTAATCCGCACATCTGTGGAGTGTGGGAGGAAACTGGAGCACCCGGAGGAAACCCACACAGACATAGGGGAGAACGTGCAGACTCCACACAAACAGTGACCCAAGCTGGGAATTGAACCCGAACCCCTGGCGCTGTGAGGCAGCAGTTCTAACCACTGTGCCACCGTCTTATGGTCTTATAGAACCTCTCTTACTATACTGTACAAACTACAGTTGTTCTTCATTATGCCATGAAGAACTGCTTATCCTATTGTTTCTGGCTAGTTTTTGCACTATGTTATGATGTGGAATTAGAACGCGTCACCCACCCCACCCCACTGTAGAAACAGCACTGGCATCAAGTATTCAAGATCGGGAATGGCACAGCCAATTCCAGAGTAAAACACCATTGCTTTGTAACAAAAATGTAGCCAAACTAAAACATTGTTCATTGACAGAGTGTCATCTGAAAGATTCCTTCCAAGGTTTGGTGTGAATCAACAGATGTTAGATAGTTAAGTAAATTTAATAGAGAGCTACAAATGTATGTAAGATAGAACAATAAAATGAAGGAGATTGTCATCGACTTCAGCAAGCGTAAAGGAGAACATGCCCCTGTCTACATCAACGGGGATGAAGTAGAAAGGGTCGAGAGCTTCAGGTTTTTAGGTGTCCAGATCAACAACAACCTGTCCTGGTCCCCCATGCCGACACTATAGTTAAGAAAGCCCACCAATGCTTCTACTTTCTCAGAAGACTATGGAAATTTGGCATGTCAGCTACGACTCTCACCAACTTTTACAGATGCACCATAGAAAGCATTCTTTCTGGTTGTATCACAGCTTGGTATGGCTCCTGCTCTGCCCAAGACCGCAAGGAACTACAAAAGATCGTGAATGTAGCCCAATCCATCACACAAACGAGCCTCCCATCCATTGACTCTGTCTACACTTCCCACTGCCTCGGCAAAGCAGCCAGCATAATTAAGGACACCACACACCCCGGACATTCTCTCTTCTACCTTCTTCCTTCGGGAAAAAGATACAAAAGTCTGAGGTCACGTACCAACCAACTCAAGAACAGCTTCTTCCCTGCTGCTGTCAGACTTTTGAATGGACCTACCTCGCATTAAGTTGATCTTTCTCTACACCCTAGCTATGACTGTAACACTACATTCTGCACTCTCTTGTTTCCTTCTCTATGAACAGTATGTTTTGTCTGTATAGCGCGCAAGAAACAATACCTTTCACTGTATGTTAATACGTGACAATAATAAATCAAATCAAAAAAAAATCACATTCTGAAAGTTTAACCATTTTTAGGCAGCAGTACGGAAAGAAAACACACCGAGGCTCCAGACACCAACTCGCAAAGGTTCCTTCGACTGCACCTGTGAACGCTATAGGAGGGCAATGGACACATCCTGACCTGGATCTATAATTGCCATTCTTTCACTGTCTCTGGGTCAAAATCCTGGAACTCTCACCCTAACAGCACTGTGGATGTACCTACACCTCAAGGATTGAAGTGGGTTGAGAATGTGGCTCACTATTTGGTAGCACGAGCTTTCGGAGCGCTGCACCTTCATCAGGTGAGTGCCTCAAGGCAATAAGGGATGGCAAGCGAAATACACCCTTGCTAGCGATGCCCAGCAAACTCCATACAGTCACCCAAGCCATAGTGGCACAGTGGTTAACACTGCTGCCTCACAGCACCAGGGACCCGATTTTGATTTCAGTTTGGGTCACTGTGTGGAGTTTGCACATTCTCCCCGTGTCTGCGTGGGTTTCCTCCGGTTGCTCCAGTTTCCTCCCACAGTCCAAAGATGTGTGGGTTGGTTGGACCAGCAATGCTCAATTGCCCCTTAGAGTCAGGGGGACTAGTTAGGGTAAATGCATGGGGTTATGGGAATAGGGCCTGGATGGGATTGTGGTCGATGCAGACTCAGTACAGTCCTTCTGCACTGTAGGATTCTGATTATTGAACCTGGGTCCCTGGCGCTGTGAGGCAGCAGTGCTAACCACTGCGCTGTCATCAAGAATCATCTAGTTTGCGTTTACTTCAACAACTAGCCTTTTGAATACCAAGTGGGAAGGAATTGCGAGTGTTCTTGTGCACTGAACACAAACAACAAAGAGCTGAGTTGAGAATGTTCAAAGGGTTCCACATAACAGTTGATTTGATTGGCACCCATTCATCACCTTAAACACACACAACCTCCACCACAGGTGGACAGTGTTGGCAGTGTGTACTATCTACAAGATGCACTGCAGCATCCCACCCTGACAGCACCTTCCTAACCTCTACCATCCAGGAGGATGTTGTGTACAAATGATAATTCCATCAGGTAATGCTGAGTTTGGTTTTAAAAAAAGCTAAACTGAAGTAAAATCAAAGCATTCCGAAGGTAGAGTGGAATTTCAGGAACTTAACAAGACAGCATACTCATTGGGGTTAACATACATTATTTCTGTAACATTAACCGCATCCCAGCTTTCTGCCCTGCAACCCACCCATTTCATTTAATTTGTAAGTCATTCTTCTGGTTAGAAATTCCATTGTTAAATGCAATTATTTGAGGGGTTCAAACCTGTTTACAATTAAACTTGGAGGAATTATAAAGTGAATACAATTGAGATAGAGTTCCATTTTCTTTGGCACAAGTCTAATGCGATGTTAGCTCAGTAATTCAATTGAATAAGAATATTTTTTTTAAATGTTTTACAATCACAAAGTGACGAATAGAAGTTGTTACTGTAATTCTACAAAATAATATTAGGGTGAAAACTTTGGACCCCCAGAGAAAGCTGGAAGTTGATTATTAAACATGTCAGTACTGGTTTGCTTTTGCAAACTTTTTACCATTCTGAAGGTGTGGGGCATTTTCTTATTTGTTCACAGGACGTGGGTATTTATTGCTCATCCCATTTGCCCTTGTACCACTGCAGTCCGTGTGGTGTTTGGAAGGGAATTCCCCACGATTTTGACCCAGCGACAATGAAGGAACACAGTGAGGCAGTTCCAATTCAGGATGGTGTGCAGCCAGGAGGGGAACTGGTAGATGGTGGTGGTGTACCCATGCATTTCCTGCCCTTGTCCTTCTAGATGGTAGAGGTTAGGAAGGTGCTGTCAGGGTGGGATGCTGCAGTGCATCTTGTAGATAGTACACACTGCCCACACTGTCCACGTGTGGTGGAGGGCGTGTGTGTTTAAGGTGGTGAATGGGTGCCAATTAAATCAACTGCTTTGTCCTTAAATGATGTAAAAATTGGATTTTCCACCAGTATATATAGCCTATCATAGAAAGAGGAGAATCATTTAATTAGAAAAACCACAAATGGAGGTAAAATTATTAGCATTATTTTAAAAATCCACGTGGTACTATAGCACACACAATAGCAGCAGTGGAATCTAATATGATGATGCTTTCACTTAACCTTCACAGTTAACATAACACATGCATGTATGATAAACATGGATCCAGCAAACTCAATGAGAGATCATATTAAATATTATAATTTGGGACCAATAGCATTGCTCGTTATTCAGATGTAATGTAAGTTTACACCCAGTGCTTTGACTCAAAGTCATGCATCACGATGTCTTCATTTCACCTTTCTCCCTGCCTTTAACTGCAACACAGCTTCATTACCCCATTTTTCCAATGATGTGTTTAGTTACCCTTTTTAGCCCAGTTTTTAACGTAATGCACCACTGTTCCCTTTGCACTCGCATTTGAACACCGTCCCTGAAAATAAAAACAGGGTCTAGCCTCTTTCAGCTAAAAGTATAGGAGGCTATTCAGCCCATAGAATTGAATCATAGAATTCCTACAGTACTGAAGGAGGCCATTCAGCCCATCGAACCTGCAATCCCACCCAGGCCCTATCCCCATAACCCCATGTATGTACCCTGCTAATACCCCTGATACTAAGGGGCAATTTAGCATGGCCAATCAACCTAACCTGCACATCTTTAGACTGTGGGAGGAAACCCATGCAGATACGGGGAGAACATGCAAACTCCACACAGTCACCCGAGGAATTGAACCTGGGTCCCTGGTGCTGTGAGGAAGCAGTGCTAACCATTGTGTCACCCAATCGAGTTTGTTCAACCATTGTGATCATAACTGATCTATGACTTATCATACCCTGCCTTTGCCCCATATCCCTTAATATCTTTGGCTAACTAAAACATCACTCAATCGAAGATTTAACATTAACATCTGAAGTGTGCTCCGAACTCCTCCCACCCTTTGTGTTTCTAAATTTCACACCTGGCACTAATTATTTTTGACTGGTCCCTGAAACAGCTACTTTCTGCAGGGTAAGAATAGATCTCAGCTCTGATGATCCCCCTCCTCTGGATGAGCTTTGAAGGAGTTCCAATCTCACCCAGCACGTCACTACAGCTTGGGTAACAGGATAAGAATCTTGACACCAGGGTGGAGATTCAAATTTACACCCTATCAAGTCGAATGCTCCATCCTCTCAGCTCATGGAGTCATTGACTCACTACAGTGCAGAAGGAGGCCATTCAGCCCATAGCATCTGCACCAACACTCCGACAGAGCATCCCAACCCAGCCCCTCCTCCTGCCCTAGCCCCGTAACGCCTTCCATTGACCCCACTAATCCCCCTCATGGGCAATTTAGCATGACCAATTCACACAACCTGCATATCTTTGACTGTGGGAGGAAACCGGAGCACCCGGAGGAAACCCACGCAGACACGGGGAGAACGTGCAAACTCCACACAGTCACCCAAGGCAGGAATTGAACCCGGATCCGTGATGATGTGAAGCAGCAGTGCCAACCACTGTGCCACCCATCTCAAACTCAGCCCCATCTGTGGAATTTGACTCAGAAACGCAACTTATAGTCTGAGCCCCTAATCCATTGGTTGCCAGGTTTAGTAAAATAATTGCAAAAATTCAGACTGGGGACAACACTTTTTTTTTTATTCTTTTGAATATGTAATCTTGCGAAAGATAGGAGGAAACAAGTTACTGCAACTTCAATTATGTTAGTATACTGACATAAGAAAGTCAATATTGCACATCGCTAGACTGGAGGCTGCCCAGAGCAGTTTGCATTACAATACAAATGGAGCCTCTTACAATATCAAGCTTCTAATAATGTGCTTGTTAAAATATCTTTTCCTGCCATTTTATACATCAAAGACTTAAAAGATGTTACTGGGACTCGAACATAATTTTCGTCATTCAGTATCTCAGCCCTCTTTGGCTAGGAGTTCAGTTTTTTTTTTGTAAAAGTAGTGAGTGTAAAAGATGTCAAATGTAGAGTGTCTGTAGTGGTAACTAACTCTAAAACCAGTGGGGACTCTAAGGGCACACCCTGATCGGCAAAGTTCAACTCTCACCAATTATAAATGTAATAAAATTCCTAAATTGTACAAATCTGTTCAAAAACAGAAAAAAATATTTACAAAGACCCTTTTTGATTACAGTAGTAAAACTTTGGCACTATGGATATAACCGAATCTCTCGCTCTCCGACAGATGCTCGAACGGGAAGTCAGTCCTCATTCTGTCTCCATGTTTGCAATCTCACACAGTATATAGTCAGAGATGAAGTTCTCCATTACTCTCCTTTCGTTGCAGAGAATAGAAATGGTCGTTTCCTTTAGACAAGATGTTTCTATTTGTGTCAGAACTTTTCTCATTTGGTTTCCTACGGAGGTGAAACAAACAAGATGTTACGTGCTTTTAAAAAAAAACAATAAGAAGGGCAAATCCCAACATCGAATCTGGCCAAGCTATTTTGCAAATCACTTGTGGCGCACTGTGTTTTTCCCTATCCCCCCCCCCCCCCCGCCCCCGCCCCCGCCCCCCCCCGCACTCCTGATTCTCCCCCACACGGTTTCCTGACCCAAGGTGGGGAGGTAAGCAGGGAAGAAGTGAGCGAAAAAAAAAATCAAAAGCTAAACTTTATCATCCTCATCTTAGAAGGGCGGCACAGTGGTTAGCACTGCTGCCTCACAGTGCCAGAGACCCGGGTTCGATTCCCGGCTTGGGTCACTGTCTGTGCAGAGTCTGCACGTTCTCCCCATGTCTGTGTGGGTCTCCTCCGGGTGCTCCGGTTTCCTCCCACAGTCCGAAAGGCGTGCTGGTTAGGTACATTGGCCGTGCCAAGTTCTCCCTCAGTGTACCCGAACAGGGGCCGGAGTGTGGCGACTCGGGGATTTTCACAATAACTTCATTGCAGTGTTAATGCAAGCCCACTTGTGACACTAATAAATAAACTTTAAATCTTTAGACTAGCTCGAGGGGAGCACTGAGAGTTGCACGGGGAATTGCACAAAGTCACAATGTATGCAGAAATTTTTAAAAACTAAAAAGGTTTTTGTTTAGGGTTGTGAATCATGAACACTTTTTACTCCTCTCCCAAATTTAGAGTTCATAGAGTTTTACAGCACAGAAAGAGGCCCTTCAGCCCATCATGAATGTGTTGGTTATCAAACACCTATCCTAATGCTATTTTCCAGCATTGGGTCATTAATAATCTAATGACCATGTGTGTTTTTGGAGTTTCTTTAAATGTAGAAACATGTCCCAAAGTGTTTGAGAGATGTAAATCAGGAAAAAGAATCCTCAATCTGTAAACCATTTTGTCTTTATAAAGATTTAAGAAAAAGTCTCAATGTCAATGGAATAAAGTGATGGCAGTAAGTTGTTAAAGTGATCCCACACTCACCGCTTAGGCAACCAGGCATGGACAATATCAGTGAAGAGGAAACAGGTCATATGTGAGGAACTGGTCAGGCCACATTTTGATCTTTCACTACCAGAAGGATGTGGAAGCTTTGGAGAAAGTGCAAAGAAGGTTCACCAGGACGTTGCTTGGTCTTGAGGGCACTGGCTACGAGGAGAGGTTGAATAAACTAGGATTGTTTCACTGAAAAGATGGAGGTTGAGGGGAGACCTGATAGAGGTCTACAAGATTATGAGAGGCATCGACAGGATGGATAGTCACAAGCTTTTTTCCCCAGGGTGGAAGTGTCAATCACAAGGAGGCACAGATTCAAGGTGAGTGGGGAGAGAAATTTTAAGTGAAGTGGGGCAAGTTTTTCACGCAGAGAATGGTGGGTGCCTGGAACACGCTGCCAGAGGAGGTGGTGGAAGCAGGCACACTAGCAACATTCAAGAGACATCTGGATGGGTCCATGAATAAGGAGGGAATAGAGGGATACGGACCGAGTAAGGACAGAATTTTTTTATAGTTTAGTTAGGGCATCATGAACGGCATGGGCTTGGAGGGCTGAAGGGCCTATTCCTGTGCTGTACTTTTTTTTGTTCTTTGGTCTGTGGAGGCCAGTGCAGTCTGTTTTCTGTTTGTCACCATTGGACTGTGTTCCCTCCTGCCTCTTTTGGAGCTGTTTAGTTCTGTAGAGGGTATGGTACCATAGGCAAGGACAGCCTTTGGTTGTCTCACGCAGGTGGTCATTTCTGAACCTGCACACTGAGTGCCAGGAGACCCTTGGCCCAACACAGGATGGAGACATCACAACGCTGTACATTCCTGTCATCCTTATACCTCCGTGCTGGGTAAAGTTACCCGCAAGCACGACCGCCTCTCCCCCAGCACAAACCTCCATGGGTCAGATGTATGCAAGGAGAAGCTGGGTAAGTACTGAATGGCCTGTTTGTGCTGTGATGCCTATATCACTGCGACTGTCAGCATCATCATTCTTCAAAGAAGACATTTATTTCTTCAACGCGATTCCACCTTTTCATTATGAATAAATGACCCAAAGGTTTGAGAGAAAGCGTACGCAGCTTGGATTGCATTTTTTTTGGAAGGTACTATGAAAGCATCCAAGATCTTCACTGAGCTGTACGGAACGGGATGAGAAACTTCAAAGGCTTTGATTGTTGAAGACAGTTTCCGTTTCTCCCTGCCACCCAAGACTCAGAGGCTGCAACTCAACTTCTACATTGGAGGGAAATCTCTGCGATGTTGCTGCCACTGATGCTCTCTGTTCTGGGTTCCTTTGGTCACCTTTGTGAAGTCCTACCCCAGGAGAGCTTGTGAAGGAGGGGAGGGGGGTGGGGGGGAAGAGTACCCAAACTATGGAGGATTTGCATTTCTATAGCACCTTCCATCATGACAGGATGCCCCTAAAACACTTTACAGCCAATGCTGAACTTTCCAAAATATAGTCACTATTGTAATGTAGGAAACTCAGCAGCCAATTTACACACAGCAAGATCCCATAAACAGCAATGTGATGACGACCTGGTAATCTGTTTCTGTGGTGTGGTTAAAAGGATAAATATTAACCAGGGTACTGGGCATTAACCCCAGCCCTTTTCCCTCCTTCCAAATAGGGCCGATTGAGACAGACAGGTCCTCGGATTAACGTCTCATTTGGAAGACGGCAAGTCTGACTGTGTAGCACTCACTCAGTGCTCCACTAGAGCGTTAACTGGTACTTAAGTAGCTGGAGTGGGTCTTGAACACAGTACCTTGTGACTCTGAGGTGTGTGTGCTGCTCATTGAGCCATGGCTCACACTTGTCTCCTACCAGAGTTAATCATTTTCAAACTGAATACTAACGTTGAACAATTTTGCAGAATTTACACAAGTGTCATAGCGAAAACTAGAAATTGCGAATATTCAGGAGAGCGCAACAACATGAATAGTTTCTAAAGGGACGACTGTACGGTGGTGGAATCTTGGTAATTTGTCACACAGAACAGAAAGGTCATGTTACAAAACAAGGTACAAGATTCAGCAAACTGAAGTAACAGTGATCCAGATGGCACAGAATTCGAGCAAACTGAGATTGTGGGGAACAATCTGCTCTCGAGCTAACTCCGTACCTGAGGTAGAGTCAGAATGATAATGTCTACCTCTCGCCAGCCAATTCCATGTGTTCATGACAGAAACAAACTCTCCCCTCAAAGAGAATACTTGACCCTGTTGAAGACATCGTCAAGATTCCAGGACAACAGAAAAATAATTCAACATTGTCCGTCAGGAGAGAGGCGCATTACAGGGCCCAGAGCTAGGTCTCCAATAAGAGAACTCGTTTAACATGAGCACTTAATTATGGGCAGGACCTTTCTCCCTCGCCACGGTGTGTTTCGCATGGGGGGTTGGGGGAAGGGGGGTGAGAAAAGAGAGCAGGTCAGTGCACCACTCGGTGGTGGGATCTTATGGTCCTGCTGTTGTCAATGCAGCTTCTGGTTGAACGCACATCTTTCACCAACAGGAGTGCGCCATTGGTGGGACCATAAGATCCCACAAGCGCAAACACCAGCAAGAATTTGGCAATCGTCTCTTTCAAACGTGGCTTGATGGCAATCCCCCAACCCGATAATGCTCCTTTGAGCGCATTGGGACACAAATGAAAAATATGCTGTTTAAGTGCAGCTGTTCTGAGGAATTCCCAGGAATATCCCCATTCCTTCACTGTTGCTGGATCAAAAGCCCAGAATCATAGAATCCTACAGTGCGGAAGGAGGCCATTCAGCCCATCGAGTCTGCACTGACAACAATCCCACCCAGGTCCTATCCTTGTCACCCCAAGTAATCAGACTCCCTCCCTATCAGCACTGTGGGTGTACCTACACTGCATGGGCTGCAACAGTGCAAGGCGGCCACTCACCACCACCTTCGAGGGCAAAAGGGACGGGAAACAAATGTTCACCTTGCCAGCGATATCCGCACCCCATGGAGAAAAATGTCAACGTGATTATGAATATAGGATTAATACGTCTCAAAAATAATAAATGATTTTAGCTTTAGGCTTGGGTGACGTGCGCTCACCGTGCCATTTCTAAAACTCTCAGCTAAACACATTGTTCTGGCTTAAAGAATCATTTGGATTTTAAAATTTATACAATATGTTGACATCTGTGGATGTAGATTTGAATAGCACAGGTATCTACAGGAATACAGATATCTGCTGGAATAATAAACCAGCATGTATCTGCTCAGTGCCATTGCACACCAGTACTCATCCAACCGTGTCATTAGGTTCCTGGCTCCAACGCACCCCTCCCTAATGAGCTCAATGCATTCTCTGCACATTCTGAGCAAGAGGTCAGTGAGTACGTGCCCTCCACCCTGGAAGAACCTGCACCTGAGGTCACCACTATAGATATCAGTGCAGCCTTCTCAAAGGTCAACCCACGGAAAGTGACTGGATTTATACAAACCAAAATAAGTTATAAACTGCTTACCTTCACTGGCAGAGAGTGTCAGAAACCAGAGGGACACAGATTTAATTGTGATTAGCGAAAGAACCAGAGGAGACACAGGGAAACATTTTTTTTATATATACAAATCACAGCGAGTTACGATGATCTGGAATGTGCTGTCTGAAAGGGCAGTGGAGACAGATTCAACAGTACCTTTCGAAAGGGAATCGGATAAATAGAGGAAGGCAGAAATTTTACAGGGTTATGAAGGCAAGGGCAGGCTAGTGCGGCAAATCACATTTATTTCAATGGTTCTTTATGGAGATTTACGGTCTACACTGCTGGAGCATCAAACCCTTCAATCAGCATTAAAAGGATTCCATTCTCTTTTAACTGGCTGGGGAAAGGCTTCGTTCCCCTGGCAGGGAAGTAAGGGTCACAATCAACATATCCTCTACTTCTTACTGGTGGGTGTGTGATTTGTGCACGAGGGCCCTTTAACTTAAAGGGGCCAACCTGCATTTGGCCTGCGCCCAAATATTCGGGTAGCTGCTCGATTGTATGGCCCTGGGGGCACATTTGTCACATTCTCAGGATAAAGGGTCAGGCAGAGAAATTGTCTTCACTCAAGAGGGCTGTGAACCTATCTATCCCAGGGAACTGTGGATGCCAAGTACATTCCAGACAAAGAGCAATTGATGTCCTAGACACTG
The DNA here is from genome assembly GCF_964213995.1 of Mustelus asterias. Lineage (NCBI taxonomy): Eukaryota > Metazoa > Chordata > Chondrichthyes > Carcharhiniformes > Triakidae > Mustelus > Mustelus asterias. The sequence goes on from NC_135807.1 coordinate 135,818,982, forward strand.
AGGGGATTGAGGGAGACGGGGAAGAGTGCAGGAAAGTGGAGTTGAGGTAGAAGATCGACAATGATTTTACTGAATGGCGGAGCAGGCTTTAAGGGCTAACCGGTCTACAGTTCCCATCTCTAATGTTCTCATTCAGCGCATGTACAGTCTCAACACACGGTTCTATCCAAGAAACCGACTGCGGGTGGATGGAAAATTAAATAATTAAGTCCTTTACCTTAGCTATATTGCGGGATTTTCAGCAGACATTCTTTCAGAATCCAGTTCATTAAACTCAGTTGAGCCACATTGTGGCGTGTGCGCCCAGCTGCCCGTGTATTCAGAGACAACATTTTCATCTCTCTCACTGATGTCCTCTACCTCACCCCACTCCTCATCCTCATCCTCATCCTCACTATATTGGCCGTCTCTGCTATTGCTCTCTGACGTGTCCATGGCATCTTCCGTTTGTTTTTCTGCAAACCAGTCCCTGACCTGCTCGTAGCTCATGTTGGACTTTGAGACCAACTCATCGAGGTCTTCCTCCCGAAGCTGCCTGTGCCGTAGGTAATACTGGAATAGGACGGTTTTCCCAGCCCGGCTGTGTGTCGAATGTCCCACTCCACCCCAAACTCCAGCTGCTTTGTGTCCTCTGCTACTTCCTCTTCGCTCATTGCCATTGAGGTTGTTCTGGCCATTGTGACTCTCCGTGTTTGCTCTTTGGTACTGGTCAAGCCATTTCAAGTTGCCATTCTTAATTGCATATCTATTGTCGCCAAACCAACGGACAATGTCGTTTCTTGGCAGCCCACTCTGTACCGCTAGACTGTCATATTGCTCTACTGTTGGCCACTGTGTCCGCACAAAAGCACTCTTTAGGATGTGCAGCTGTTCCTGGCTTTTCTTGTGAGTTTTGTCAATTGGACTGGTCGTTTTAATGTGCTGTATGCCTACACTTGGTGGAGGGGTCCCCGGATAATTTGGTCCCGAAAGGGACGTTTTTGTCTGGCTATTGTCAGCTACGTCAAGTCCTTCTGATTTTATAGTCTCTGGTTTCACATCCTGACTGAGGAATGGCCTGCTCGTTTCGAGGATCGCCCCTTCCAGCGAGTCTCTCAGCTTTCTCCGCTCAGAGAACCAGGCATCGATCTCCCTCCTGGTCAGTTTGGACTCTGACCGCAATCGCTCTTTCTCCTCGTCTGTCGGGAAGGAGCTAGATTGAAAGCTCTCCTCCAGCACCTTCAGCTGGTCCGTGCTTTTCTCTTTGAATCTCTGCGGCGCAAAATCGGAGAAGCTATTCCACCCAGATTTCCGATTCGGGTGGCCCCCCAGAGGAGGGTCCTGGGGGATGGTGACCACGATTTCGTGAGCGGCGTGGCTGGAATGGCCCTTTTGGGTGCGGTAGCGATTATCGCTGAACCATTTCTTGATCTCCGCCCTGGAGAGTTTAGTCACCTGCATGAGTCGGAAAACCTCTTCGTCATCGGGGAACTGGCTGACGGCAAAGCTGGCTTTCAGCTCCGCCATCTGCTCCTTGGTCTTCTTCCGGCTGGTGTTGATATCTGTGGCGCTCGGGGAGAACAGGACGGAATTGCCCTGTGAGGCGAGCTGGCAAACCTGCACAACGTTCGCCCGCTTCGGGTCCCCGGTTACTTGCGGGGGCGGTAAGCTCCGTTTCTGGGCCTGGCTAGCGCTGGCGCCAGCAGATACCGTCAGGGTGATGGGAGAGCAGGACACCGTCGACCCGTTGGCCACTTGCGTCCAGACGATGCCGGTCTGGCTGACTAACTGGCACGGCACTCCTGTCTGGATAACCTGCTGCGTCGTGCCTTTGGTGGAGGATGGCATCTGTGCCGGCACCATCGTGATAGTTGGCGTCTGAATGGTGCCATTGAACATCATTTTCCTGGCCTCTTCCACCTCCTCGGGGGCCCAGCTGATGCCATGTTTAAGACGCTGGGTGGAGAACCACAGTTTGATTTGTTCCTCCGGATGCTTTGAGACGGCTGTCAGCCAGGATAGCTCTGCCTGTGTAGGGTAAGGGAATTTATTGAAGGAACCAGTGAGGCTTTTGTTAACATCCATAGCAGCGTTATACTTGGAGCCATGCATAGGGATCATGACTTTGGGTATTAGGTTGATGTTTGGTGGCGGCTGTATAGATGGCATCACATGAGGCACTCCATCCTTAATCACAGTTTCTGGAATAAGTAATCCACCATTGGCGTTGTGGATAACGTCAGTGTCTGTTCTGTTTTCTTGCTTAGTACTATATTCATCCTTCACTCGCGGCAACACGTTGATTCTTTTAACATCTGCTTTGCTTTTAATCATTTTCATGATTGGAGTTTTACTTATTGAGATTCCGGCTGGAGGAATTTCCTCTCTGTCCGTGCTCCCAATGTTAGTGGGGTCTTCAATTGTTTGCTCAAGAATAGTCTGATTATTGCGTTTTATCAACTTCAACTTGAAGTTGCTTTCGCCTTGGTGATGTCGGCCATTATGATCCGTAAAGGTGTCGTACCTTTTTGTTGTAAAATTACAAACCGCACAGACATAAAATGGATTGAGGATAACGTTCGGGTGTATCGTATCGACATGTTCTGTAAACTCATTCAAGTCCTGTGATTCAAAGGTGCAGTATTTACATTCATAGCCTCCCTCTAGTTTCTTGGTCTGTTGATTGTCTAAGGCAGTTTTCTCTACAATCTGATCCGCGTCGCTTACACCATTATCCGCCGGCCAGCTTTCATCCGACAACTGGCGGGGGGACCTCTCGCCCCCGTTCCCATCCACCTCCATGTCTGGGTCTGGCTCCAAGACATCCGTGGCACGCACCATGCAAGGGGTTGTTGACTTCCGTTTACTAGCCATGAGTGTTCGATGACGAGGGGCAGCAAGTTGGCGAGGGGCCTTCTCGAAAGCTCGGTGGACCGGTGCCCTCCTTCGGGAAGTGGAAACTCCAGATTGCAGTAACTCAGATTTCACTGATTCCCATCAGCTGCAACCAGCAGCTCTGTTGGCCCACATCACCAGAGAATTTTACCTGCAATACACAACAGTTAAATCACAGCTTTCTTTAGAAAAAATATTAAACGCCTATACAGCACTGAAAGATGGATTCAAAATAGGTCCAGCCCAAGATCGTGAAGGGTTTAGAAAGCAGCTTGATTATTAGGGACGCCTGAATTCCCTCAGGACTGTTTAAAGTTACACAGGTGCCAACTTTGATTGGTTTCCTTTGATTCCTTCAAGTAAAGGCCAGCACTGAGGAATGGACACACACAGTCACCTGCAATGTGGGGACACAGCTGGGGTGGGGTTAGGTGCAGGGTTTTGCACTCTCTACACTTAAAACTGCCCCAAATTTGATGGGGTGGCACAGTGGTTAGCATTGCTGCCTCTCAGCGCCAGGGACCCGGATTGGGTCTCTGTGTGGAGTTTACACGTTCTTCCAGTGTCAGAATGGGTTTCCTCTCAGTCCAAAGATGAGCGGGTTAGGTTGATTGGCCAGGATAAATTGATCCGAGTGTCAGGGGGATTAGCAGGGTAAATGTGGGATTGTGGTCGGTACAGAATCGATGGGCTGAATGGCCTCATTCTGCACTGTAGGGATTCTATGATTTCAAAGAAACAATCCCGGCTCGGGTCACTCTGTGCAAAGTCTGCGCGTTCTCCCCGTGACTGCGTGGGTTTCCTCCGGGTGCTCTGGTTTCCTCCCACAGTTTGAAAGACGTGTTGGTTAGGTGCCTTGGCCATGCTAAATTCTCCCTCAGTGTACCCGAACAGGCGCCGGAGTGTGGCGACTAGGGGTAGTCACAGTAACTTCATTGCAGTGTTAATTTAAGCCTACTTGTGACACTAATAAATAAACTTTAAAACTGGGAATCTGGATAAACACACGAGGGAGGAAGAATTAAATGGACCTACTAACAGGGCTAAATAAAAGACAAGAGGTGATAGTGATGTAACTAGCAGTCTGAGTTAAATTTGAATCCACTTACAATGTTGCAAATACATTTTTACCAGCTGCTTTGCTGGATTCGAAAACATTACGAATCACTTCAGGCCTGGATGGATGGAACATGCTTGACGCAGTATCACTATATCATTGTCGCCATGTTTTCAGATACTTTAAGCACTAAAACCGCTGCCTCTCTCCCCTCCCAATTTTAAAACCTACCAGAGCATTGGTCACTTGCCTGGATATCTCATTATGTGGCAACGAGGTCAAAGGTGAAGCACAAGGGGATGTTTTACACAGCAGTGAGTCAATGCTTGCAGATGGAAAGGGAGGATGGGAAATTAATAAGGCAAGAGAAATTAAAATACAGTTATTGGTACAACTCGGTGTGTGTTACAGAGGTCAGTGGAGAGGAATTGGAGGCAGGATGGGCAGTTCATATACATCAACAGCAAGGCAATGTAACTGGATGACTTTATCCATTCCAAGGTCAACCCGAGTGCAAACAACACCCTGCAGGTGGGGCAGGATAGACCCAAGGGATGACAATCTATCTAGTCTCAGTCTCCAGTCTCAGATGATGCGGGGGGATGGGGGGGGGGGGGGGGGGTGGAAGACACTGGAATCCTCAAAATTCACTCTAAGCACTAAACCCCTGCCTAACCCTTCTGCCTCTCTCCCCTCGTAAAGACTCATCACTCCACCCCCCATCACATCTAATGGCATCAGGTCAAATACTCGCAAGAAGACTTCCTTTTGCTTGCCACCTTGGAAGAAAGGAAATTCGGCATGTCAGCTACGACTCTCACCAACGTTTACAGATGCACCATAGAAAGCATTCTTTCTGGTTGTATCACAGCTTGGTCTGGGCTCCTGCTCTGCCCAAGACCGCAAGGTCGTGAATGTAGCCCAATCCATCACACAAACTAGCCTCCCATCCACACTTCCCGCTGTCTCGGTAAAGCAGCCAGCATAATTAAGGACCCCACGCACCCCGGACATTCTCTCTTCCACCTTCTTCCATCGGGAAAAAGATACAAAAGTCTGAGGTCACGTACCGACCGACTCAAGAACAGCTTCTTCCCTGCTGCTGTCAAGACATTTGAATGGATCTATCTTGCATTAAGTTGATCTTTCTCTACACCCTAGCTATGACTGTAACACTACATTCTGCACTCTCTCCTTTCCTTCTCTATAAACATTATGCTTTGTCTGTATAGCGTGCAAGAAACAATACTTTTCACTGTATGTTAATACATGTGACAATAATAAATCAAATCAAAATCAGTGCTTCTCCATGTTGAACACCACTAAAAGTAACAAAAGGCACAGAATGTACTCTCGGTGGAGAACATCCATCTCTAAAAAGAGCTCAGTAGCACCGCCGCTCCCTGAGCTGCCCAAATCCCCAAGGGCAATGCTGCCAGACCAAAGCCGCAGAGGACATTGAACACAATGGGACAACCTACCCAACCTGTTCCTCAACCATCTGCCTGTTGCAGACGTGTCTGCCCAGGAATGACCAAGAGACCGAATCTTGTCTTCAAACCCTCCATCGTGTTAGGTGGCACAATGTGCGAAGTGAGGTAGATCAAGAAAAGATCAAGTGATCAACACTGGGCATCCATGGGGGCCTTCTGAGCCATTGGCAGCAGAATTGCACCAATACATTCTATAACCGCAAGGCCTGGCATATCCGCTAGGGAAAGAACATTTAAAACAGTTTCATGAGCAGGCAGATTATGAAGAGCCACTGGGAGCAAGGGAATATTTTCACTTGAGTAGAGAAAATGGAATCAAGAAGTTATCGCCATTGTCAATACTTAACCCTCAATGAACGTCACTAAAGAAAAATGATCATTTAGCTCACCGTTGTTTGAGACCTTGCAATGTACAAACTGGTGGCTTAGTTAACCACAGTAATTACATTTCAAAGGTATTATTAACTGGACCGAGGAGATATTAGAACGTTCCATATGCAGAAGGCTGGTGGAACAAGGATTGTTTTGCCACAGAGTGTGGCTGAGGCAAAGGTCATTCTTTGAGGGAAAATTGGATAAATATTTAAGGCAGAGGGCTGTGGGGAGATAGCAATGGGTTAAAGATTAACCTTGTGCGACCACAATTGCAATTCAAGGGCCAAAATAGTGAGGTGCCCTCTAAAAGGGACCTGTTTGAACTGGCAAACAACAGCATTTCCTTAGACATGTTGAAGGATCCTTACTGAGCCATACATTGTCTAAACAAGGGAATAGAAGCTTGGCTATTTACTTTGTCAAGCTATGTACAAGGAGAAAAATAAAGAGAGATAGGATTGAAAGAGAGAGAAAAAAACAAATGGGTTTTTCAAAAACTCCAATAACTCAAGAGTCATAGACCGATGCAGAACAGAAACAGGCCCTTCGGCCCAACTGGTCCATGCCGACCATAGTGCCCTCCCAGCCAGTCCCAATTGCCCGCGTTTGGCCCATATCCCTCTAATCCTTTCCCATCCATATACTTATCCAAATGTTGCTACTGTACCTGCCTCAACCACTTGCTCAAGCAGCTCATTCCATACACGCACCACCCTCTGCGTGAAGAAGTTGCTCCTCAGGTCCCTTTGAAATCTTTCCCCACTCAACTTAAACCTATGCCTTCTAGTTTTCAATTCCCCTTCCCTGGGAAAAAGACTATGTGCGTCCGTCCCATCTATATCCCTCATGATTATATACGCCTCAATAAGGTCACCCCTCATTCTCCTATGTTCCAAGGAATAAATCTGAAGGAATAAGATCACATTCTTTAAAGTTTCAGTGCCAGAGAGGTCGTTCAGCAGTAGTTTGGATGACCTATCATTCCATAAAGAATCCACTTATACTTGAAGGGACGAGTCCCAACTTTTTCTCATGTGGCTATTGAGTAAGTACAGCAACTTTGAATGCGGAATTCCTCAGAGAGATGCTGCATTAGTGAAGCTGTTGAAGGAGCAGTACCACTCGGACAGTAATTCCAGCATCCAGGTTTAATTGCGCTTGTCCAAACATCAAAAGTCTGTGGCCGATTTCCTCTTTGATACTGGCAAGCACCGACAGGCTCACTCGTTATTTCTTCCACAAAATCTGGGCCTACATCTTCGCTGGGATCCCGAAGAGTGCATACAGCTTCTACATTATTAGATCATATTGTACTGGTAACAAATTTATTCCAGTGATTGCATGATTCACTCAAATGTTCAGTACCTGTCAAAAGATAATGCTAAACGCACTCACTCACAGCGCATCTCAACGCGTTTGGTTTAAAAAAAAATAACTTCCACTCGACAAGACTGAAATCTTAATTCATTGAACAAACTTGAGGAAAGAGAGCAATGATCTGGTTTAGCAACTTGAACTTTAAAAGATTAAGAGATAAAACAAAGGCCCAAAAGGCCAAGTTTAATGGCAATGTGGCCTATAGGAAGTATCCTACTTTGTGCTCAATTATTTTAGAAGGACAGGAAATCAATTCTAAAATATTAGGCGTCATGAGATCATTTATCTTTGAATGAGCAGGAAACAATCTTTATTTTGCAAGTATCTTCCAGTTGCAACTAGAAAACAAAAACACGGGGAAATGTTCTTTACCTTTGGGATATTTTGACAGATTAATTGATTATTTCAATGCTGCCAACTTTCACTTTTGAATGCATTTGTTAGTTTAGTTGGCGGGGGGGCGGGGGGGGGGGGGGGGGAAAGAGAATATTTTTTTAAAAAAGGGTTTTGAGTCTACAGTCATTCAGCTGGGAAATAGCATTGCCCTGAAGCCAACAGTCAAGTCCTGTAGCAGATGCAGCCAGCTTGAGCCAAATTGTTAAGAATCACCAGTCTCACGTGAGGAGGGGACTGCCACTTCACATTTTCATTTTCACTGAGCATGTCACAGGAAATAATCTTAACCTCGCAAAGTGCGGCTTGAGCAGCACAGGACAAAGGTTTTCCCAAACTGCCTGGATACACCAGAACGCACAGATACACGAGTGTCCAGCAGAAACGTGCCATGGAGTCACGGGAATAAAGAAATAAGCTCCCATTAAGAGTTTACAAGTTATGAGGTGAATTGCTTACTCGGTTGGTAAGGGGGGGGGGGGTGGAAATCAGTAATGACAAAATAAGGCACTTGTTGGCTGACAGGTAGGGGTGTTACAAAGTCGAGATGCGGGTAGTTGATTTTCATGCAAAGCACCGGTTGAAGGCAAGCGAGTCGCATTAGGAGAGTTACCTAGCATGACCTGCCAGTCTCAATCAGTGCCTTTCTTTATATGCTTATTGAAGAGTGACAAAGAAATAAGAGCGTGTCACTGGAGTCTGTCAGAAGTCAAAAGAACCTGTTTCAGGATGATTTTCAAGCAGCAGTGTTACAGAGCGAGCAAGTCCAGAACACTAGCCCAGGGTAAGAGTATAAAGGAAGAACTTGCATTTATGTTGCGCCTTTCCATGAGCTCAGGATAACAATGAGGTGCCATGGACTTTCTACAACATTAAAGGCACCATATAAAGGGTGTTGTTTAAATGTGTGAAGTGTGGTCACTGCTGTAATGCAGGAAACAGGGAAACCAATTTGTGCACAGCAAGTTCCCACAACAGCAATGTGACCAGATAATCCGTTTCATAATGTTGGTCGAGGGATAAACATCTGCCAACACGTCAGGGAGAATTTAATCAAACAGCGCTGTGAAATCTTTCACATCCAGCCAAGGACAGATGGAGCCTTGGTTTAATGTTTCGTCCCAAAGATGACAGTGCTACACTCCCTCAGCACTGACCCTCTGACAGTGCGGCACTCCCTCAGCACTGACCCGCTGACAGTGCGGCACTCCCTCAGCACTGACCCGCTGACAGTGCGGCACTCCCTCAGCACTGACACGCTGACAGTGCGGCACTCCCTCAGCACTGACCCCCTGACAGTGCGGCACTCCCTCAGTACTGACCCTCTGACAGTGCGGCACTCCCTCAGCACTGACCCTCTGACAGTGCGGCACTCCCTCAGCACTGACCTGCTGACAGTGCGGCACTCCCTCAGCACTGACCCGCTGACAGTGCGGCACTCCCTCAGCACTGACACGCTGACAGTGCGGCACTCCCTCAGCACTGACACGCTGACAGTGCGGCACTCCCTCAGCACTGACACGCTGACAGCGCGGCGAGTGTCAGCCTAGACTTTGTATTTGGCGTGAAACTCAAAGGGTGGCTCAGTGGTTAGCACTGCTGCCTCACAGCACCAGGGACCCAGGTTCGATTCCTGACTTGAGGCACTGTCTGTGCGGAGTTTGCATGTTCTCCCCCATGTCAGCGTGGGTTTCCCCTGGGTGCTCTGTTTCTTCCCACAATCTGAAAGACATGCTGGTTAGGGTGGATTGGCCATGCTAAATTCTCCCTCAGTGTACCCGAACAGGCGTCGGCGGACTGTGGTGACTAGGGGATTTTCACATTAACTTCACTACAGTGTTAATGTAAGCCTACTTGTGACACTAATAAACAAACTTTTAAACCCAGGCGCTACTGACTCAGAGGCTGATAATGGGATGAGAGGCACAGGCTCAGGGAAGTGAAAGACAAATTTTGGGCCCCTTACTTCAGGGGCCTCCTCATAATATGCAGCCAGTTCATGTACAAGCCAGAAAATCATTTAATTGGAGATGGGGGAAATAAAGATCTTTTTTAGATTGATAATTTTAAGTGAGATGAACGGCCTCCTCTCTTCCAATCTGATGATATTTATCTTGTGATAACAGTTCAAGGGGGTCAGGATTTATTAAGAGGGTGGACTGTGGTTGCTGGGGGTCAGCGTCGCTTACCTCCTTCTACATCATGCATTAGTTTGTTTGTATTTGGCACCACCCAAATCAATGCCTCTTTTAAATGACCCAACATTGAAATCCACGAAACCAGTGTTCTTTCACTATTTCAGCAAGGTTTAATGGAGATGTACGAGGCAGATCTTTTACACAGAGGGTGGTGGGTGCCTGGAACTCGCTGCTGGGGGAAGTAATGGAAGCGGATATAGTAGGGACTTCTAAAGGGCGTCTTGACAAATACATGAATAGGATGGGAGTAGAGGGATATGGTCCCTTGGAAGGGTAGGGGGTTTTAGTTCAGTCGGGCAGCATGGTCGGGGCAGGCTTGGAGGGCCGAAGGGCCTGTTCCTGTGCTGTAATTTTCTTTGTTCTTTATTTGTACTGAGTTATTACCAAGAGTAAACCAACCACCCACTGTGCCAGCTGATCCGAATTGACATCAGACAGAGCAACACCATGATTTTACATTCTCAACACTTCAGTTTCAAATCCCTCCATGGCCTCCGCCTTCCTCCGGCTTCACCTCCAACCCTACGATCCTCCAAGATCTCTCTGCGTCGCCAATCCAGGCCTCTTGGCACACCCCTGCTTTTAATCACTCCACCTCTGTCAGCTTTGCCTTCAAATTTCTGGCCTGTTACCTCTGGAATTTCCCCCTTAAACAATTCCACGTAATTTCCCCCCCCGCAAACCTTACTTTCTCAGGAGGCTAAAGAAAGTCAACATGTCAGCTACATCTCTCACCAACTTTTACAGGCGCACCATAGAAAGCATTCTTTCCGGATGTATCGCAGCTTGGTACGGCTCCAGCTCTGTTCAAGACTGCAATAAACTACAAAAGTGAATGAAGCCCAGTCCATCACTCAAACCAGCCTCCCATCTATTGACTCTGTCTACACTTCCCACTGCCTCAGAAAAGCAGCCAGCTTAATCAAGGACCCACACACCCCGGACATTCTCTCTTCCACCTTCTTCCGTCGGGAAAAAGATACAAAAGTCTGAGGTCACATACCAACTGACTCAAGAACAGCTTCTTCCCTGCTGCCGTCAGACATTTGAATGGACCTACCTTGCATTAAGTTGATTTTTCTCTACACTCTTGCTATTACTGTAACATTACATCCTGCACCCTCTCCTTTCCCATGAACGGTAGCTTTGTTTATACAGCACGCAAGAAACAATACTTTTCACTGTATACTAATACATATGACAAGAATAAATCAAATCAAAAAGAAGCTCCTTTAATCTATTTCTTTGACCAAGCTTTTGGTCATTTCTGTCAAGGTGATTCATAGAAACATAAAATCCCTACAGTGCAGAAGGAGGCCATTTGGCCCATTGAGTCTGCACCGACAACATTCCCTCCCAGGTCCTGTCCACCCCTCAGTTACCCTGCTAATCTATCACATCTCGGGATACTAAGGGTTAATTTAGCATGTCCAATCAATCTAACCCACACATCTTTGGACTGTGGGAGGAAACTGGAGCACCCGGAGGAAACACACGCAGATACGGGGAGAATGTGCAGGCTTCACACAGTCACCCGAGGCTGGAATTGAACCTGGGTCCCTGGAGCTGAGAGACAGCAGTGCTAACCACTGTGCCACCCCAAGTCAAATTGTGCTGAATTTTACTAGTTAAAGGTGCTACATAGATTCAAGCTATTGTTGTAAACTGCTGAACGCAGCTTTCTATCGAAAAACACATCAGTATCAGTTTGCATTTTCTCTTTGTTCAGTTCAATCGTAGTTGACTTCACCAGATAGAACTCGGAGCAGATGTGAACAATGGAAGCCTTTGTGCCAAAGGCAACAACGCAAGGCAGTGATTGGATTCTGCTCCAACAATCACCACCAGCTTTAGATTTCTTCACAAAACTGAAACTGTCCTTTAAAAAAACCAATCAGAAATGTGGCTGATTGAAACCTAATTTTGACTTAGTCCAATAAGATTAGGTTGGATGTAATTGGCTCAATTCATCACGTTACCATATTTAACACTCTACCCTGTGCAAACCCTTTTCCTGAACTTAACAACGCATGGTGGCTCTTTGCGTTCTAATTCCAGCTTTTCCAATTCCACATTCCATCTTACGCTTATAGCTCCTTGTAATTCGAGATTTGTACTGTCCCTGTTCTCTATTTAGGGTTCCAGCCTTTATTCCCAACAAAGAATTGATCCTGATGGATGTGTTGAAATTTTTTATTTATTTATCAGTGTCACAAATAGGCTTACATTGACACTGCAATGAGGTTGCTGTGAAAATCCCCTGGACACCACACTTTCAGGTACACAGAGGGTGAATTTAGCATGGCCAATGCACCTAACCAGCACGTCTTTCGTACTGTGGGAGAAAACCGTAGCACCCGGAGGAAACCCATGCAGATACGGGGAGAACGCGCAAACTCTGCACAGACAATGACCCAAGCCGGAAATCGAACCCGGGTCCCTGGAGCTGTGAGGCAGCAGTGCTAACCACTGTGCCATCCATAGTTAGTGTAGCTCCTAGATTTATCCCAGGTCTTCACAAAATCCTCCAAATTGTGGAGCGTGGCAGAGACACAGGAGACCTCATCTAAAACCCCAAAAAACTAATTTATTAGAAGTAAACAATTGAATGACATTGACAATACATCTCTACAGTAGTTATATTGAACCCCTTGCATAAGGAACAAATGGTTCACTATAACTGAATTACGATGCAGATACCTTTATACAGACAAATATAGTTGTTATTTTCATGGTCTTACCAACTTAAGGGAACGTCTGGATAACTAATTCTCGATGTGGAGATGCCGGCGTATGTAAGTCAGCCCAGAGTTTGAGAGCAGATTTCCACTCCATCTGACGAAGGAGCAGCACTCCGAAAGCTAATGGCATTTGCTATCAAATAAACCTGTTGGACTTTAACCTGGTGTTGTTAAAGCTCTTACTGTAACTAATTCTCACCAGGAGGCTCTCTGCAGAGACTCCAGTTCAAACTCAAAAAGGTTCTTCCAGCACCTTGAAGCTAATGACCATCCCCAAAACAGTTACTGGGGGTTTTCGGGAATTAAAATTGCCGTCTCTTAGATTCAAAACCAGTCGCCAATTAGGCGCATTCCTGAACCAGTCACGTGGGCGTGTGTGTGTGTGTCTGGATTGTGGGGCTGGGTGCATCCCTCAAGGAGATTCTCTCCACTGGCAGGACAAGGCAACTACATTTCTTATTTTAAATCCAGCCGGTCGCTGGATTTGAAATAAATCACCACCCCCGTCCGCAACCCTCACCAGGACAGCCAGTCAAGGAGGGGCTTCTCCACTCTGATTGGGGGCTTTGCTTACTCTGCTCAATGTCAACCCAGTGTTCAAAGGCCACAGCCTCCCCGGTTGCAGAGCCACAAAACCATTTAGGCCAGGGACAAACGGAAATCTTTGTATTGATTGCAGCGGGGTTAAGTTTTCTGTGAAGGCAGCTGTTTATCACAACTCGGGCGACGATGATGAATGAAGACAGAGCTGCCGGCAGGATATAAACTCAATTGCTTCAGTTTGTTCATAATTCCTCCTTCTACTACCACGCCTTCGAGGGCAGGCAGTGGTCTCCTGTTATTGCCACTGGACCAGTGATCTAGAGACCCAGGGTAATGGTCTGGGGGACCTGGGTTCGAATCCCATCACGGCAGATGGCGAAATTTGAATTCAATAAAAATCTGGAATTAAAAATCTACTAATGACCATGAAACCACTGTCGCTTGTCAGAAAAAACCATCTGGTCCACTAATGTCCTTTTAGAGGAGGAAATCTGTCATCCTTGTCCAGTCTGGCCTACATTTGACTCCAGAGTCACAGCAATGCAGTCGACTCTTAAATGCCCCTCTGAAAATGGAGGGCAGTTAGGGATGGGTAATAAATGCTGGTGACGTCCACATTCGTGAGCGAATAACACCAAAGAGAGGGTGTTGGCGGCCATGGACTACCATTGGATTGGTCCATGATTATCCTTGGCAAAGCACAGCAGTGGTTTATCGTTAGGCTGCCTTCTGCTACATAGCTCCCCAGGAATCTCTTGTTCATACCGTTTACCATCAGGGATATCTAAAGCATTTACAGGCTGGTGACCAACCTGTTTGGCCACATTACGAACACACCCTCCGTGGCTGTCAAGTTCTGAAGTGGGACTCGAGCCTGGAGCTTCTGGTCCAGAGTTAGGGACACTATCCGGTGCGCCACGAAACCTCCACTTTCTCATAGAGAGGCCATTATGAAACATGATTAAAAACATTCCCTGCACTAGATACAACATACATGCACCTCACCTCAATCTCTGCCATTACATATGTAATTATAACAGTAACAGTGCTCGAAAGTAATTCCTATTACTTCGATAGCGTAAGAAAAAAAATCTTACCTATTCATAGTCTTCATCTGTTCTCCTCAAGGCTGTGACGGAACCACTTCACTGTTCTCAGCAAGGGATGACAGGATTCATAATGGCTAAGAGAAAGGATCCCAATTAATTTGAGGGGGAAGTTACAGTCAGGGTGTGACTTTATATACATGAATCAAAATTAATTTCCAAAACCCACTTCTTTTCTTGTATCTCAGTACAGAAATGGGACAATGTTATCTGACTGAGGATTACACCATACTTCTGAAAGCCATGGAGAAAGGTATAGATTCACATACTCTATTTTCCAAGATATCTTCTCAACTCCCGTTCCCAGCCTTACTGCTGCTGGTCAGAGTCAGACATTTTGGAGAGAACTTTGCTCGCTGCCCAGTACGCTTCCTGTGATCTCATGAATGAGAACAATGGGATGATTGCATTACTTCACATTGCTGTCGTCGCTGGGGCAGAACGTCGTACGAGGGAAAGTTCTACTCAGAACACCTTACCGCCTCCTCATTGATGGAAGCTTCTGCCATGAAGTTAGGGAGCCGAAAGCCTTTAAACTTGCTGAGCTTATTGGCTAAGACAGCACCACATTGCAATGCAGTACATCCAAGGTCCAGTGAGCCCTCATCACCATAGATCCATACAAATAGAACCATAGAACCATACAAATAGAACCATAGAACCATACAAATAGAACCATAGAACCATACAAACACAGCAGACCCACCACTCGGCCCATTGTGCTCGTGATAGCTCTTCACAGTCCTGCACATTTTTCATTTAAGTTTATATTTTTGGTTACCATTGAATCTGCTTCTGAAAAACTCTGCTATTGTACTTGGCTAGTTAAAACAAGGATATTTGGGTTTTATGGACTGGTACAGGGAGTATCATAGGGATGTTCTTGCTCTTGAGGGAGGGCAGCAAAGGTTTACCAGGCTGATTCCGGGGATGGCAGGACTAATGTATGAGGAGAGATTGACTAGGTTAGGATTATTTTCGCTTCAGACGAATGATTTGATTTGATTTATTATTGTCACATGTATTAACATAGTGAAAAGTATTGTTTCTTGCGCGCTATACAGACAAAACATACCGTTCATAGAGAAGGAAAGGAGAGAGTGCAGAATGTAGTGTTACAGTCATAGCTAGGGTGTAGAGAAAGATCAACTTAATGCAAAGTAAGTCCATTCAAAGTCTGACAGCGGGAAGAAGCTGTTCTTGAGTCGGTTGGTACTCAGACTTTTGTATCTTTTTCTCGAATGAAGAAAGTGGAAGAGAGAATGTCTGGAGTGCATGGGGTCCTTGATTATGCTGGCTGCTTTGCCAAGGCAGCGGGAAGTGTAGACAGAGTCAATGGATAGGAGGCTGGTTTGCATGATGGATTGAGGGAGGGATCTCTTAGAGACTTATAAAATTCTAACACGACTAGACAGGGTAGATGCAGAGAGGACATACCCGATGGTGGCGGAGTCCAGAACCAGGGGTCACAGTCTGAGGATTCAGGGTAGACCATTTAGGACGGAGGTGAGGAGACATTTCTTCACCCATAGAGTGGTGAACCTGTGGAATTCATTACCACAGAAGTAGTTGATGACAAAACATCGAATGTATTCAAGAGGTGGCTGGATATAGCACTTGGGGCGAATGGAATCAAAGGTTATGGGAAAAAAGCAGGATTAGGCTATTGAGTTGGATGATCAACCATGATTGCAATAAATGGCAGAGCAAGCTCGAAGGGCCAAATGGCCTCCTCCTGCTCCTATCTTCTATGTTTCTATAGGTTCCCGAATCAGCAAGTAAATGTTCCTTCAGTCACTAGTTGGGAACACCAGGTTATTGATGAAGCTACTGGACTAGTAACCCAGAGGGTTGGACCGATGATCTGGACAACATGGAACTCTCCATCATGGCAGCTGGGAAACTTAAATTCAGTTAATTAACTAAATCTGGAATGAAAAGCGAACATCAGTTATGGCGACCACAAAACTATCAGACTGTCCTAAAAATCTACTGGGTTCACAAGAACAAATACCAAGTTTATAAGATTGTGAGATAAAATGGAAGAATAGAGTGTGGCTTACTCCAAATTCTGCCCGACAATAAGCCTGTGTGGTTTCGTTGTTAAAGGGGCCCAGGTCATCTTACTGGGAAGAAGGGTGCAAGATGTTCACACCAGTAGACAATGGTAAGAGCAGTTGTGCTGACTGTGGATGGACTGTTAGTCTCCAAGTCTGGTGCGGAGGTGTTAGGAATGTCAGGTTTTATAAATGGTTATACTTTGAACTGCCTGCGTAATTCAAAGATAGAATGGAGTTGGGAGTCTAGAGGATAGCCAATTCACATATCCACCTGGATACATGGCTTATTTGATTCATGTTACTATGGAGGTGGATTTTGGGATCTGAGAGTTTCAGGGATATTTTCGAAACCGTCTGCAGCCGAGAGACAGAAAGTATGAGATCGAAACAGCCAGTTCTGCATACGAAGCAGAGAAAATGCAGATTCTTTTGGTCACTGCACAGAATGCAGGTGGGAGATCAAGCCCAAATGAAGAGATTAGGTTTTTGGTCAGTTAAAGGAGGCTAGAAGGCTTGCCTAGCTTGGCCTAGAGGGAAGCAATTGCCACTGTAACCCACACAGTGGAAGTCAGTTCTGGGAATAGAAGTTATATGCCTGGGAAAGGGAAAAAGCAAGCAAGCCATTGGAATGAAGAATAATTTTAGGCAGTTTCCCAGAGAACCAAGTGTCAACTTAAGGGAGACTAACAATATAACCAAAGCAGGAGATTTTTGGTTGATCACACTGAAAGTTAAACGGATAATTTATTTTCTATTGTTTAGGGTACAAGTTGCTGACAAAATAGTGTTTAGTCATTGCTGCTTATTGTTTGTCTAGTACAGTAATAGTTTGTCTAGTACAGTAATAGTTTGTCTAGTACAGTAATAGTTTGTCTAGTACAGTAATAGTTTGTCTAGTACAGTAATAGTTTGTCTAGTACAGTATAAGTCTTAAAAATTGAAATCTCATTGTGTGGTCCTTTTAGATGGCCACTCTCTATAGAGATAGTAATATCAGTAATGCCCTTTAGGGAAGAATATTCGCTGCCCTAATCTTGTCCAGCCTATTGGTGACTCCAGACTTGCGACTGCCTTCTAAAATGGCCTAAGCAAGCCAGTTAGTTAAGGGCGGGTAGGAATGGTTAATGTGGCTAATAATAAACGAGAGACATGAAATATGAGGATACTTCCACTGAGATACAGAAGGCAACATGATTTAGCGCAAGTTTTTTAAAATTACAGAAGTTTTTTGTAAGAGTGAAGAGGGAACATTTATTTTCTCTATTTGGGGATTCAATGGTGGGAGGTCATCAGTTTTTAAATGGTCACTAAGGGTGTGGATAGAGGTTAGGAAAATGGAAATTTTTTACATTAAAATCACTTACAGCACAGAAACAGGCCATTTGGCCCAACCATAATGCTGTTTATACTCACCAAACTTTGCACCCTTGCCTTTCCCTCTCCCCTATGAACGGTATGCTTTGTCTGTATAGTGCGCAAGAAACAGTACTTTTCACTGTACACCAATACATGCGACAATGATAAATCAAATAACTCCACTCTGACCACCTGTCTTTCCCGATATAACTATTAGCACATCCTTACTTCCTTTCTCCTTCATACGCTTTCCTTGAACTGCATCCGTATTCTGCTTCAATAACTCACTGTGCTTGTGTCAGGTAGAGGGGTTTCTGCTGAAGTCCCTTAGTGACTAGATTACATTTTGGCCCAAAGCATGGCTGAATTAAAGGGCTTTGCACTTCTTTTCATAATAAATATCTAACCTGAATCAGTAAACACTGTGGCCACAAGAGCAGGTCAGAAGCTGGGAATCCTACGGCGAGGGGCAGCATGGTGGCACAGTGGTTAGCACTGCTGCCTCACAGCACTGGGAACCAGAGTTCAATTCCAGCCCGAGTCACTGTCCGTGTGGAGTCTGCACGTTCTCCCCGTGTCTGCATGGGTTTCCTCCGTGTGCTCCGGTTTCTTCCCACAGTCCAAAGGTGTGCGGGTTAGGTTGATTGGCCATGCTGAATTGACCCTAGTATCAAAGAGGGGTAAATATGTGGGGTTGTGGGAGTGGGGCCTGGGTGGGATTGTGGTCGGTGTAGACTCGATGGGCTGAATGTACGCTTTTTGCACTATAGGGATTCTATGATTAACTCACATCCTGAATCCCCAAAGCCTCTCCATCATCTACAAGGCACAAGTCAGGAGTGTGATGGAATACTCTCCACTTATCTGGATGAGTGCAGCTCCAACAACACTCAAGAAGCCCCACACCATCCAGGTGGAAACAGCCCATTTGACTGGCACCCGATCCACTACCTTCAACATCCACTCCCACAGTGCCAGCAATTTTTACCATCGACAAGATGCACTGCAGCAACTCACCAAGGCTCCTTTGACAGCATTTCCCACACCCATCACCTCCACCATCTTGAAGGACAAAGGCAGTAGATGCATGGGAATTCTACCAGCTCGCATATTCCCCTTCAAGCCTCACACCATCCTGACTTGGAAATGTATAGGTGCCCCTTCACTGTTGCTGGGTTCAAATCCTGGAACTTCATTCCTAAGAGCACTGTGGGTGTACCTACACCACATGACTGTAGTGGCTTAAGGCAGTGGCTCACCACCACCTTCTCAAGGGCAATAAATGCTGGCCTGGCCAGTGACGCCCACATCGTGCGAACGAATTAAGAGGAAGATAAAGGCCAAGGGTCGAGAGAGCAATGGATGCAACTTGGGATGGCTCAGGTGAAGAGCCAACACAGCAACAATGGGCTGAATGGCCTCCAGCTGTGCTGTAAAATTGTAACAATTCTGTTTTTAGATGCGAAGGATATGACTGTTGCACAAGTGCTCACTGCATATACTTGGAACAAAAAGTTGGCTTAATACTGATGATTAAATAGAACTCACCACTTCAGCTCCCGTTAATGGCAGAAGCATTTCTGCTTTTTATCCTTTCTCACAGATAGAAGAATGTGTGTAAACGGCCGGATAAAGAGTCAGCGAGAACCCCTAAAAATCAGAAGAAAACTATCATTAAATCATCCCACAGTAAGGCCAAAATTAAATAAGATTTTATCTAAAGTGATGCATCGGAACATTGATTTTTAATGACAACACAAGAGGAGCAGGAGTATTTCCTCTTCGCAGGTCTGGCAAGGGAAAGCCCCCATGCTTGGCCGCCCACACCTCCCCCCCCTCCCCTCCATATTCTGATTCTACTCCCTTAATTGAATTAAATTAATTTGTGCCTTCACTGCCTCCTTTTTAAAAAAAGGACATGGGAGGCTAGAACTGTTCACAAAACTCTAATTGTGTTCCAACCACAGTTCTGTGTTAGTTTACTCAAACTTTTCTGCTTTTCAATTCTATCTCTGTTGAACTTTCAGTGACTTGTGCATCTGTATCCCAGGCCCTTCTGCTCCTTCACCCATTTAGACACTTATTTTCCAAGAGATCTGTATTTCTCCTCCTAAGAGTTGTATCATGGTCCATCACCCAAACCAGCCTCCCATCCATTGACTCTGTCTACACTTCCTGCAGCCTCAGAAAAGCAGCCAGCATAATCAAGGACCCCACGCACCCCGGACATTCTCTCTTCCACCTTCTTCCGTCGGGAAAAAGATACAAAAGTCTGAGGTCACGTACCAACCAACTCAAGAACAGCTTCTTCCATGCTGCCGTCAGACTTTTGAATGGACCTACCTTACATTAAGCTGATCTTCCTCTACACCCTAGCTATGACTGCACTCTCGTTTCCTTCTCCCCTACCTATTATGCTTTGTCTGTACAGCGTGGCAAGAAACAATACTTTTCACTGTATCCCAATATATGTGACAATAATGAATCAAATCAAACCATTTATCTGCACTTGCAGATCAATGAGATGACTTCCACTTATGCTACATTGGTATTATGTCACCTGCAATTAAAATGCTTTTCACCTCTACTAAAAAACAGTTAAATCCTAATCCTTAAATAGATCTCACAACACCAGATTAAAGTCCAACAGGTTTATTTGATATCACAAGCTTTCGGGGCGCTGCTCCTTCATCAGGTGACTCGCACGCACACCCCCACTGGGGAGAGAATCACGTGCATGTGCACCCCCTCACCTCACCCCACTGGGACGAGAAGGGCCGGCGCGCACACACCGGGGCAAGGAACTGCTACGAGTCCATTTGATTCGAGTGGAGTGTAATTTTTTGGTTCAATGTGGCAAGTGAGGTTTTAATGCGGGTAACCAGTTTGTTCCAGACCAGAACTGGCTGGCTGCAAAGAAACAGCAGAAGATAATAAAATGCGACCATTAACAGTCCGAGATTTTAGCATCGACTGCCAAGGGCACGTTATACCATCCTAACAGAGAAAATTATTGTCGAGACATGTTCAGCCATTGTGCTGGGGAAATTCAAGGCCCCAAGCCTTCAGAGCAATAACAGGCAAAGAGAAATGACCTTTTTCCCCCCCCCCTCAATGTCACGCCATTTTATGTCAAGTCAGGTTTCGGTTCCCGTGACAATTCATTACTCGTTAACAGGCCCACAGGAAAGATTCAGGGTTAGAGTAATTTAACACTACAATTGGTCGGGACAGAGTGCTGTCACATGACATGGTCCCTCTCTCTCCTCTTCTCCTCCACCCAACTGAAAGGGTATTGTGTGGAGCAGCATAGTTGTGTTCTGAGGCCTCCTTGGGTGGGGGCGGTTGATGGAAATACGAGTCATTTTGAGTTTCTGACATTGCCAGAGGAGAACAGGGATGCATGTGTCATCTGGGAAGGTCCAGGAAGTGGCTGGCGTGGCATAAAATAACTCATAAATATACCCTAAAATTCATACAGCAGAAGAGAATCTATAGCCCAGAACCCAAAACTCAAAGTCAACTGAAAGAGCAGCCTTAATACAAAATACACACTGGAGAATCATCATTCATCACTTACAATCCACACGTGGAAACCAATTTTCAGGAAGGAATATCAGGATTTTTCCTTTACGCAGCAAGTAGGGTTAAGATTATATTCACTGGAGTTGAGAAGTGAGAGAGGGGCTCTCACAGAGGCTTATAAAATTCTAACAGGGTTAGACAGGGTAGATTCAGAAAGAAATGTTCCCGATGGTCGGGGAATCCAGAACTAGGGTAGAATAGTTTGAGGATAAGGGGTTAACCTTTTAGGACTGAGGTGAGGAGAAATTTCTTCGCCCAGAGGGTGGTGAATGTGTGAAATTCACCACCACAGAAAGTAATTGAGGCCAAAACGTTGCGAGATTTCAAGAAGGAATTAGATATAGGCTCGAATGGCCTACTCCTGCCTCTAGGTTCTATGTGTAATTGTGATCTGGAACGAAAGGGCAGTTCAAGCAGATTTGATAGGAGCTTACAAAAGGGGCACTGGATAAATACTTGAAGAGGAAAAGTTTGCAGGGCTGTGGGAAGGGGCAGAGGAATGGGACAAATTGGAAAGCTCTTTCAAAGAGCTGGCACAGGCAAGATGGGCTGAATGACCACCTTTTGGTGCTACATCATTCTGTAATTTTTTTTTTCTGTTAACACTAAAATTCCCGACAAAAAATCTTGGGAAAGGAGTTTTTAAAAAAAAATCTGTAGAAGCTCTTTGTATTTTTATACCACACAGGATGAGATCTGAAACTCGCCTGTCCTTCACCTGCTTGCTGAACTCTGATATTACGTTCATTATATGATGGGATCTTGTCAATGGGCACACAGGTCTAAATTTCCTGCGGATTACTTTAGCTCACCATAGCATTAGATCCTGGTGTTAAGCAAGCATTAGACTAGGTCTCGAGATTATTAGTCCAGTAACGCAAGCACAATTAACAATTTCCAATTCAATACTCATAACTCATTTGGTTGGGGTGCAGATATAACTCTCAGAAACAAGACACTGCACTTGATATACACCCAGCCCACCTGACTCCCCACGTGGACTGCGCCACCACCCATGCACCATGGTTGCAGCGTGCGGCAGTTACAGGATGGACTGCAGCAAGTCACCAAGCTCAATTCAACATCAGCTCCCAGCCAAGTTAACCCCGGCGACTGTCTGCGTGGAGTTTGCACATTCTCCCCGTGTCTGCATGGGTTTCCTCCGGGTGTTCTGGTTTCCTCCCACACTCCAAAGATATGCAAGTTAGGTGGATTGGCCATGCTAAACTGCCCCTTAGTGTCAGGGGGATTAGTGGGGTAAATAGGTGGGGTTACAGGGATAGGACCTGGGTGGGATTGTTGTCGGTGCAGGCTCGATGGGCCAAGTGGCCTCTTTCTGCACTGTAAGGACTATACTCTATTGAGCTTTCAGTGTATGATTTCACTATTATAATTCACACTTCCTGGTTTAGACTCTGCGTGGCTCAGTGAGCATTCTTCAGTCTGATTGGCTGAGACATACAGTTGCTTACCCTAGTCGGACAGGCCCGCAGATCCCCCGTCGAGGGCGTAACACTAAGAATTTGCAATAACTGCAAGTGCATTGCAAAAACCCACAGAACATGCAAGTGTAATGGATGGCTAGCATTACCCTTTTGACAGCGACTGAATATATTATATTCCATGGTTTGCTGTGGCCTGTGGAATTGCGCCATGAGTTACTGCTGCTGAATCTTTTAAACACGCACACGCATGCCTGTAATGCCTTTGGTGGCTGCACTTTAATAATCTGAATCAACAGCATGCATCATTTGGCAGACAAGTGAAGATCCATTAAACCACAAGAGTTTAAACTTTCCATCTTTTTACCTGCGTCAGTCTTTGCAGTAACATTGTTAATACAAGCTATTTACTGTGAGAGAGCAGCCAGCAGACACCAGGCATTATGTAATGTGTTGTGAAGGAAGCAAATTACTTGAAATAATCAAAATACGGTGGCCCAGCATAAATTCCTTCTTTTTAAAAAAAAAAGTGAAAATTGCTGTATTGTTAACTGCACCTGTTCTTGTAAGGGTGATTTTAAAATCATAATATAATGCTTTCAATACCTCTTGATTGCAAGACATGCAGGATCTTACTTCTGAAAGTACGCCAACGGGAGTTTTTTTTTTTGTAAACCTACAGTTATTTTCTTAAACAGCTTCAAATCTAAATGACTCACACCACGAGGTGCAAATCAGTTCTGTGACATACCCAACGATTAACTCAAACTAGTGAACCAATCTGCACCTTTTAAGTTGTCACCGATGCTCAAGTATGGGAAGTTATGTGGTTAGACCACACCGCGTTCAAGAACAATTAGGAATTTAACACACTGCTGGTGGTGTTGCTGACTAGAACTTGAATCTGTGACTTCACTGCTCACTTCCACCATAAGGTTTGTCCATTTCTGCAACAGAGTCTGGCATTTTGTTCCCCATTGTTGAATCCACCCCCCCCCCCCCCCCACCCCATCTCCCCTTATCAATATCCTGGGGGGTTACCATTGACTAGAAGGTGAACTTGGCTACAAGAGCAGGTCAAAGGCTAGGAATGCCACAGTCAGTAACTCACCTCCTGTCCACCATCTACAAGGCACAAGTCAGGAGTGTGACAGAATACTTCCCATTTGCCTGGATGGGTGCAGCTCCTACAACACTGAAAAGGCTTGACACCATCCAGGACAAAGCAGCCCCTGCTTGATCAGCACCACATCCACAATCTGCAGCATTCAATCCCTCCACCATCAACACACATTAGCAGCACCGTGTGCCATCTACAAGGTGCACTGCAGCAACTCATCAAGACGGTTCTTTGGTGGTACCTTCCAAATCCACACCCTCTACCATCTAGAAAGGGCATGGGAGCAGATACCTGGGAACACCACCACTCGATTTGATTTATTATTGTCACATGTATCAACATACAGTGAAAAGTATTGTTTCTTGCGTGCTATACAGACAAAACATACCCTTCATAGAGAAGTGCAGAATGTAGTGTTACAGTCATAGCTAGGGTGTAGAGAAAGATCAACTTAATGCAAGATAGGTCCATTCAAAAGTCTGACAGCAGCAGGAAAGAAGCTGTTCTTGAGTCAGTTGGTACGTGACCTCAGAGTTTTGTATCTTTTTCCCGACGGAAGGAGGTGGAAGAGAGAATGTCCGGGGTACGTGGGGTCCTTAATTATGCTGGCTGCTTTGCCGAGGCAGCGGAAAGTGTAGACAGAGTCAATGGATGGGAGGCTGGTTTGCGTGAAAGATTGGGCTATGTTCACGACCTTTTGTAGTACCTTGCGATCTTGGGCAGAGCACGAGCCATCCCAAGCTGTGACACAACCAGAAAGAATGCTTTCTATGGTGCATCTGAGAGTCGTAGCTGACATGCCAAATTTCCTTAGTCTTCTGAGAAAGTCGAGGCGTTGGTGGGCTTTCTTAACTATAGTGTCAGCATGGGGGGCCAGAACAGGTTGTTGGTGATCTGGACACCTAAAAACTTGAAGCTCTCGACCCTTTCTACTTCGTCCCCATTGATGTAGACGGGGGCATGTTCTCCTTTATGCTTCCTAAAGTCAATGACAATCTCCTTCGTTTTGTTGACATTGAGGGAGAGATTATTGTTGCCGCACCAGTTCACAAGATTCTCTATCTCATTCCTGTACTCTGTCTTGTCATTGTTTGAGATCCAACCCACTACAGTGGTATCATCAGCAAAATTGAAAATCGAATCGGAGAGGAATTTGGCCACACAGTCATAGGTGTATAAGGAGTATAGTAGGGGGCTGAGAACACAGCCTTGTGGGGCACTGGTGTTGAGAATGATCGTGGACGAGGTGTTGTTGCCTATCCTTATTGATTGTGGTCTGTGAGTCAGGAAGTTCAGGATCCAGTCACAGAGGGAGGTGCCGAGGCCCAGGCCACGGAGTTTGGAGATGAGTTTCGTGGGAATAATAGTGTTATTAAACACTATTAAACTTGCAAGTTTCCTTCCAAGCCACACACCATCCTGACTTGGATATATAATCGCTGTTCCTTCACTTTCGCTGGGTCAAAACCTTAGAATTCCTTCCCTAACAGCACTGTGGGTATACCTACACCTCAGGCTCCAGTGGTTCAAAAAGGCGGCTCATCACCACCTTCTCTGGGGTAATTAGGGATGGGCAATAAGTGCTCACCTAGCACTTGATTTGATTTGTCACATATTAGCATACAGTGAAAAGTATTGTTTCTTGCATGCTATACAGACAAAGCATACCGTTCATAGAAAAGGTTAGGGAAGGGTGCAGAACGTAGTGTTACAGTCACAGCTAAGGTACAGAGAAAGATTAACTTAGCGCAAGGTAGGTCCATTCAAAAGTCTGACGGCAGCAGGGAAGCAGCTGTTCTTGAGTCGGTTGGTACGTGACCTCAGACTTTTGTATCTTTTTCCCGATGGAAGAGAGAATGCCCGGGGTGCGTGGGGTCCTTAATTATGCTGGCTGCTTTATACTTGGGATGCCCTCATCCCATCAAAACATGCTAAGCATCAGTTGAGCAGGATTAGTTTAACAGTTAATCAATTCTCTCCCAGTGTACAAGAATTGGGCATTTTGTCTTGTAGCAGCTCACCCACCCCGGATTTTACCACCCCAAGGCGAGCAGTCATTTGACAACTGCAAAAGCAATTGCATCTGACAGTACACACAATATTGCAAAACAACCAGCGGCAACGTGAGGGAATTTCCTTGTATACAACTAACAGTTAGGTTTGGAATGCACTCTCTGAAAGGGTGGTGGAAGCAGATCCAATCCTAATGAACAAAAGGGAAGTAATTGGGTAAATACTGAATAGTAAACATGGCAGGGGCTTTGCGACGAACTTGATTACTCTTTGAGAGCGCCAGCACAAACACGATGGGCCAAATAGACTCCTTTGGTGCTGTCCTAAAACACTTCCTAACAGCCGTAAACAGGACCGCTCATTGAATTATCTGTATGAATAGCAATGGCACTGTGCTCTTCTTACTTCGCTTACCCCAGTCCAACGCCGGCATCTCCACATCATGACTGTGCTCTTGATCATAGCCTGGGCATGCCATTCATCACCAAACTGCAGCTTTAGCAGGCTGATTTTTAGGCTCTTCACACAGTTGCCTCCAATGGACAAATTCTGGATACATGAGTGTGTGTTTATATACAAACCTCCAAGTAGATGCTGCCAATAGCTGCTGTTCATAGCTTCAGAATATATGGGACAAATACCTCCCTTCAAATTTAAAATTCAGATTCCTCCGTGGCGTCATCTCGGGAACTTTTTCCAATACTACAAGTCTGAGTTATCGTCGTTGCTTCATTTTTGGCTTAATGCACGCATCCCCCAATTTTAACTGCTACTGTTGTGGTAGCTGTGCCTTCAACTGCCTGGGTTCCAAGTTCTGAAACTCCCTCCATAAACCTTTCCGCCGCGATACCCTTTAAGATATCCCTGAAAACCTCCCCCTCTGACCAAACGTGGTGTCATTTGTGCAAGTCTCTCCTTATACATTGCAGTGTCAAATTACATTTGATGATGATCCTGGCGATTTGTTAACTATGTTAAAAGTGCTACATGGGCAGCACAGTGGTTAGCACAGCTGCCTCACAGCGCCAGGGACCCAGGTTTAATTCGCAACTTGGGTCCCTGTCTGTGCAGAGGCTGCACATTCTCCCCGTGTCTGCGTGGGTTTCCTCCGGGTGCTCCGGTTTCCTCCCACAGTCCGAAAGACGTGCTGGTTAGCTACATTGAGAGAGAATTTAGCACGACCAATGTACCTGAACACTGGAGTGTGGCGACTGGGGGATTTTCACACCAACTTCATTGCAGTGTTAATGTAAGCCTACTTGTGACACTAATAAATAAACTTTAAAAACAAATGCAAGTTGTTGCTGCCTCACTACAACAGAAGAACTGTGCCATGTGTCAACCCAGACATTTAAGTGTAATGCCTCTTATCAGGTTAATTCATTCAGTCAAGGTTCATATGTAAAGGGCTATGGCGCAGAGATACATCTACCATGAGGCTGATTGCCCCTCCAGGGTGCTGAGATACAGACTCTGCCACCTCAGCCTGGTTCTGGCCCTTCTAGGGTGCTAAGCTGCAATCGCTGCTCCTCACCCTGGTTCTGGCCCTTGCCATGGGAAGTTTGTCTGTTGCATTCATAGAAACAAACAGTGGGGATCGAGATTACCGTGATAGAGAACATGTAAATGTGTAGCCTGTTATCGATGTTGCACATCTTGCTATTCTCAGCAGGTTAATTCCACTCAACGTACAGCAGGCAATAATTTATTTGTAGATTTGTTGAGTTGAGAACACAGCCAATTTAAAGTTTGAAGAAGTATGAATGTGTTTGCCCTGTAGGAGGAGTATATTTGATGGTTATTTTTGTCAGCTTCCTAGTCGATGATGAGCCCCTACGTGTGAATTAGGAGTAGGCCATTTGGTTACTCATCAATAAGGTCACTGCTGATCTGACTGTGGGCTCAGCACCACGTCCTTCCCCTGTAACTTCTCTCTCAGTCAAGAATCTAACTCAGCCTTGAACTTATTCAATGAACCAACCTCCACTGCTCCCTGGAGGAAGGGTTGCACAGACCCATGACCCTCAGAAAAAAAATTCTCCTTGTTTCTGTCTTAAATGGAAGACCCCCTTATTTTAAAACTGTGGCCCCTAGTTCTAGTCTCTCCCGTAAGGGGAAACATCCATTCAAGATCCACCCTGTTAAGTTCCCGAAGAACATCACATGTTTCAATCAGTTCGCCACTCCAATGGGCGGCACGGTGGCACAGTGGTTAGCACTGCTGCCTCACAGCGTCAAGGACCCGGGTTCAATTTCCGACTTGGCTCACTGTCTGTGCGGAGTCTGCAGGTTCTCCCCGTGTCTGTGCGAGTTTCCTCCGGGTGCTCCGGTTTCCTCCCACAGTCTGAAAGATGTGCTGGTTAGGTGCATTGGCCATGCTAAATTCTCCCTCAGTGTACCCAAACAAAGTGCCGGAGTGTGGCGACGAGGGGATTTCCACAGTAACTTCATTGCAATGTGAACATAAGCCTACTTGTGACAATAATGAATAAACTTAAACAATGGATACAGGCTCAACCTGCCCAACCTTTCCTTGTACGATAACAACCCACCTCCAATCCCAGGCATCAGTCGAATGAACCTTCTCTGAACTGCTTCTAACACAATTATATCCTCTTAAATAAGGAAACTATAACTGTGCACAGTACTCCGGATTCTGCCTCACCAATAATACCCGATACAACTGGAGCAAAACATCCCTGCTTTGTATTCAACTCCCCTTACAGTAAATGACAACATTCTATTAGCCTTCCTAATGATTTCTTTAAATTTACTTATCAGTGTCACAAGTAGGCTTACATTATAATGAAGTTACTGTGAAAATCCTCTAGTCGCCACACTCCGGCGCCTGTTTGGGTACACTGAGGGAGAATTTAGCATGGCCAATACTCCTAACCAGCACGTCTTTCGGACTGTGGGGGGAAACTGGAGCACCCGGAGGAAACCCACGCAGACACGGGGAGAACGTGCAGCCTCTACACAGACAGTGACCCAAGCTAGGAATCAAACCCAGGTCCCTGACGCTGTGAGGTAGCAGTGCTAACCACTGTGCCACCCATTCCGGTGACTTGCTTTGTCAGTCACTAATTTCAGAAATGTTTTTATCTTTGGTGAGTAATTTGTTGTCCATTCTGGTGTACAATGCTGGTGGGTGACAACGTCCACTGCACAATATATAAAATGCTCATACAAACAAACTCTGGCTCCTACTTTCCTAATCTGGGGCAACAACGTCCAACCTGGGGGATCTCCTTCCACAGGATGGACTGCGAAGGGGAGAATGTTGTAACAAACAGCTCTTAAGCTAGTTGGTTTCAACCTGTAACCTTCAGGGTACAGACTGAAGCATACACCTCATTGCCAGCATCAGCTGGAAGCAAACAAGACAATGGGATCTGAACGGAATGATTCTTAAACTCACTCACAAGCCATAGTTTAACAATAAGGGCCTCCCGTTTAAGACAAAGATGCAGAGGAATTCTCTTCTCCCGAAGGGTCAGTAATCTTTGGAATTCACTGCCTCGGAGCAGTGAAGACTGGGTCACTGAATTTAATCCAGGCTGAATTAGACAGATCTTTGGTGGACAAGGGAGTTTGAGGCTCTGGGGAACAGGCAGGAAAGTGGAGTTGAGGCCACAGTCAGATCAGCCATGATCTTAATGAATGGCAGAGTAGAATCATAGAATCCCAGAATCCCTACAGTGCAGAAGGAGACCATTCAGGTCATCGAGTCTGCACTGACCGCAATCCCACCCAGGCCCTGTCCCCATAACCCTACTTATTTATCCTGACACTAAGGGGCAATTTAGCATGGCCAATCGACCTAATGCGCACATCTTTCGGACTGTGGGAGGAAACCGGAGCACCTGGAGAAAGCCCAGGCAGACACGGGGAGAATGTGCAAACTCCACACAGAAAGTGACCCGAGCCAGGAATCGAACCTGGGTCCCTGGCGCTGTGAGGCAGTAGTGCTAACCACTGTGCTACCGTGCCTGATGAGCTGAATGGTCTACTCCTGCTCCGATTGCTTATGATCCCATACAGGGTTGAGTTATAGATTGGACAGTGTTGTTCCCCATGTCAGGGATCGAACAAAGCAACTCACTCGTTGGGACTACAGAACCTTCATGCACTGTGGGGCTGTGTCACTCGGCAATTTGTATCAAAGTAGAGGACATCACTACGAATGCTGTTCACACCTCTTTCAGACACAAATACATATGCATAGTCAAGCACAACCCAAATACCTTTTGCAAGGCTATTGCGACTAATCTCAATAATCTACATTGTCTTCCACACAGCTGATAATTAACACTAAACACTCCACATCCCAATAGATTATGACCAAGGTGACATATTCTGCAGGACAATGGATGGAATACAATACCTGAAACATGTGTAAGCATTCAGAACATTTCATACAAAAGAAATTGATGAGGCAGCCCTTGCTGAATGATTCCTAATATGCAAATAGCTGCACTAACAACCAACTCAAAATAATCGATCAAACTCATCACATGGTTTATTTTCACTTGCAAGAAGTGGTATACCTTCATAGGCAGAGAAAACAAAATTAACATGGCATTACTATAATAGTTGAACCTTTTATGAATTAGCCAGGAGCTTGCGAAACCTGTTGTTCCCCGTTGTTTTCTCCATGGCAACGCCTCAACCAGTCAGAGTTGACTTGCCAACCAATAAGCACCCTTTTCTCCTGTAGCATTTTTTTGTTCGTTTGAAATTTGGTATTCTTGCATTTGTCCTGATCAGCGCAAGTTGAAAAGCTTCAGCAACACCTCTCTTTTCAGCAAAATTTGGCTTAATCGCTGGCTTTCATGATCAGTCTAATCAGAGATTTAGTGAAGCTCGAGCTACTCTCATCTGGTTCCCAGCTACCATGGGCTGAATTTTATGGACCCGTAACAGAGTGGGTGGGACTGGAAAATGCAGCAGAAGTCCACTGGTTTCGACAGGAGACAAAAATCCCGCTGGTGAAAAATTCCACCCCTTATCTTGGGTCGAGAGTCACTAACTGGCTGGTGCTTTTGCCAACAATACCATTAGAGTCATAGAGGTTTACAGCATGGAAACAGGCCCTTCGGCCCCTAAGATAGTCCCAATTGCCCACATTGGGCCCATATCCCTCTATACCCATCTTATCCATGGAACTGTCCAAATGCTTTTTAAAAGACAAAATTGTATCCGCCTCTACTACCACCTCTGGCAGCTTGTTCCAGACACTCATCACCCTCTGAAAAAATTGCCCCTCTGGACCCTTTTGTATCCCTCCCCTCTCACCTTAAACTGATACCCTCTAGTTTTAGACTCCCCTACCTTTGGGAAAAGATGTCGACTATCTAGCTGATCTATGCCCCGTTGGCTTGGTGATAAATGTGGATGGAATTTCTATGGCTTTTCTTTTAAAAAAACATCCATTTTTCCTCATTGTTTCCCAAAATCATTAAATTGTTAAGCCCATTGTTCACTTCACTCTAAGTTTTTGGCATCTGAAGTCAAGTGGGAGCTTTGAATGTGCATAAATTTCTTATGACTTCTATTAGCTAATTGTAATGCCTTAGGTAAATAAACACAAGTTTAACAATGATAATTTTACTTCCAATGCAAAACTGATCTACAAAGAAAAATAAATTTTTTCTCTTGCTGTTATGTTCCTTTCCATTCTGTTACTGCCTTTCTGGCTCTCTCCATTTCTTTCTCTTTCGCTCATTCTATACGTGTGTATTTTTGTTGAAGTGCCTGTATCATGCCTCATCTCTACCTCCTTCCATCACTATTGCTCTCGTTATTTGTGGGTCTCTTCTCTTTATTCCGCTCCAGCAAGTCCTTCAATCCCTCTGAATGAGATGGCTCATCAATGTTTTTGATTTGAGCAGCACGATGGCACAGTGGTTAGCACTGCTGCCTCACAGCGCCAGGGACCCGGGTTCAATTCCAGCCTCGGGTGACTGTCTATGTGGAGTTTGCACGTTCTCCCTGTGTCTGTGTGGGTTTTCTTCAGGTGCTCCGGTTTCCTCCCACACTCCAAAGATTTGATTTGATTTATTATTGTCACATGTATTGACGTACAGTGAAAAATATTGTTTCTTGCGCGCTATACAGACAAAACATACCGTTCATAGAGAAGGAAACAAGAAGAGTGCAGAATGTAGTGTCACAGTCGTAGATAGGTTAGGTTGATTGGCCATGCTAAATTGCCCCTCAGTGTCAGGGGGATTGGCAGGATACATACGTGGGGTTGTGCGGATAGGACCTGGGTGGGATTGTTGCTGGTGCTGGCTCAATGGGCCAAATGGTTTCCTGCACTATAGGGTTTCTAGAATTCCAAAGTGCTGAGCTGTACAGGGAAATCCAAATCATATCAGGACCAATAACCCCAACAAACAATCCAAAGTTCAGAAACGTATCTCACATTTAAAGTTTATAAGTGTCACAAGTAATCTTACATTAACACATCAATTAAGTTACTGTGAAAATCCCCGAGTCGCCGCACTCCGGCGCCTGTTCAGGTACACTGAGGGAGAATTTAGCATGTCCAAGCACCCTAACCAGCACATCTTTCGGACTGTGTGGGGGGGGGACCAGAGCACCCGGAGGAAACTCACGCAGACACGGGGAGAACGTGCAAACTCCACGCAGTGACCCAAGCCGGGAATCAAACCCATGTCGCTGGCGCCATGGGGCAGCAGCGCTAACCACTGTGCCATCCATTTATATAACACCTTTCTGGCTGAAATTGCATCTCTTCGGGGCATAGATCAGCTAGATAGTCAATATCTTTTCCCAAAGGTAGGGGAATCTAAAACGAGAGGGCATAGGTTTACGGTGAGAGGGGAGAGATACAAAAGGGTCCAGAGGGGCAATTCTTTCACACAGAGGGTGGTGAGTATCTGTAACAAGCTGCCAGAGGTAGTAATAGAGGTGGGTACAATTTTGTCTTTTAAAAAGCATTTAGACAGTTACATGGGTAAGTTGGGTATAGAGGGATATGGGCCAAATGCGGGCAATTGGGACTAGCTTAGGGGTTTTAAAAAAAAGGGCAGCATGGACAAGTTGGGCCAAAGGGCCTGTTTCCATGCTGTAAACCTCTATGACCTTTCACAACAGGGAGTGGGTGAAAGTGGGAAAAGAACAATGTTGAAGCGGCAAGCACTTTGGTGATCAAGAGCGAAAATAATCTCAGAGTCAGCCCCGATTTAGTGGACAGCATTCAGGCCTCAAGTTGTGGGTTTAAGTCGCAACCCAGGATATAATTACCTAGGCTGACACTTCTCAGTGCAGTACTGAGGGAGGAGGTCCCACTTTTTGGAAGGAACTTTAAACTGCGGCCCTGGTCTAGGAAAAACTAGAACCAGAGGTCACAACATCAGGCTAAAGGGACGATACTTTAAAATAGAGATGAGGAGGAATTTCTTCAGCCAGAGAGTGGTGAATCTGTGGAACTCTTTGCCGCAGAAGGCTGTGGAGGGCCAGGTCATTGAGTGTCTTCAAGACAGGGATAGATCAGCGGTTAGAGGGAAAAGGCAGGAGAATGGGGATGAGAAAAATATCAGCCATGATTGAATGGTGGAGCAGGCTCGATGGGCCGAGTGGTCTAATTCTGCTCTTATGGCCTCAGGAGGTTGTAAAGGTTTCCATGGTGCTATTTGAAAAGGAGCAAGGGAAGTTTCCCAATACTTAACCAACACCAATAAAAAGAACATTATCTGATGACTGCTGTCTGAAGGGATCGACTTGCCCCCTCGCCTTCCACACCACAACAACTCCTCAAAAAGCACCCCATTAGCTGTAAAACGTCCCGGGACACCTGGAGGCTGTGGAAGGTGCCACAGAAATGCAAATCTGTTTTAGATTCAACTGGTGGGATAGAGCAAGAATACTGAAATTGCATTTCTTCACTGTTGATTAGCTGTGAAATACCCATGATTATAATTCCACTAGCACCTTTTTTTCCTCTTTATTCGTTCATGGGATTTGGGCGTCACTAGCTGGGCCCAACATTTACTGCCCATTCCTGAGGGCAGTTAAGAGTCAACCACATTGCTGTGGATCTGGGCTCACATGTAGGCCAGACTGGTTAAGGATGGCAGATTTCCTTCCCTCAAGAGCATTATGACAATAGACAATGGTTTCGTGCTCTGGCAAAGGGTCATCCAGACTCAAAACGTTAGCGCGATCCTCTCGCCATAGATTTGGAAAGAATGTTCCAGATGTGGGGGGAAAGAGTCCAGAACTAGGGGTCATAGTTTGAGGATAAGGGGTAAACCTTTTAGGATTGAGGTGAGGAGAAGTTTCTTCACCCACAGAGGAGTGAACTGGTGAAATTCACTATCACAGAAAGTAGCTGAGGCCAAACCGTTGTGTGATTTTAAGAAGGAATTCAATGTAGCTCTTGGGGCTAAAGGGATATGGGCCGGGGGGGGGGGGGGGGGGGGGGGAGGAGGAGAGGAGGGAAAGAGGTGGAGGGGCGGATCAGGATATCGACTTTAATGATCAGCCATGATCATAGTGAGTGATGGAGCAGGCTCGAAGGGCCTAATGGCTTCCTCCTGCTTCTATGTATGTTTCTATGTAAACAACTGACCTCATCCATTCCAAGGCACAGAATGGAAAGCCAATAGTCACCTGAGTTTTACACATGATGCAATCTGTGTGTTCGAATGTTCATGGGAGAAAAGATTGAGGGGAGGTTCTGTTGAGGTGTTCAAGATCACGAGAGGTCTGAAAGAACAAATAAGGGGAAAAACAAGTTCTTGGCTCTTTCGCCAGCAGGAAAAGGCTGGTTAAAAAGGTTTTAAAGGCGACTCGAGGGAAACCGTCTTTTTAAAAAATGCAGCAAGTGGTTAGGATCTGGAATGCACTGCCAGAGGGTGCAATTGAGGCTGATTCAATCGTTACTTTCGAGAGGGAATTATTTGATTCTCTGAAGAGCAAACATTTGCAGAGTTAAGGAGAAAGTACAGGAGGAGTGGGACGAGTCAAGTTGCTCTTGCAGGCAGTCAGCATGGACACAATGGGTCAAATCAGCTCCCTCTGTGCTGTAACCAATCTATCATTCCATAATACCCCAGCAGGGGGTAAAAAAGGGGTCTGGTAGGGAAGAGATGCGAGAAGGCTGGTTGAAAAGCAAAGTTTAAAGGAATGGCTGGTGGGATTAAATAAACTGCGAAGTATCTTCATTGGCATCTCCACATCAGGCAAAACAATACTGGAAACAGCTGAATCTTAGCGACCTCGCAGCACCCCAGGTAATTAAAGCATCACCTAGCAGTAACAGGAGAGATTAATAACAGGTGTATGAATGCGATTAGCATGAGAGAGCGAAGTAAAATTTAAAAAAAAATTAAATGTAAGCACATTTGAACAACAGAAGAGAACTAATGGAGAGCGGACCAGAACAAAGCTGTCAAAAAGAAAGACTCGCAATGGGGAGGAGGCAAAATCTTTTCTCTCAGAGAATTGCGAGCCTTTGCTTCCACCACCTTTTCAGGTACAGAGTGCTCAGAGGTGGACAGATTCTTGGTAAACAGAAGGCGGGGGGTTGAGTGGGATGTAGATTTGATATTACTATCAGATCAGCCGTGATCTTATTAACCGGACTGAGGGACTGAATGGCCTACTCCTGCTTTTCAATGGCATGTGTGTATATTCTGTAGTGGCTTTCATGACCTCAGCACGTCCCAAAGGAAATTGTTTGGTGATCTGAAGAGCAAACATTTTCAGAGTTAAGGAGAAAGTGCAGAGGGAGTGACACCAGTCAAGCTTTTCTTGCAGGCAGTCGGCACGGTCACCATGGGTCAAATCGCCTCCCTCTGTGCTGTAACCAATCTATCATTCTATAATAGGAGAAAAAAGGGGTCTGGTAGGGAAGAGATGCGGGAAGACTGGTTGAAATGCAAAGTTACAAGGAATGGCCAAAGAAGTACTTTAAGTATTGTAGTTTAGGAGAGTTGACAGCCAGTTTGTGCACAGCAAGCTCCCACAAACAGCTATGTGATAATGACCTAATAATCTAATTTTGGTGACACTGACTGAGGAATAGGTATAGCCCAGGACAAAGAACAAAAAACAGTACAGCACAGGCAACAGGTCCTTCAGCCCTCCAAGCCTGTGCTGCGCCTTGGTCCAACTAGACCAATCGTTTGTATCCCTCCATTCCCAGGCTGCTCATGTGACTATCCAGGTAAGTCTTAAACGATGTCAGCGTGTCTGCCTCCACCACCCTACTTGGCAGCGCATTCCAGGCCCCCACCACCCTCCGTGTAAAAACATCCCTCTAATATCTGAGTTATACTACGCCCCTCTCACCTTGAGCCCGTGACCCCTCGTGATCATCACTTCTGATCTGGGAAAAAGCTTCCCACCATTCACCCTATCTATCCCCTTCATAATCTTGTACACCTCTATTAGATCTCCCCTCATTCTCCGTCTTTCCAGGGAGAACAACCCCAGTCTACCCAATCTCTCCTCATAGCAAAGACCCTCCATACCAGGCAACATCCTGGTAAACCTTCTCTGCACTCTCTCTAATGCCTCCACGTCCTTCTGGTAGTGCGGCGAACAGAACTGGACGCAGTACTCCAAATGTGGCCTAATCAGCGTTCTATACAGCTGCATCATCAGACTCCACCTTTTATACTCTATACCCCGTCCTATAAAGGCAAGCATACCATATGCCTTCTTCACCACCTTCTCCACCTGTGTTGCCACCTTCAAGGATTTGTGGACTTGCACACCTAGGTCCCTCTGTGTTTCTATACTCTTGATGGCTCTGCCATTTATTGTATAACTCCTCCCTACATTATTTCTTCCAAAATGCATCACTTCGCATTTATCTGGATTAAATTCCATCTGCCACTTCTCCGCCCAATTTTCCAGCCTATCTATATCTTGCTGTATTGCCCGACAATGCTCATCACTATCCGCAAGTCCAGCCATCTTCGTGTCATCCACAAACTTGAGAGAATGACCCTGCTCCTCTTCTAAATATTGGAGAAAATGGAGAAATTTGAATTCAATTTTACAGGGCGGCACGGTGGCACAGTGGTTAGCACTACTGCCTCACAGCGCCAGGGACCCGAGTTCGATTCCCGGCTTGGGTCACTGTCTGCACATTCTCCCCGTGTCTGCGTGGGTTTCCTCCGGGTGCACCGGTTTCCTCCCATAGTCCAAAGATGTGCGGGTTAGGTGGATTGGCCATGCTAAATTGTCCCTTCGTGTCAGGGGCACTAGCTAGGGTAAATGTAGGGTCTGGATGGTATTGTGGGTGGTGCAGACTCGATGGGCCGAATGGCTTCCTTCTGCACTGTAGGATTCTATGATTGCTATTTGATCTTTGTTTCAGATTCGTTCTTCCATGGGATGTGGCAGCAAGGCCAGCATGAGTTGCTCATTCGCAGTTGTCCTTGAATGGAATGACTTGCTGCCCATTTCAGGGGCAGTTAAGGGTCATTGCTAACCAGGCAGAGACAGCAGATTCGTCAACCAGATGTTTTTTTTTACAACAATCAATGGTGGGTTCATGGTCACCATTACCGAGACCAGTTTTATAATTCCAGGTTTAATTCGTGGAATTTAAATCCCACCACGGCATTTAAATGGTGGCATCTGAACCCATGTCTCCAGACCATTAGCCTGGGCCTTTGGATTACTAGCACATTGACATTACCACTGCACCAGCATCTTTTGTGTCCAACCAAGAGGGCAGACGGGTCTCCAAAGTCTCGTGTGAAAGTACAACCCACCCAGTTATCTGGGCTCATCTAATTCTCGTCTCCTGGAACATCAGACTTTCGGAGCTCCATCATTGGCAGCTTTGCCTCTGGACAACTTGGACCCAAGTGCTGGAATTCCTTCTCAGGGGCTCTCTTTCCTTTGGGTTTTAAAACTCTCTTTCCTTTGGGTTTTCTGGAACCAAGCTATTGGCCAGCTTGGAAACATACAAGACATTGAAAGTTCTCAATAGGATTGATAACAGAGGGGATGTCTCCCCTTGTAGGGAAAGTTAGAACCAGAGGACACAGTTAAAGAGGTTTTACTTTAAGGTGGAGGTGAGGAAACTTGTTTGCGCTCTGAGGATGGTTAGTCTGTAGAAGGCTCTTCTCCAGAAAGCAGCTCTCCTTCAGAACAGCTCATCAAGAGTTTCAGGGTCGACTTATCTTCAAGTCCTGAAATAAACTCTCAACCTTTTGACTTGTAGGCAAGAGAGTGCTACCCACTAAACCATGGCTGATTAAACAAGAAACTACCTTCATAATAAAACAGTTACTTTACATATAGATAGGGCAATAAAAAAAACAATGTATCTCAAATAACAGCATTGCTCACTGTTATGCTTAACCCTTGCGCAGTTCCTGACCGACCTTGAATGTTCTACCTGTTGCAAAGTGGACATCATCCAAAATTCTGCTGCCTGTTCCCAATCTTGCACCACTTCCTGTTCACCCATTAACCCTGTTTTCACTGACCTATATTGGCCTCCATGTTAAAAATTGTTATCCTTGCTTCCAAATTCCTTCATGATCTCGCCTGCCACCCCCACCGAATCACAACCCTCCCAGTTATCTGGGCTCATCTAATTCTGTTCTCCCGGAACACCAGACTTTCGGCGCTCCATCATTGGCAGCTCTGCCTCTGGACATCTTGGATTCCTTCTCTGGGGCTCTCATTTCTTGAGGTTTTAAAACCTCTCTCTGGAACCTACCTATTGGCCAGCTTGGAAACACACAAGATCCTGAGGGTTCTCAATAGGGTTGATAACGGGGTGGGGGGGCGGGCGGATGTCTCCCTTGTAAGGAAAGTTAGAACCAGTGGTCACAGTTAAAGAGGTTTTATTTTCAGATGGAGGTGAGGAAAATTGTTCATGCTCTGAGGATGGTTAGTCTGTAGAAGTTTCTTCCCCAGAAAGCAGCGGAGGCTGGATGAGTGGATCGATTTAAGGGGGAGTTAGATTCTTATAAAAGTAAATTACTGCAGATGCTGGAATCTGAAACCAAGAGAAAATGCTGGAAAATCTCAGCAGGTCTGACAGCATCTGTGGAGAGAGAATAGAGCCAACGTTTTGACAAAGGGTCATCTGGACTCGAAACATCAGGTCTTTTCTCTCCTTACAGATGCTCCCAGACATGCTGAGATTTTCCAGCACTTGCGCTTTTGGAGTTGGATTCTTGCTGTATCAATAAGGGAGTCGCAGGTTATTTGGGGGGGGGGGGGGGGGGAGGAGGGAGCGCAGTTGGCCAGGGGCTGAAAGGGGCAGATAATATTTGCAAAGGCTACTTGAACTGCTGTAACCTTAAACTTGAAACTGGCTTGAATGGGTTAAGCTCACTTAATTATAAAGGAAGTGTTGTAAGGCATAAGCCCTTATTTAGCCAGAGATCAATGAGGTAATCCTACATGGGACCTTGTGCTGGGGCCAATGAGGGGAAAATACAAAATAGGCGAGGAAGTTTGAACCAACA
Organism: Mustelus asterias; assembly: GCF_964213995.1. NCBI lineage: Eukaryota > Metazoa > Chordata > Chondrichthyes > Carcharhiniformes > Triakidae > Mustelus > Mustelus asterias. The sequence continues at coordinate 135,858,193 of NC_135807.1, forward strand.
ATGAAGTGGCAGCATATTCCTGGAAGAGATAAAGAACAGGAGAAGAATGGGAGATTCAGGACCAGCTGCAGTAAAGCTCCAGAGATTAACCCACGCAGAAGAGGAAGACCCTGCGTTGGAAGACACGGAGATGGCATACAGATGGAAGACAAACGTATGGCCAGCGTTAGCTCCCTTTTCTCGGGGAATATCTTTCTCATTCTGTGATTACTCAGGAATTGTCATGGAAACCAAAGGGAGTGCAGTTAGACCGCACAGCTTTGATACAAGCTTCATGCTTATGCTCTAACCAGATGTATGATTTATATGTACACTGCCTAACAATAATAATAAAGTGGATTACTAATACAGACAGGATTTCCTCCTCTCCTCTTTGTACCGAGCTGGTAATCGTTGCCGGTAAGATTTGGACAACAGGGGACAGACAGGACAGTGGAGTTGAGGCCACAATCAGATCAGCTGTGATCTTATTGGACGGCAGAGCCAGCCCAAAGGGCTGAATGGCCTCCTCCCAAATCCCATGTCCCTGTTTTCCTATAATTGTGTGGGGGGGCCAAGAGACAAACTTTATTTAAAAAGTGACCATCATGGGACATTTTATTATGTGAAAGAAGCTACATCAATACAGACTGCTGTAGTTTGTTCCTGGTGAATGACAAGTAGGGTAGGGACCAGAATATAATTTTAGGTTGGCCAATATCGTCGAAGAATAAAGCAACTACAGTACGTAGCGGTTTCGCAGATGCCAAAACGTTCATTATACTCAAGAATCACCTATTGCAAAATCAGTTCGACGTATCGTCATCTTGAGATAAAATCAAAAAAATACAAAAAAATTTAAAGAAATGTCATCACTGAGGGCATGTAACCCCAAGTTTCAAATGAAATTTTAATCTGCATCATTTAGATAAAGATCAGCGACTTATAACTTGGGTGAGAAAAGTTCAATTCAGAAAAGGCACGGATATCAAAAGCAAAAATTTAAAATAAACATGATCACGTCATTGTCAAACTCTGTACAAAGTGCATTGTCAAAGCTCCCTTTGCACAGCTTCCCCAAAATGACAAACCGTACAATCGTTTAACAAAAAGTATTTGGATTTCAACATACATCTCAACAAACAACAAGTTCCGGTCCTCGGACTGAAGGAAATACATATTCTGAAATATTGCCAAAATGCAAATATTGACCACTCAAAATTCAAGTAGGTTTACTCAGATAGTTACTCACAACTAACTCAGCTTCTGCGCCTTTAGTTTAAACTTCTGTTTTTTTGAGTACACCTTCATCCTTTATTTGCACATCACTTACTTCTTCAAGGAGCCATTAATTCCTAACCTTGGGAGTGGAAGGAAGCCTAAATATAACGTAACACAAAGCAGCTTTACCTACTTGAATGGAATACTTTGGACTAGAATGGCAAGATTAGATACACCACGCAGCCTGGCTTGCAGGCAAAGTTAATGAACCACGAGACAATTCACTAGTCAGGTCAAGGCTTGCAAAGATGACTCTTAAGTGACAAATACTGACACTGATTGACAACAAAAGCCTTAAAGGTAATGGTTCCCCGTCTTGTTATGGATGCAATTGTGGATAGTAAAGATGCCCACAAAACCAACCATGTTTAAAGCAAGATGTTAACCCCGTCGAGACACAGGACTATTGTAAATCAAAAGATACCTCCACCTTTGTCTTGAGCTCAAAAAGGATTGCTTTCTGTATCGTTTCTTGTCACTTGTGTGATGTTTAGAGGATTATGCTTTAGGACTATTGCTTTTGGTTCGTAAGTGTTATAATCTGGGGCTGATTCTTTTAAATGTAGGTTGATGGAAAGAGTCACGAGAGTCAAGCCGGAATCTGTCTGAAAGGGAATCTGGGCGAGTTGATTGTTGGATCAAAAGGAGAGTCACATGGTGTCACTGACAGGAAGGTGCCAAATGTTAACACCTGGGGACAATGACAGCTGTTTCTCCAAGTCCACCACGAGAAGTCTCCAAAAAGCAAGAAAGGTGTCATCGGTTTTAGGTTGCAAACATCTGTACTGGAACCCTTGTTTCCAATCTGCAAGAGTGGTGCTGGTTCAGAGATAGTTGATTAACATTTCTGCTTAGACACAAGGCTACTGTGTTTCCCGTTGCCATGGGGAGGAGGGTAGATGAAACCATTCTGAGATCAGGTTGCATGCTTGACTGTAAACCCGGAGATAGCACAGGCAGAAGAACAGTTGCAGTTTTTGGTGTCTCTGTTGTGCAGCAGACCCGTTGGTAGCTGGGGAGCAAAAAGGTGGATGCTAGCTCAGCGTGGAGGCCAGAGAAAATGCTGGCTCTACCGCTCGCCACTTGGAAGGTGGGTGCGAGCTTGCGTGTAGTTTGAAAACCAAACTTGTGAGTGGTTAAAAGGTTGGAGGATTATCCTACGTGTGGTTAGAGGGAGAATTCTCAGCGAAATCTCTCATGGTGGAAGACAGTATTGGGAAAAGAAAACAGAAGTAAACACCTGGGAACTGTTAAACTTTGAATTGTCTACTTAACGAACCAATTAATGTAACAGAATTGGGGCTTCTGGTTGTCATTAAAAGCAGAAATGGGCAAATTCTGTTATGCAGTTTAAAGTAGGAGTTGCCTATGGAAAGTTAATGGGTTTAATTAACAGTGCTTTACTGCATCAATGATTAAAGTCAAAAGTGCTTTGAAGTTCCTAACTTGGAACTATATCGCTTTTCCTTCACGGGGTCAAAATTCTGCAACCTCCTCTCAAACAGCCACTTGTGGGTGTACCTACACCATGCAGATTGCAGCAAAACTGTCCACCACTACCCTCTTGAGGGCAATTAAGAATGGACAATAAATGCTGGCCTTGGCAGTGATACGAATGATCCCATGAATGAATGAAAATCCTGTGCGTATCCATATATTGATACTCAACAAAATGCAACACATCTGCATGTTTGAACTGTGGCCTGAGATTCAGACAAACTCGCCTCTTCTTGTAAAAATTCTCTGCCTCAAATGTTCATCCACAAAAAAGTCATAAAATATAATTTTGTCTCTTTAAAAAGCACTTGGATTGTTACATGGGTAAGTTGGGTATAGAGGGATATGGGCCAAACGCGGGCAGTTGGGACTAGCTTAGTGGTTTTAAAAAAAAAGGGTGACATGGACAAGTAGGGCCAAATGGCCTGTTTCCACGCTGTAAACCTCTATGACTCTTAAACCCTGAGCCGCAAGATTTGTAGCTATTGGAGTCCTTCGATTTTTAGTAATCATGAAACCACTTTGACCCAAGATTTTGCAGTAATATTGACAATGAAACGCTCAGCATTCCCCATTATCACTCCGGCAAAACTGACAGTAACTTCTGGGATCCACGTGCGCAGTCAAATGCTGAAATCCAGAATACGCCAGTGATTCGATACTTCTCAACACTGGGGGTGCGCCCTAACTGCAATCAAGTAGAAACCACTGAATGGACAGGAACTTGCCCTCACCTCGGGGACTGTGGTGTTTCAAGGTGGCATCTCACCACCACCTTCTCAAGGGCAACTAGGGATGGGCAATAAATGCTGGACCTAGTCAGCGATGCCCACGTCCCATAAATCAAACAAAACTTGCCATTTTACTTGCCAGCCTTGCTGAAAAAGAAAGCGAACTGTTAAACCACATGGAATGTGTAACTGCGTCTTAAACAGTGTACACTTCCTCATTATTCAACAGCCTCAACTGGCCGTATAAGAAACTAAATTTTATATTTCTGGAATGTCTCTATAATTTCTCTATAATAACAATGAATATTTAAAAAATAACCTTTTTTTTTTAAAATATAAAATGTCTATGACATTCAGTATGACCCAATCATTTATTTCGCTCTCTTAAAGTTTTCAATTTGAAATGAAGGATAAATCAGCGCACCTTACTTCCTGTTTGCGATCTGTGTGAATAGAAACATAGAAACTAGAAGCAGGAGGAGGCCATTCGGCTCTTCGAGCCTGCTCCGCCATTCATTTTGATCATCGAATTCAATATCCTGATCCCCGCCCCCTCCCCTTTCCCCCCTATCCCTCGATTCCCTTTAGCCCCAAGAGCTATATTCAATTCCTCCTCAATCAGACAACATTTTGGCATCAACTACTTTCTGTGGGAGTGAATTCCACACATTCACCACCCTCTGGGTGAAGACATTTCTCGTCACCTCAGTCCTCCAATGTGATTGGTTGCTTTTCCCACTTGATGACAGGTCCCCTTGACTTGGGCACTCGGTTTAAACTGGTGTCGGGCAAGGGGAAAGTCACACCACAAACACAAAGATAGGTCGCTAACCATGAAATCTGGACATTTGATATTATACTAATATTAATTTTGAGCAGTGTTGCTGCTTGCCTAATGCTGAAAGGCGATTAGGTCCAAATTTGATTCAGGGCATTACACCACATGGGGTAACGGGGGGGAAAGAAAGTAAAGAAAATGTTGAATTTTGCATCAAATTTTTTCTCAAATAAAATAATACTGAAATGTGATGATTTCCAAAAGAGTTATGACAAAATAGGAATGCAATGTTGTGGTTAACTACAGCGAATGATTTTCATAGCTTAGCCATAATGATTCACCACAAGAATCACGGCAAATATGCAGAAAGCTTTGTGAATAATGACAACTCATGTAAAACCTGTCTAGACATTTCTAACCATACATGACTTCTTTCTAAATAAAAGGTGATTGTTTAAATGGCAACAAGAGTTTTTAAATGATTAAATTTGGGCAAATGCAAGATCAAACCACCTCAAGGAAAAACACAACTCTATCACTGCCACCACAAGAGCTGGAGTGCATCATTAATAACAGGAATAACGTCATTCGTTCTCGTCTCATAACGTTACTTTCGCATTGTGATCGAGTTCTTTATTCTTCTGGCCCTTCTTCAACGGGGGAAGCTTTGTTTCAGTTCTCAGCTGGCAACCCAATGTTTCTTTATTAATGGGGAGTGGGGGGGGGGGGGGGGTAGTGCGGGGGGAGAAGAGAGAAAATAGTTTTATGCTCATGTGATTAAAGACTGGGGGGTAACAAAAAGGGATTGATTTTCAGTGCAAACGAGGCTGATTCATACGGCCACATTGTTCCTTGGGGATTACAAAGGATTGCCCATTGTCAAAAGTATTTTGTTCTTGTGTGTGTTACCCCACCCACCCCAAGCCAAATATCAAACACCCAGTACAATGGCAGTGACCCTCACTCTGAAGGAGTTGGCAGGGGGCGGGGGGGGATATATGGAATAGTTGGATGGGACTGGCAGTTGGGGATGGAAGAGGGCAGAAGATGGGGTTCATTTAAACAACCAAGGGGGTCAGTTTTTTTAATTAATGGGGATTTACAGAACATAAGAAATAGGAGCAGGAGTAGGCCATCTAGCCCCTCGAGCCTGCCCCGCCATTCAATAAGATCATGGCTGATCTGATAGTGGTCAAGAAAGCAAATGTAATGTTGTCATTTATCTCAAGAGGCTTGGAATACAAAAGCAGGGATGTACTTCTGAGGCTTTATAAAGCACTGGTTAGGCCCCATTTGGAGTACTGTGAGCAATTTTGGGCCCCACACCTCAGGAAGGACATACTGGCACTGGAGCGGGTCCAGCGGAGATTCACACGGATGATCCCAGGAATGGTAGGCCTGACATACGATGAACGTCTGAGGATCGTGGGATTATATTCATTGGAGTTTAGGAGGTTGAGGGGAGATCTGATAGAAACTTACAAGATAATGAACGGCTTAGATAGGATGGACGTAGGGAAGTTGTTTCCATTAACAGGGGAGACTAGGACGCGGGGGCACAGCCTTAGAATAAAAGGGAGTCACTTTAGAACAGAGATGAGGAGAAATTTCTTCAGCCAGAGAGTGGTGGGTCTGTGGAATTCATTGCCACAGAGGGCTGTGGAGGCCGAGACGTTGAGCGTCTTCAAGACAGAAATTGATAAATTCTTGATTTCTCGAGGAATTAAGGGAGAGAGCGGGTAAATGGAGTTGAAATCAACCATGATTGAATGGTGGAGTGGACTCGATGGGCCGAATGGCCTTACTTCCGCTCCTATGTCTTATGGTCTTATGGTTTAGTTCCACTTACCCGCCCGCTCCCCATAACCCCTAATTCCCTTATTGATCATAAATCTATCTACCTGTGACTTAAACATATTTAACGAGGTAGCCTCCACTGTTTCAATGGGCAGAGAATTCCAGAGATTCATTACCCTCAGAGAAGAAGTTCCTCCTCAACTCTGTCCTAAACTGACTCCCCCTTATTTTGAGGCTGTGTCCTCTAGTTCTTGTTTCCTTTCGAAGTGGAAAGAATCTCTCTGCCTCTACCCTGTCCAGCCCCTTCATTATCTTATATGTCTCTATAAGATCTCCCCTCAGCCTTCTAAACTCCAACGAGTACAGGCCCAATCTACTCAATCTCTCCTCATAAGCTAACCCCCTCATCTCCGGTATCAACCTGGTGAACCTTCTCTGTACTCCCTCCAAGGCTAATACATCCTTCCGCAAATAAGGGGACCAAAATTGCACACAGTACTCCAGTTGCGGCCTCACCAGTACCTTGTACAATTGCAGCAAGACCTCCCTGCTTTTATACTCCATCCCCTTCGCGATAAAGGTCAACATTCCATTTGCCTTCTTGATCACCTGCTGCACCTGCAAACTGAGTTTTTGCAATTCATGCACAAGGACCCCCAGGTCCCTCTGCACAGTAGCATGTTGTAATTTTTCACCATTTAAATAATAGTCCATTTTACTATTACTCCTTCCAAAGTGGATAACCTCACACTTGTCAACGTTATACTCCATCTGCCAGATCCTCGCCCACTCACTTAGCCTATCCAAATCTCTCTGCAGACTTTCCGCATCCTCCATGCAATTCGCTTTCCAGTCATCTTTGTATCATCCGCAAACTTTGTTACCCTACACTCAGTCCCCTCCTCCAGATCGTCTATGTATATGGTAAACAGTTGAGGCCCCAGAACCGATCCCTGCGGCACACCACTAGTCACCAACTGCCAACCAGAAAAGCACCCATTTATTCCAACTCTCTGCTTCCTGTTAGATAGCCAATCCTCAATCCACGCTAACACTTTACCCCCAACTCCATGTACCCTAATCTTCTGCAGCAACCTTTTGTGAGGCACCTTATCGAACGCCTTCTGGAAATCCAAAAACACCACATCCACCAGTTCCCCTCTGTCAACTGCACTCGTTACATCTTCATAAAAATCCAGTAAATTCGTCAAACACGACTTTCCTCTCATGAATCCATGCTGCGTCTGCTTGATCAAACCATTTTTTTCCAGGTGTCCTGCTATTTCTTTTTTAATGATGGATTCCAGCAATTTCCCAACTACAGAAGTTAAGCTAACCGGCCTGTAGTTACCCGCCTTTTATCTACCTCCTTTTTTAAACAGTGGCGTCACATTAGCTGTTTTCCAATCAGCCAGCACTTCCCCAGAGTCCAGCGAATTTTGATAAATTACAACCAACGCATCCGCTGTTACTTCTGCCATTTCTTTCAGTACCCTGGGATGCATTCCATCCGGGCCCGGGGACTTGTCTACCTTTAGTCCCATTAGCCTACCAAGCACTACCTCTTTAGTAATAGTAATCGTTTTAAGGACCTCACCCCCTACAGTCCCACGACCATCAATTTTCGGTAAGCTATTTGTGTCCTCTACTGTGAAGACCGACACAAAAACTTGTATGAGGCCTCGGCCATTTCCTCGTTTCCCATTATTAAATCCCCCTTTTCGTCTTCTAAGAGTCCAACATTTACTTTAGCTACTCTTTTCCTTTTTATATATTTGTAAAAACGTTTACTATCAGTTTTTATATTTTGTGCCAGTTTAGTTTCATAATCTATCTTTCCTTTCTTTATCGCTTTCTTAGTAGTTCTTTGTTGTTTTTTAAAGCTTTCCCAATCTTCTAATTCCCCACTAGTTTTGGCCACTCTGTACGCATCGGTTTTTAATTTAATACTCTCCTTTATTTCTTTAGTTATCCACGGCTGGTTATCCCTTTTCTTACATTCCTTTTTTATTTTTGCTGAGTACGGAGAAAAATCTCCTTAAAAATCCGCCACTGTTGCTCAGCTGTCCTACCAACTAGTCTGCGCTCCCAGTCTACATTAGCCAATTCTGCCCTCGTCCTATTGTACTCCCCTCTGTTCAAGCAGAGGACACTGGTTTGGGACCCTACTTTCGCACCCTCCATTTGTATTAGAAATTCAACCATATTGTGATCACTCATTCCAAGAGGATCCCTCACAAGAAGATCATTAATTTTACCTGTCTCATTACACAGGACCAGATCCAAGATAACTCGCTCCCTCGTAGGTTCTGGAACATACTGTTTGAGGAAACTATCCCGACAGCATTCTAAGAACTCTTCCTCAAGTCCACCGCGTCCGACTTGAGTCAACCAGTCAATATGCAGGTTAAAATCCCCCATGATTATTGCTGTTCCGTTTTTGCACGCATCCATTATTTGCTTGTTTATAGCCCGACCCACCTCAAAGTTATTATTTGGGGGCCTATAGACCATGCCCACCAGTGACTTTCTCCCCTTATCTCCACCCACAACGATTCCACATTCTGCTCCTTAGAGCCTATATCGTCTCTCACTACTGCCCTGATGTATCTTTAATTAACAGAGCTACAGAAATGTGGCCCCTCGCTTACTCACCAGGCTTCAAACCTACACAGCTTCTTTTGACCGAGTAGTTGTGGGCTAATGATTATATCATCCTGATGATGGATAGGGGTGGTGTTTTCACCGCATTAGTGCTGCAGGCCCTTCCCCAAGTTCTGTCCAGCCCCTGAAAATAACCCAGCCAGTCTCCCCCACCCCGACTCACCTACTCAACCTCTCTAACCCTGCAACCTTCCGCCCACCCACACCCATTCCAATGCCCCCAAACCAACCCATCCTCCAACTACTCAAACTCCCTCCAACAACACTCTCTCAATCTATCTTCCAACAATGTAATCCTCCAACCCATTCCCAATCTCCATCCAACCAACCTCCAAATCCTAACCCAACCCCTTTCCACCCTCCCCTTCCTCCAGTCATCCTTATAGCCCATTGATTCGCAGTGGAAGAGCAGCATGAATACATCAGCCTATTGTCGAGTTAGATTTATTTTGCCTCTATTTGCCACAAGTACAAAAAGGCATCAATTTGATTTATCGTCATATGTATCGGGATACAGTAAAAAATATACAGTGAAAAATATTGTTTCTTGCGCGCTATACAGACAAAGCATACCATTCATAGAGAAGGAAAGGAGAGAGTGCAGAATGTAGTGTTACAGTCATAGCTAGGGTGTAGAGAAAGATCAAGTTAATGCGAGGTAGCAAAAGTCCGATGGAAGCAGGGAAGAAACTGTTCTTGAGTCGGTTGGTACTTTGCAATGGAAACGACATGTTAAAAATAGAATGTTCCAGGTGGAATCTTCCTGACCTCTATACGTATTTTGCGTTAATCTTATTTGGTAACAACGTACATTCATATAGCACCTTTAAATGTAAAAACAAAATCCCCCTAGGTGCTTCGCAGGAGTGTTAGAAAACAAAATATGACACCACGGTGGAAAGGGATCTGGGTGGTTGTACTGCTGGATTGCGGAGGACAGAAAGGATCGAGCATGTGGACATAAAGAAAGAGGATGTGTTGGAACTATTGAATGGCATCAAGGTTGGTAAGTCGCCGGGACCGGATGGGATGTACCCCAGGTTACTGTGGGAGGCGAGGGAGGAGATTGCGGAGCCTTTGGCGATGATCTTTGCATCGTCGATGGAGACGGGAGAGGTTCCGGAGGATTGGAGGATTGCGGATGTGGTCCCTATATTCAAGAAAGGGAACAGGGACAGCCCGGGAAATTACCGACCGGTGAGTCTAACCTCAGTGGTTGGTAAGTTGATGGAGAGGATCCTGAGAGACAGGATTTATGATCATCTAGAGAAGTTTAGTATGATCAAAAGTAGTCAGCACGGCTTTGTCAGGGGCAGGTCGTGCCTTACGAGCCTGGTTGAGTTCTTTGAAAATGTGACCAAGCACATTGACGAAGGAAGAGCGGTGGATGTGGTCTATATGGACCTCAGCAAAGCGTTCGATAAGGTCCCCCATGCAAGACTTCTTGAGAAAGTGAGAGGGCATAGGATCCAAGGGGCTGTTGCCTTGTGGATCCAGAACTGGCTTGCCTGCAGAAGGCAGAGAGTGGCTGTGGAGGGGTCTTTCTCTGCATGGAGGTCAGTGACCAGTGGAGTGCCCCAGGGATCTGTTCTGGGACCCTTGCTGTTTGTCATTTTCATAAATGACCTGGATGAGGAAGTGGAGGGATGGGTTGGTAAGTTTGCTGACGACACCAAGGTAGGTGGTGTTGTGGATAGTTTGGAGGGATGTCAGAAGTTGCAGCGAGACATAGATAGAATGCAAGACTGGGCGGAGAAGTGGCAGATGGACTTCAACCCGGATAAGTGTGTAGTGATCCATTTTGGCAGATCCAATGGGATGGAGCAGCAGTATAAAATGAAGGGTACCATTCTTAGCAGTGTAGAGGATCAGAAGGACCTTGGGGTCCGGGTCCATAGGACTCTTAATTCGGCCTCGCAGGTGGAGGATGCGGTCAAGAAGGCGTATGGCGTACTAGCCTTCATTAATCGAGGGATTGAGTTTAGGAGTCGGGAGATAATGCTGCAGCTTTATAGGACCCTGGTTAGACCCCACTTGGAGTACTGCGCGCAGTTCTGGTCACCTCATTACAGGAAAGATGTTGAAGCCATTGAAAGGGTGCAGAGGAGATTTACAAGGATGTTGCCTGGATTGGGGGGCATGCCTTATGAGGATAGGTTGAGGGAGCTTGGTCTCTTCTCCCTGGAGAGACGAAGGATGAGAGGTGACCTGATAGAGGTTTACAAGATGTTGAGGGGTCTGGATAGGGTGGACTCTCAGAGGCTATTTCCAAGGGCTGAAATGGTTGCTACGAGAGGACACAGGTTTAAGGTGCTGGGGGGTAGGTACAGGGGGGATGTCAGGGGTAAGTTTTTCACTCAGAGGGTGGTGGGTGAGTGGAATCGGCTGACGTCGGTGGTGGTGGAGGCAAACTCGTTGGGGTCTTTTAAGAGACTTCTGGATGAGTACATGGGATTTAATGGGATTGAGGGCTATAGATAGGCCTAGAGGTGGGGATGTGATCGGCGCAACTTGTGGGCCGAAGGGCCTGTTTGTGCTGTGACTTTCTATGTTCTATGTTCTATGTTCAAACCAATTATTAGGTCAGATGATGGTCAAAGTTGGAAAGGTTTAGGATGAGAATGTCAGAGTTTTGGACCCAGCAGCTGAAGGTAATCGTTTCTGATAGAGCAGTTATAATCTGATGAGTTCAAGAGGACAGAATTGGATGAACGCACACATCTCGAAGGGTTGTGGGGCTGGAGGAGATTGCAGAGATTTGGGGGGTGGGGACGGGGGTAAACGAGCGAGAGAGTGCACGTGCGAGAGAGCGAGGCCGCAGAGAGGAATCTTAAAACAAAGATAAGCGTTTCAAAATCAAGATGTTGCTTGAGTGGGAGCCAAGTAGGTTTGTGAGCACAGGGGTAACAGGGGGACTGTACCTGGTGCGAGCTTGGACATGGGCAGCAGAGTTTTGGATGAGGTCGCGTTTACAAGATTAGAATGCGGCAGACCAGCCAGGAGTGCGTTAGAATAGTCAAGTTTAGAGGTAACAAAAACAATGATAAAAGTGTTTCAGCAGCAGTTGAGACAGGGACAAAGTCAGGCAATGTTATGGAGGTGTAAATGGGCACAATAACTGAGGCCTCTCATGTTAGTTACCAATAATTTTATTATATTGACATATAATGTTCATCAAATGTTAATCTGGCAAAGAGTTTAATGAGGCATTGTTGGTTTAATTTTAGCTTAGCTTGCTTGAGGCTTTAGACATACTCTTGTGCAAGCATCCAAAGACAGCAGGAAATAAGGCCAGAGTTAAAGCTTTGTAGTTGACATATGATCGCTGAAGCCAAGTTGAACAAATGGAACTTCAAAGCACCCAATCCTCCATTACAGCTCTATTCATTCATCCCTTAAAACTCCAACTCATAATAGTCAATGGAGGTTACGCATGGTTAGAAACTATTAACAATAATTGCACAATTTAGCAAAGAAAGGCCATTTGCACACCAATTGCAACTTTTAATATCCCCAGTGTGCCCATTGTAAAATTGTGCAAAAATGATTTTTGTATGAAAAGTTTTATAATTTTGTCAATTAAACTGGATCTTACAACTGCATAATCAATTTGCTAAAGAAATGTTTTGCTTGGAACGAGTATGACTATAAAGCAGGAATGAATTGTTAGAATTCCAAACTAGCGTCAGATTATCTAGATTCTATTCAATAAGCCCTGGAATAGAACCGTCTACACTTAAAACCTCTCTTTTACAAATAAGCCCGAAGTAACAAAGTGATTTGATTTTGGTAGTTAGTCAAAGTGTTGAAATCATAATTTATTCATTGGTACCGTATGTGGGCAATTGCCCAAAATAATAAAAGCCAACGCTCTTGAACTGCGGTGAGAGAGAATACATTTCAAATGTATTTTCTCCCGTACCCCTGGTTCAAATTCGACTGCTGTTTTTTTCTGCCACTATTCCCCCACAGTTTCACAAACGGAGAGATCGGTGGAGTTGCCGCTGTTGTATGATTGAAAACCGCAGAGATGTGTCTGGTCCTGCCAACTTTAAACCCCCCTCCAACCCTCCTCCATCCTCTTTACTCCCTAACACAGGGAACTGAACGGCTTTCTACAATAATAAGTTCCATTTAAGTTACCCTGCCGGGAAACTGGCAAAAGGCTGGCTTTCTTTGTGGGGATGTCAGTCAAGGCTGGAATTTGAACTCCGGCACTATGGTTGAGATTCCAGCAACATTTTCGCTGAGGCTGCCCAGCACAATGCTCCGTTTGACAATGTGTTTGTTTGACCTTTCCCACGTAGCGCAGTTCAGACAACAAATGCTGTCGTCTTAAGAAATCTACCCTCATGTGGGAACCGACTAAATCCAAAGTCTTCAACGATTCAATTATATAAACCAAAGACTAACAAATGAGGAACACTGATAATCACTGATATTGATAATAAGTACGTGTAAAAAGCTTTTCCATAAATGAGACATTCCTACTTAAACATGGGGTACAGTAGCATACCGGTCATTTTGCTGACTTATTAGTCCAGAGACCCTCACTCATGATCTGGGGAAATTAGTTTAAATCCCAACATGGCAGCTAGAGAATTTAAATTCAGTTCATAGAATCCCTACAGTGCAGGAGGCCGCCATTCGGCCCATCAAGGCTGTACCGACAACAATCTCACCCAGGCCCCATCCCCGTAACTCCACAAATTTACACTGCTAATCCCTCTAACCTATGCATACCGGGAAACTAAGGGGCAATTTAGCATGGCCAATGCACCTAACCTGCACATCTTTGGACTGTGGGAGGAAACCGGAGCACCCGGAGGAAACCCAGGCAGACACGGGGAGAACGTGCAGACTCCGCACAATGACCCAAGCCAGGAATCAAACCCGGGTCCCTGACATTGTGAGGCAGCAGTGCTAACCACTGTGCCGCCTGTGAATTGAATAAACCTGGACTAAAAAGTCAGTATCAGGAACAGTAACCATGAAGCAAGCAAATATTATGTAAAAATCCATCTGGTTCACTGATGCCCTTTAGGGAAGGAAATCTGCCGTCTGCATCTGATGGCTCTAGACTCACTGCAATGTGTTTGACTCTTAACTGCCCTTTGAAATGGTCTAGTGAGTTGCTCAGTTGTATCAAACCGCCGTGAATGTATATAATAACTTGCTATCTAACAGCATCATGGGGATGCCTATGTACCACGGGCTGGAGAGATCCCAAGGCAGCAGCTCACCACCATCTTCTCAAGGACAATTAGAGATGGGCAAGAACACGAAGTTAAGAATCGAAATGGGACAGGACAGAGGCTGATAGATCAAGGACCTCAAGCACTCCGTGCATACTCTCTTCCACCTTCTTCCATCGGGAAAAAGATACAAAAAGTCGGAGATCACATATCAACCGACTCAAATACAGCTTCTTCCCTGCTGCCATCAGACTTTTGAATGGATCTACCTTATATTAAGCTGATCTTTCTCTACGCCATAGCTATGAATGTAACACTACATTCTGCACCCTCTCCTTTCCTTCTCCCCTATGTACTCTATGAACAGTATGCTTTGTCTGTATAGCGTGCAAGAAACAATACTTTTCACTGTATACTAATATGTGACAACAATAAATCAAATAAAAATATCAAAAATGACTTCCAAGACAGATATGAATCCAAAAAGCAAATGTACAGAGTGAAAAAAGACACGGAAACTGGAGAAAAATCACTAGAAAATAGAACGCAGAGATGAACAAATGGAATTATCATAATAACTTTAGAATTCTATAGTGCAGGCAGAGAAGATGTTTCCATTTATTGGGGGAAGACGAAAACCAGAGGTCCTAAATGCAAGGATAAGCACTCATAAATCTAATAGAGAATTCAGGGGAAAACTTCTTCACTCCAGAAGGTGGTGAAAGTGTGGAACTCACTATTACGCGCAGTGATGGATGCGAACAGCACAGATACAGCAAGTAGAAATGAATGGAATTCTGACAGAATTTGGCAAAGGAGGGTCGGAGGAGGAGAGTGTAGCATAAATACAGGCAAGGACCAGATGGACTGAATGGCCTGTTTCTGTTCTGCAAATTCTAGGTACAAAAAAAGGAATGTCATTGAAGAATCTCAGTTATTCCTCTTTGCTTCAACCAGGTGAAGAGTTATTGGGGGGGCTCCCTGAATTTTCAACAAGTGAGTAGTTGAGCTGCTGATGAAGATGGTTTCAAATCCAGTTCTCTATTGCCTTAGCTAAGGTAGCAGTAGTGACATGATAATTTTCCACAGTAACCCCCAGCTCATTATGGAAATTCAGCTTGGGTTTTTGTGACTGGTGGATGTTCACCAACCATTGCTGGGGCTTGATTTGATTTATTGCCACATATTAGCATAGTGAAAAGTATTGTTTCTTGCATGCTATACTGAGAAAGCATACCGTTCATAGAGAAGGAAACGAGAGAGTGCAGAATGTAGCGTTACAGTCACAGCTAGGGTGGAGAGAAAGATCAACTTGATGCAAGGTAAGTCCATTCAAAATTCTGACAGCAGAAGGGAAGAGTTTGTTCTTGAGTCGGTTGGTAAGTGAGCTCAGACTTTTGTATCTTTTTCCCGACGGAAGAGAGAATGTCAGGGGTGCGTGGGGCCCTTAATTATGCTGTCTGCTTTGCTGAGGCAGTGGGAAGTGTAGACAGAGTCAATGGATGGGAGGCTGGGTTGCGTGATGGATTGGGCTACATTCACGACCTTGAGGTCTCGGACAGAGCAGGAGCCATACCAAGCTGTGATACAACCAGAAAGAATGTTTTCTATGGTGCATCTGTAAGAGTTGTAGCTGACATGCCAAACTTCCTTAGTCTTCTGAGGAAGCAGAGGCGTTGGTGGGCTCTCTTAACTATAGTGTCTGGTCTATAACTATAGGTCTGGTGATGCTTGGTAAGGGGAGGATTGAGAATGGCTCAGATGCATCTTGCATAATTACAACACTCTTGGCACCTGAGATTGGCCACTTTCAGAAGATCCTCTGCAAGTGGGTAAGATTACACCCCGGCAGAGAATGCTTCTAACCAAGCTACTGCTCTGAAAATTTGGAGATCACAAGTTAGTGCATCAATAATCTGATGTAAAAACTATAGTACATCAGTGCAGAGAAAGGTAACAAAAGACATTTATCTTCTACCTTTAGGGATCAATGATTTTTCAGAGGCATCTATCAGAATTTACCAACATTGTTTGGTCATCGCTAAAGTGGCCATCAGCTGATTTGAACCTTTTTGGCGCACACTCTTAGAACAATGCAGCACAATGTGGGGACTTTTTCCAAGGGACATCAGTGAACCAGATGGGTTTTTACAACTATCACAGACTAGCTTTATATTCCAGATTTTATTAACCAAATTCAAATTCCAACAGCTGCTGTGGTGGGATGTGAACCCACGTCCCCAGAGCATTAGCCTGGAGCCCTGTGAATTACTAATCCAGCGACATTACCACTACGCCACCACCTTCCCCTGTAAACACATCAACCGTACTACCAACAATCCTCTGCGTTGCTTCAAAGAACTCAAATTATGAGCTGATTGACCAGTGAATGTGGTAGATGGTAGACCTGCATTAGTAGAAGGCACATTGCCAACACGGGCAGGTTTGGGGGGTCTACCCGTGCAGATGGCATAGTGGCACAGTGGTTAGCACTGCCCAATGCCTCAGAGTTCTACTGTCATTTTTGGAGTATGGTCCGAAAGCCATTTTTAGCCACGTCACAACTGTACTGGCAAGCTGCGATATCCTAAGTGTGTTAGTTTGATCTGCAATGGGGCAAGGAGTTCAAAAATTCTCATTTCAGGGGAGGGTTGCGGGTGATGCAAAAGTTTGCAATTAGCCATTTTCGGAGGACTAATGTCAGGTGAATTATTCTGTTGGGGGCAGCGTTACAGCAAGTTAAAGAATCCCTTTATAGCGTAAAACCACTTCTCTGGTGACATATGCTTTGGATTGGATTGTGCCACACGGTTTATCTTAGCATTTTCTGAAGCTTTGAGAGAGTTTCCGACAAGCCACAGAACCTTCCAAAAATCAAAAGTTTTGAGAATCTGATGTCACCAGTGAGGAGTACAATGGTATTTTTGGCTTTTACAGTGAATATTACCATCTGAACAGTGTGTAGCACACCTTTTGCGAGACTTTAAAGTGCACCAAAATATCTTGCATACAGATTAGTTCTGTTCCGCTCATGACTATTGGTTCAATATGCTTGCCTGAAAATATGAGTACATTCTACACACGTCTATTTTTACCAGAGGTCCAGGCAGTACAGCTATTAAAATTTCACACTTAACATAGGACATGACTGTGGTGTAAGCTTCATTTCCTGATTCCCCTTGAGTATCTTCTCTTTTCTTCCTCCTCACAGCGGCCAATTTTGTAGCTATTTCTGTAACTATAAAGCACAAACTCTAGTGCACTCAGCACTGGGAGTAATGAAAGTCGGGGGAACGTTTTGTGTTCCAAAGTTCTCGTTTAATGGAGGGATTGGAGATGTTTGTAAAGATGCTGGGCAGGAAACAGCAAGGGCCACCACAGAATCAATTGGCCCAGAAAAATAATCCTGTAGTTGGCTTAAATAAGGAACTACATTTCTCCTCCCTATTAGTATTTCTGTCTTTCTTACCAATTTTCCACACCCACCCCACAACCCCGAAAAGGAAGTTTTAAGTTTACTTATTAGTGTCACAAGTAGGCTTACATCAACACCGCGGTGCAGTCACTGAAAATTTTCAAGTTTGCTGGTGACACCACTGTTGTGGGTCGGATCTCAAACAATGACAAGACAGAGTACAGGAAAGAGATACAGAATCTGGTGAGCTGGTGCTCCCTCAATGTCAACAAAGGAGATAGTCATTGGCTTCAGGAAGCATAGTGGAGGACATGCCCCTGTCTACGTCAATGGGGGTGAAGTAGAAATGGTCGAGAGCTTTTGAGTTTTTGGGTGTCCAGGTCACCAACCTGTCCTGGACCCTTCATGCCGACACTATAGTTAAGAAAGCCCAGCAATGCCTCCATTTTCCCAGGAGATTTGGGAAAGGAAATTTGGCACGTCAGCTACGACTCTCACCAACTTTTACAGATGCACCATAGAAAGTATTGGTACGGCTCCTGCTCTGCCCAAGAAACTACAAAGGGTCGTGAATAAAGCCCAGTCCATCACACAAACCAGTCTCCCATCCATTGACTCTGTCTACACTTCCTGCTGCCTTGGAAAAGCAACCAGCATAATCAAGGATCCCATGTATCCTGCGACATTCTCTTTTCCACCAGCTTCCTTCAGGAAAAAGATACAAAAGTCTGAGGACACGTACCAAATGACTCAAGAGGAGTTTCTTCCCTGCTACCACTAGACTTTAGAATGGACCCATCTTGCATTAATTTGATCTTTCTCTGCATTCTAGCTATGACTGTAACACTACATTCTGCACTCTCTCCTTTCCTTCTCTATGTATGGTATGCTTTGCGTGTATAACGCACAAGAAACATTACTTTTCATCATATACTAATACATGTGACAATAATAAATCAAATCTCCCCTAGTTGCCACACTCTGGCGCCTGTTCGGGTACACTGAAGGAGAATTTAGCATGGCTAATGTACCTAACCAGCACGTCTTTGGACTGTGGGAGGAAACCGGAGCTCCCGCAGGAAATCCACACAGACATGGGGAGAACATGTAGACTCCGCACAGTGACCCACAGACAGGGAATCGGTCCCTGGCACTGTGAAACAGCAGTGCTAACGACTTATGCCACTAGCTAGGACACTGGTGATAACTCCTCTGCCCTTCTTTGAAGTAATACAGTGGGATCGTCCACATCCACCCAAGCAGGCAGCCTGGGGGCTCGATTTAAGGTCTCATCCTGAGAGAGCAGCTTTCTCTCAGTACTGCACTGGATTGTCAACTTTGATTTTTTTGCACTCACATCACTGGAGTGAGACTTGAACCGAGAACCCTGTGACTCCAGAGGTAAGGGTGCTACCAACTGAGTCTTGGGATAAAAGTTTTCTTTGCTGCTGTCTAGACACATCCTATGGGGAATTAATTTTGGCAGACTCAATGTGGATTTAATCCAGTTCCCAGCGGGCGTGGGCGAATGTAGCTGCAGTCATGGGTGCTGCAAACAGAGGAACATTACACCAGTGCAATATGTAGTGCTCTACATCAGTCAGGGTTGAACAACATCATTAACAGGGTATAATGATATTCACTCCCAATCTACTTGCACTCTACCTGACATGAGAATACACAAGTTTTCAGAACAAACATTCTTAGAATCATAGAATCCCCAAGTGCAGAAAGAGGCCATTCGGCCCATCCAGGCCCTATTCCCACATATTTACCCCGCTAATCCCTCTAACCTACGCATCCTGGGACACTAAGGGGCAATTTAGCATGGCCAATCAACCTAACCTGCGCGTCTTTGGACTGTGGGAGGAAACCAGAGCACCCGGAGGAAACCCACACAGACACGGGGAGAACGTGCAGACTCCACACAGACAGTGGCCCAAGCCGGGAATTGAACCCAGATCCCTGGAGCGGTGAGGCAGCAGTGCTAACCATTGTGCCACCTCTTAAAAATCTTCAAAAGGTGATGGGAGTTATTTTACCTAAACCTTTGTACCCCTCACAAAGATCAGGCTCTTTGGAAGGTAGTTCTCCCTG
Organism: Mustelus asterias; assembly: GCF_964213995.1. NCBI lineage: Eukaryota > Metazoa > Chordata > Chondrichthyes > Carcharhiniformes > Triakidae > Mustelus > Mustelus asterias. Next base: position 135,877,627 of record NC_135807.1, read on the forward strand.
CTCCCCACCCCAAAACCCCCTGTCAACCTATCCAACTAATGACTTCAGTGCTCCAGTGGTAAATAGTGTGTTTAATTTAGTGAAGTTAGCTCCAAAGCAAGGCTTCATCGCAGTACTTCCAAGTTGCACCCACTGTGAAGACTTCGGAGCCAAGAGTTTTTTTCCCCTGTAAAAGCAGTTCATTTGTCTTGGAGGAGTTCCAGAGAGCAACGACTCAACTCTGAAAACTCCTATGGCGCACAAGTATAGCTTCAGCTCAAATCAAATTCAGGACAAAGACAAAACACTAATCCTTGCAAAAAATAAAAATAATAATAATCCTTGCCCAATTTCCCTCTCTCTACCAACACACTCCATTCCAATTGAGCTGTTAAAAATGTCGGAATTCAGAGCCTGCAGTTGGGAACAAACTGATCTGAACTCACTGCAGTATTCAACCATTGCATTTGCAATACTTAATACGTAACCATCTTCTCTCTCCATAGTTCCACTCAAAAAGACAACATTTGCTCAGACAATGGACTCTTTAAAACAAATAAAACAAACTTCCATTTTGTACATTTTTCAGAACTCGGCATTTCAATGACTGAGTTAACTAATTAATTAAGAGTGGCACAGTGGATTAGCACTGCTGCCTCACAGTGCCCAGGGACCCGGGTTCGATTCCCGGCTTGGGTCACTGTCTGTGTGGAGTTTGCATGTTCTCCCAGTGTCTGCGTGGGTTTCCTCCGGGTGCTCTGGTTTCCTCCCACAGTCCAAAAAATGTGCTGGTTAGGTGCATTGGCCATGCTAAGTTCTCCCTCAGTGTACCCGAACAAACAGGCACCAGAGTGTGGCGACTAGGGGATTTTCACAGTAACTTCATTGCAGTGTTAATGTAAACCTACTTGTGACACCTATAAATTAAAAATACTTTAATTAAAGCAATGGAAACTAGGTCCGCACGGCCTATCCAGTTCCAAAGTGCAGGGAGTGAAATTTGCACCTGTGAAGGGTCTTTTGTTTAGAAAGAGTACGGATTCCATCTCAGTCCCGTTAACCATTGCTTCAGAACTTGCATTTATTGTGAAAGAAAAAATACATTTGTGGTGTCAGGGCAACTTGAATGAAATTATATCAATCAATCAATTCAGTTTTAAGTTTATTTATTAGTGTCACAAGGAGGTTTACATGAACACTGTAATGAAGTTATTGGAAAATTCACACTCCGGCGCCTGTTCGGGTACACTGAGGGAGAATTTAGCACGGCCAATGCACCTAACCAGCATGTCTTTCAGACTGTGGGAGGAAACCCACGCAGACACGGGGAGAATGTGCAAACTCCACACAGACAGTGACCCAAGCCAGGGATTGAACCCGGGTCCCTGGCGCTGTGGGGCAGCAGTGCTAACCACTGCGCCGCCCCTGCATGATGCACTGCAGCAACCCACCAAGATTATGTCGCCAGCAGGTTCACCACTTATGACCTCTACAACAATGGAGAACAGCAGTAGTAGCAACGTTATGGGAGCTCCGTCACTTTCAGTTTCACCCCTCCCCCAATCACATATACATATCATGATTTGCACGAATATCTGGGTCCCTCCAATGCCAATCCAACATCATTGCTGAATCACCACCAGAAAGTCTGCAGCGGTCTCCACATCTGACTTTGACAGTATAGCTCGCATCTGGAGAAAGACAAGGAAAGTTTCTACTGTAGAGCCAGCCCTTTTCAGCCCAGATTCTCCACTTTGATTTGGGTGATGCGGTGGCACAGTGGTTAGCACTGCTGCCTCACAGCGCCAGGGACCCGGGTTCAATTCTGGCCTTGGGTCACTGTCTGTGTGGAATTTGCACGTTCTCCCCGTGTCTGCGTGGGTTTCCTCCGGGTGCTCCGGTTTCCTCACACAGTACAAAGATGTGTGGGTTAGGTGGATTGGCCGTGATAAATTGCCCCTTAGCGTCAGGGGGTTTAGCAGGGTAAATACATGGGGTTATGGGGATAGGACCTGGGTGGGATTGTTGTCGGTGCAGGCTCGATGGGCCGAATGGCCTCCTTCTGCACTGTAGATTCTATGAAGTACATGACAGGACTATATAAATAGCATTTGATCTGTATGGTTACCAGCACTGCTGCCTCAGTGCCAGGCACCTGGGTTCAATTCCGGCTTTGGGTAACTGTCAGTGTGGAGTTTGCACATTCTCCCTGTGTCTGCGTGGGTTTCCTCCCACAGGCCAAAGATGGTTAGGTGGATTGGCCATGTTAAATTGCCCCGCAAGTGTCCAAAGATGTGCAGGTTAGGTGGATTAGCCATGGTGAATGCATGAGGTTACAGGGATAGGGTGGAGAGGAAGCCCTGGGCAGCATGCTCTTTCGGAGAGCTGGTACAGACTTGATGGGCCGGGTGGCCTCTTTCTGCATTGTAAGGATTCTAAATGTATTTTTGAATATATTTAACAAGGGTCACCAGGATGGCGAAACATCTGATGTCTTCATTAACCTGACATCTGATGAAGTTATCAAGTGAAAATGGATCTGGATCATTGCAGGGGAGGGTAAGTAACAGAAATATTTTAATTTGAGAATATTAAATGCAAATACAACAAGGAACACTAAGCACAGATTATCAGAGGTGCCAGTCAATGCTGACTGAAGACACTAACCTCTATTTTCATATGAAAAGGTAATGGGATTTTGAAGCAGTTTTTGGTGAATTGGATTCCGCAATTCCATCCAGGTGTAGTCTGTAAATCATACTATCAATGGCTTAAATCTTGGTCATTTCTGAATAGCTGCCCATCCGTAGCAATTTGGCTGACTGGGTTTAATTATATTTTCTAATGTGCAATACAATACTGATTTAGAGCTATGACTCAATAATTTCACCATGGTCTGGCACAGAGTGGGAGAAAAAGTCCCACCCTGGGAGGAATGGGCATACGCAAGCACGGGGTAGTGAGGGGTGGCGGGGGGGGGGGGGGGGGGATAAAATAAAATAGAACCCTATCTAAGGTGCACCTGGAACATGCAGACAAAACCAGCGATACGGCCAAATGGTTACACCAGCGCACGAAGCCCAAAAAAAGATCATTCCCCATTCATTCGTGGGACATGGGCGTCGCTGGCTGGGCCAGCATTTATTGCCCATTCCTAGTTGCCCTTGAAGGACAATTGAGAGTCAACCACATTGCTGTGGCTCTGGAGTCACATGTAGGCCAGACCAGGTAAGGACGGCAGATTTCCTTCCCCAAAAGGATATTAGTGAACCAGATGGGTTTTTCTGTCAATGCTCATCAGATTAATTCCAGATTTAAAAAAAAAATTTAGCTTGATTATTTTCTCCCCCGGTCCATGATATTTTAATGATTCGCATACCCGGACATCTTTTGAAGCCGATTGTGATAGAACACAAGGAGGTCCCAATCAGACAATATGCAGGCAGCTTAATTGCTCTCCAACTGGCTTACAAAGTCTACACATTAAACATTACAGATGGGATAAATCAACACTTTTAAAAAGTGAGAAGTCGTTTTGCTTAAAGAGAATATTTTAGTTGGAATGTCAGAAACATTTGAAAAATGCCTCAACTTGAAACGAAGGCAACCTCATATTGGAGGGCTTTCGGGGGGGTCGGGGGGGGGGGGGGGGGGGTGGTAACAGTGCGTTTACAATATCACTGGGTTCAGAGTGGGCTGAGAAAGTAATAAGCCAAAATCCAACTTTGTGGGTTAAACATTACCAACAGCACACTCCAGGCACTGATCCAAATCAAGATAACTTAGGCAAACGAGATTTGAGGTGCAGTTAGCTATTCAAGAAATTGCTATTATGGCATTACGAACGGTTCAGAATATTTGGTTTGCAAGATTTGAAAGTGCAAAGATGAATACAGTGGTAGCTTGACCCCAAGTGTCACGTTCTGCCATTTCATCATAGAATCCCTACAGTGCGGAAGGAGGCCATTCGGCCCATCGAGTCTGCCCCGACCACAATCCCACCCAGGCACTGTTCCCTTCACCGCATACATGTACTCTGCTAATCCTCTGACACTAGGGTCAATTTAGCATGGCCAACCTAACCCACACATCTTTGCCTGCATTCACAGGGCAAACACTGGGAATTGATCAGTAGTTAGTCAAAGGGAACAAAGCTAAAACTGGCCTTGTTAACTGGAGAGTTAAATTGTACAGTAAATTGCTTAGTCGGTTTCTACCTAGTAACCATTTTCGCTCATGACAGTTTCTATAAAGCCACCAATTAAAGAGCTCACATTCCTGCTAGGGAACGAGGAGTTTATTACTATCTGTACACACTCAGCTTCATACCTAACAACTGCTTCAATATTATCAACCCCCCCAAAACGGTGCAACTAAAAAGACACTGCAGTTAATAAACATTAATAGAGGAAATAAATTATTCCACCCACAAAGAAAGGACACACACACATGGAAGAAAAGTTGGCAGACCTGCAATTAACAAAACACTGACAAGAGCCAGTGTGGTACATTTCAGAGGGTTATTTTGCATTTCAAGTATCGAAAAGGATTTCAAATTCCTCGTTTCCAGAAGTATTAAAGAACACTGGTACTGCTTATAGGAAAGACTTCATGTCAAGACAGAAGCTCTCCAGCAGTTCCAAATTCACACCAACAATTTGCATTGATATAGCAGCTTTAACACAATAAAATATCGCAAGGCGCTTCACAGAGGAGTTCTAAAGTGAGTGACATTAATGGGATGTATAGGACCTAGAGTTTGGTCAAAGGTAGGGTACAAGGGGCATCTTAACAGGGAAATGGAAAGGTTTAGAGAGAGAAAATACCAGCGCTTAGGGCCTTGGCAGCTGAATAATTGAATCCCTACAATGCAGAAGGAGGCCGTTCACCCCATCAAGTCTGCACCAACACTCTGAAGAGCATCTTACCCAGGCCCGCTCCCCCACCCTATCCCCATAACCCCGTGCAGTTTACCATGGTTAATCCACCTAACCTAGCCACTCGAGCCAAAATCTCTCAGGAAGCTCAAACTTATGACCTGAATTGATCTGTTTAGAATCATCATTATATATTCAATTATCAATTGACAATTAGCATCACAAACAGCAGTCCCCTCTTGTTAAAAGCAGGCATATGTCTGTAAATTATAGAAAGCACTGCTTTTTGATTTGATTTATTATTGTCACATTAACATACAGTGAAAAGTATTGTTTCTTGCACGCTATACAGACAGAGCATACTGTTCATAGAGAAGGAAAGGAGAGGGTGCAAAATGTAGCGTTCCAGTCATAGCTGGGGTGTAGAGAAAGATCAACTTAATGTGAGATCTGTCCATTCAGAAGTCTGGCAGCAGCAGGGAAGAAGCTGTTCTTGAGTCGGTTGGTACGTGACCACAGACTTTTGTTTCTTTTTCCTGATGGAAGGTGGAAGAGAGAATGTCCGGGGTGTGTGGGGTCCTTAATCACGCTGGCTGCTTTTCCGAGGCAGTGGGAAGTGTAGACAGAGTCAGTGGGTGGAAAGGTGGGAGGCTGGTTTGAGTGATGAACTGGGCTTCGTTCACAACCCTTTTAGTTCCTCGCGGTCTCAGACAGAGCAGGAGCCAGACCAAGTTGTGATACAACCAGAAAGAATGCTTTCTATGGTGTATTTGTAAAAGTTGGAGTGTCGTAGCGGACAGGCCAAATTCTTTAGTCTTCTGAGAAAGTAGAGGCTTTAAGTAGAGGTTGGTGGGCTTTCTTAACTATAATGTCAGCATGGGGGGACCAGGACAGGTTGTTGGTGATCTGGACACCTAAGAACTTGAAGCTCCCGACCATTTCTACTTCGTCAGACTGTTGCAGACACAGAACATTCTTTTTCTATGTAAAAGGTCATGTTTAACAAAGTACTTTTCTTGTTCACATGATTCTCCGTCCCTTGAATCGTCATGTTTGAAAAAAGGACTATCTAAAAGTGGCTGTACTTACCTCCTCTAGGAATGGGCAGTAAATCTGGAATTCTTTATTGCAAAGAGCTGTAGAGGCTGGATCGGTAAACATGTTCCAACGCTGAGACAGACAGATTTTTAACCAGTAAGAGAATCAAGGGTTATGGGGATAAGGTGGGAAAGTGGAGTTGACGATCATCAGATCAGTCACCAGTCATCAGTCACGGTAGCACAGTGGTTAGCACTGCTGCTTCACAGCTCCAGGGACCTGGGTTCGATTCCCGGCTTGGGTCACTGTCTGTGTGGAGTTTGCACATTCTCCTTGTGTCTGCGTGGGTTTCCTCCGGGTGCTCCGGTTTCCTCCCATGGTCCAAAGATGTGCGGGTTAGGTTGATTGGCCATGCTAAAATTGCCCTTAGTGTCCTGGGATGCGTAGGTTAGAGGGATTAGTGGGGTAAATATGTACGGATATGGGGGTAGGGATTGTGGTCGGTGCAGACTCGATGGGCCGAATGTTTCCATTTTTGCTAGCTTTTGTTCCTGATCTATATGGACTTGTAGAGATGTGGGCATCACTGGCAGGGCCAGGATTCATTGCCCATCCCTATTTGCCCTTGAATTGAGTAGCTTGCTAGCCCATTTCAGAGGGCAGTTCAGAGTTAACCACATTGCTGTGGGTCTGGAGTCATGTAGGCCAGAGCAGGTACGAATGGCATACTTCCTTCCTTAATGGACATTAGTAAACGATATACTTTTTAAAAAAACAAACCAATAATAGTTTCATGGTCAGAACATAGAACATTACAGCGCAGTACAGGCCCTTCGGCCCTCGATGTTGCGCCGACCAGTGAAACAAATCTAAAGCCCATCTAATCTACACTATTCCACTATGGTCAGGTCACTATTAAGACTAGCTTTCAATTCCAGATTTCATTAATTGCATTTAAATTCGGCTAGCTGCCATGGTGGGATTTGAATCCGTGTCCCAAAGCATTAGCCTGTGTTGCTGGATTACTAGTCCAGTAACACTGCCATTACGCCATCGTCTCGCCATCTCTCTATTTGATATCAATAACCACACTCTTATCCACTAAGCAACCATTCCATGCTCAGATATTAGGGGCATCTCTCTATTTTCTGATCACTGTGGTGGGAATACCAAAAGGTATTCCCTCATCCTCCTGATGTGCCCAACTAAAACAGTTAACAGGATCAAAGATGTGTGGGTTAGGTGGATTGGCCATGCTAATTGACCCTAGTGTCAGGGGGATTAGCAAGGTAAATATGGTTATGGGAATAGGGCCTGGGTGGGATTGTGGTCAGTGTGGACTTGATGGGCTGAATGGCCTCCTTCTGCACTGTAGGGATTCTATGATTCTATCAAGATGAAAGCTGAGCTTTAATATCAAAGACTCATACCCAGGACTCATTATATTAACAGGCTGCACTCTTGATCTCAGCTACCTCCAAAGCATTTGATGTCATCAATATGTTATTTTCTTCCGACACATTAAAGTTTGTTTCTCCCAACCACCAATGCCAGAGGCACCCAACTTTCCAATACTAATTTAACTTTATGATGAGCAAGAATTAGCATAGCAGGATTGAGGGCCCCAAAACTTGCAAACGGAATGATTTACGTATATTTTAAACTCAAACCATATATCACTTTTTGTTTAATCTGCACCCTCAAAAAGATGTTAAAGCCATACTATTAAAAAGGTGTAAAATACTGATATATTAGATATTTGGTCAATCACGCCATTCTTTTAAACTAGCCACCAGTTTCCACGTCTAACATTGCTAGACATTGCCCCTTCCTCAACTCATTTGCCACAAACTCTCAGCCATGCTTTTGATACTTCTAGACCCAACAACTCCAATGCACCTTTGACCTGCCTCTCCGACAGTCTACCCTTCAACTAAAACTCTGCTCTCTGTGTTCTAACTCGTATCAACTCTTATTCAATCATCGTCTTCTGCTAACCAGAGTTGCACCGGCTCTCAAGTTAAGCAAAAACTCAATTTTAAAATTCTCAAATCTTGTTTTCCCAGTCCATTCATGGCCTTACCCGTTCCTCTCTTTGCAATTTCCTCCAGCCCCACAGCCCTCAAGATATATCAATGTTCATCTAATACTAGTCTCAAGCATCCACGATTTAAATCACTCCACAATTGGTGGCCATGCTTCAGCTGCCTTCTCCCTCCTACCCAGAGCGCTAGCTCCTTAAGCCTCTTCCTCCTTGAAGACGCTCTTTAAATTTTACTCTCTGTCCAAGGTTATTGTGTGACCTGTCCTACTATCTTATGTGGCGAGGTGTAAAATTTTGTCTTGCAATGCTCCTGCAAAGCGGCTTGGGACATTTGATTAATTTAAAAAGATGTTTAACAACGCGGGCTGTTGTCATTATAAACTTGAGTGACACGTAGTGAGACAAACCAGTGTGCATCTCCCCTCCTCCCAAGGCAGACAAACCCTCGCCTTTCACCTTTGTACAGCACTGTGAAAGCCTGAGTGTGGATGTCATCTACAAGTGCAACTCAGAATTGGGTCTCAGTCAACAACAGAATCGTCTCAGTAGGCAAAGTTTACAAAAGTGCTTTGACTGCAAACTACATTGTACCTCAAACCCTCCATTATCCTTTCCAGTCAAGTACTAAAGCTCTCCAATCAAAAGCACAAAATTCAAATGCTCCCTCATTTGCCTTCTTGCCCATTGATAATTTATTGTAACCTTTCTTCTGACGGCTGAAAGTCAATAGAGAAAATACAAAACAATTGCTTTCATTAAAAAAAATTGAACAGATCTAACCCATCTGTTGTGATTTTCTAAACATCTTCATAGTGTCTAAACCAACCCAGATGCAATCATATTTTTTCCATCATGACAATTTCATTTTTTTTTAAAAAGAGAGTAAAATAGTTGAAGGTATGTGACACAAATCACTTTGGGGAAAAAAGTCCAGGGAAGAGAAATAAAAGCCTCTGCATCAAAAGATGATAAATATGCTGGAGAAGATTGGGAGACAATGCTGCCGTCTGCCTAGTGGCGTTGGAATAAAGACAGACATTCTTGCAAAATCAGAGTTAAAAGGCTGGAGTGGCTTGTAGAAGTTCTGAGTTTGTCTCTCTTAACTCAACTTCAGTGGAATACATTAAAGGATCTAACCCGCAGTTGCTGCACACTTTGGCTAATTGTGACTTGGCTGCAAGTGCCATTTTTTAAGTGACTAATAAATCAACATGAAACAGAAGACACGACTATTTAATGACCCATAAAATACGACAACTTTAAAAAAAACAAAAAAGATACTGTTGGACTTTTTAAGATGCAAGGTAAGCAAACACAGAATTAGTACTGTCTGCTTAACAGCACATTTTATAGCGTATTACACAAATATATCTATTTCTTGGTTCTGCTGAATTGTGAAACCAATTTTCTCCCTGATGCATTGTTATTGAAAAGTTCATTTCCTCAAATCATGCAGTTATAAACATCTGACAATTTGTACAACATCTTAAATGAAGCCATTTACATCCCAGTGTAAATCTCAAAGACCTTTGTCACAGAACTGGACAGAAAATAAGCCAATTTATTCAACTATTTTTAAAAGGGATGTAATGACACAAAACTTGCCTCAGGCTCAAATGATGCGAAGTGATAGCACAATCTCGACTTCTAAAAATTGGTCCGTTCAGTAGAACGTTGTCTTTCATCATTCATTTTTAGGCCGTGGGATGGTACTGATCAAGGGGCCATTTTAGTACCCATTCTTACTTGTCCTGAGAAGCTTTTTCTTTGCAGTCTTTAAGGAATGTATGCTCAGCAGTGTTATTAGGAAGGAAGTATAAGCGTGTTAATTTGCTGAAGGGATGGCAGTGATACATGCCCATGCCAGCATGATGCCAGACTTAGGAGGGGAATCTGGAGGTGGTTTTCCTCAGTGCATTGCTGCTCTTGCCCTACTTAGTGCAAGGGGACCACAGGAGAGGATGATTCTGTGGAAGTAACCTTGGCACATTGTTACAGTGCACACTATTGTTCATATATCACTATTATTGGCTATCCCGAGAGATCAAAGAAAATTACAGCACAGAAACAGGGCCTACAGCCCTCCAAGTCTGCACTGACCATGCTGCCCATTTGAAACCAAAACCCCCTACCCTCTGGGGACCATATCCCTCTATTCCGATCCTATTCATGTATTTGTCAAGATGCCCCTTAAAAGTCACGATCGTATCTACTTCCACTACCTTCCCCGACAACGATTCCAGGCACCCACCACTCTTTGTGTAAAAAAACTTGCCTCGTACATCTCCTTTAAACCTTGCCCCTCGCACATTAAACCTATGCCCCTAGTAATTGACTCTTCCACCCTGGGAAAAAGTTTCTGACTATCCACTCTGTCCATGCGTTGAAGTGTGCTAGTGGTCAAAGGGATTGATACGGAGTCCAGTGGCACTGGGGCAAATCAAGAGCAATGCTTTGCCTTGGATGGTGCTGTTATAGTTCCCATTCCAACAACTAGCGGGAATCCAGACATCACAATCCAGACAAGCCGTATAGATGTTAGAGGGGCTTTGAGCAGGAAATGAGGCGAGCTACTCAGGGTATGTAGCCTTTGCCCTAAACACAGCCATGGTGCTAATTTGACTTGGCCTAACTAAGCTTCTGATTAGTGGTGACCCACAAAGAAGTGAATGTTGGTTTTGGCTGTACTATTGAAGATCGGGGGAGATGGCTGGGTTTTCTTGTTGAAGATGGTCATTACCTTGGCACTTGTTGACATAAACATTGTGGTACTACGCAGCCCAATCTGGGCTGTTTTCCAGGTCCTGTTAGGAGCTGTCACAGGCTGTTTCCCTATCAGCTGAACACTTGTATTGTCAGTGAAGAATTTCACTGTCGGTAAATTATACCAAAGATGCTTCCCAAACTAATCCAAAGGCACCAGGGTAATTTTCTAGACCCAACCATCTGGTTGACTAGGGTCAGATGGGAATGTTCGCTGATGACTGCAGTGTTCAGTCCCACCTGTAACTCCTCAGATACTGAAGCAGTCGATACCAATATGCAGAAAGACCCGGACAACATTTGAACTTAGGCTGATAAATAACAGTCATTTGAGATGGTCAGTTCTTGGCACAGGAGGGAATTTAGAATCCCTACAGTGCAGAAGGAGGCCATTCAGCCCATCAAGTCTGCACCGATCACAATCCCACCTAGGCCCTCTCCCCATGGCCCCACGTATTTACCCTACTAGTCCCCCTGACACTAAGTGCTATTTTAGTATGGCCAATCAACCTAAGCTGCACATCTTTGCAGTGTGGGAGGAAACCGGAGCACCCGGAGGAAACCCGCACAGACACGGGGAGAATGTGCAAACTCCACACAGACAGTGACCCAAGCGAGGAATCGAACCCAGGTCTTTGGTGCTGTGAGGCAGCAGTGCGAACCACTGTGTCACCGTGCACTGTGGTTAACCATTAACTGTCTCCTCTTGACATTCTGAATTCCCCACCATAAACATTCTGGATCAGGATTAGAAATTGAACTGTACCAGCCATAAGGTTGAGAATCCTCCCCAACGCCTGTCTTCCATCCACAAGGAACAAGTCAGGAGTGTGATGGAAAACTCTCTGGATGAGTGCAATCCCAGTAACACTCAAAAAGCTCAACACCATCCAGGACAAAGCAGTCTACTTGATTGGCACCCTCTCCACCACCTTCAACATTCACTCCCTCCATCACCAATGCTCAGTCGCAGCAGTGTGTACCATCTCCAAGACGCAATGAAGCAACTCACCAAGGTTCCTTTGATATTACCTTCCAAACACATGATCTTTATCACCTAGAAGGACCAGGGCAGCAGATGCCTGGGAACAGGGAACACCAACACCTGTAAGATTGCCTCCAAGCCAATCATGATCCTGACTTAGAAATATATCACCATTCCTTCACTGTCACGGATCAAAATCCTGGAACTCCCTTCCAAACAGCACTGTGGGTGCATTTACATCACATCATAGAAATCATAGAAACCCTACAGTACAGAAAGAGGCCATTCGGCCCATCGAGTCTGCACCGACCACAATCCCACCCAGGCCCTACCCCCATATCCCAGTGCTAACCACTGTGCTACCGTGCCGCCCCATGGACCACAGGGATTCAAAAGTGGTCCGTCGCCACCTTTGAGGACAATTAGGGACGGGCAATAAAGTTTTTAAATAATTAGTCACAAGTAGGCTTACATTCGCACTGCAATGAAGTTACTGTGAAAATCCCCTTGGCCAAGCCCCACACACATCCTGTGATAGAATAAAAATGGATAGACCAAATTCTTAGCAGGAGCAAAAGAAAAATATATTATTCACGAAATGTTATAATGTTCAAGTCGCCACGCTTGGCCATGAAGGAGATCCACTTCCCAAATAAATTCAGTCATGCAGGGGACTTGTTAAAGCCAACAGTCACATATAACCCTTGTCCTGAACATTACTCTTACACAACCACGTCCTGCCCAAGCCTCATTAAAGACAGGCTAAGATGTAGACCTATTGGAATTAAATTGGTTCTAAATGCCAGGTTAAGGTTTGTGAGAAGTAATTGTTTAATTGACTTGACAGATTAGTGCTGACATCGTTCCTGTCCACAGATGAAAAACCTATCTCTGTTCAACATCTGTCTTTGCCTCAGCACAAAGAAATTAGACCTCGGATTTCTGTTTATAGAAGTTCTGGATAAATCCTGTAGGTAAAAAGGGCTAAAACATCATCAGGAGAGCCTCGGAAATCTGCAATATGAAGTGATAGAAAAAAAAAGGGCAAGACATGGGGATAGCTCACAAACACAATGCCATCTTTCAAGAACCAACTCATAATAACCCTTTCCAGCACAAATTAGGGAGCTTGGAATTTAATGGAGGTGGGGTGGGGAGAGAAGGAGGAGTTCAATTCAGGACACATTTCCCAATATTGTAAACACACAACACTCAAGGTAGAGTAACACAAAATCTTACAAGAAGCATCATTAAGGCAAGGAGAGAGAAACATCCTGAACCATGTTTTGTTATGAATATAAGAGCAGAAGCAGTGACGTTTTAGTGACTGTGTTGTCAAGGCAACAGTACACGTACTGTAATATGAAACTATCCAAAACTCTCACAGGCGAGCACACATGATCCACTTTTCATTCATCAGCCTCCTTTAGAACTCAGGGCTAAACAGCAGCCAACCTGAATGTTCATTTGGATTTATTCCCCTGCGAAACTGAAAACTTTTGAACTTATTTCAAATAGCCAAAAAAGATATCCGATCAAATTACTTTATTAATGGGCAGCTCTGGCTCCTGTCAAATCTACAGCATTTATGTAAATTGTAGAGCAAATGTTTCCACACCAGGAATGCATCGTTGAGAATTAATGGGAGCTGACAGTTCTTATGGGTAGAAATTAAGATGTGAAACAGTTGTCTGTGAGCCCACCATCTCCTAGATGCAGGCAAGTGATTGGAGAGAAAACGTGTTGTAGCGGCACCTTTTTTTTAAAAGTCTACATAGACGTTAAGCTGTGAAACTGAGGAGCAGATTGGGTGGAATTGAATCAGAAAATTGGTGAATTTTAAAAAATCTTAACATTCACAGCATCACTGTCTAAGTCAGCACTTGTTGCTATTCCTACTTCATAGAATCCACAGTGCAGAAGGAAGCCATTCGGCCCATCGAGCCTGCACCAGCAACAATCCCACCCAGGCCCCATCCCCATAACCCCACGTATTTACCCTGTTAATCTCCTGACACTAACGGGCAATTTAGCATGGCCAATCAACCTAACCCGCACATCTTTGGACTGTGGGAGGAAACCAGAGTACCCGGAGGAAACCCACGCAGACATGGGGAGTGTGTGCAAACTCCACACAGTCAGTCACCCGGGGTTGGAATTGAACCCGGGTCCCTGGCACTATGAGGGAGCAGTGCTAACCACTATGCCACTCTTGAGGTGGTGGTGGTGAGCCGTCTTCTTGAAGTGCTGCAGTACATGTGGGGTAGGTACAACCAAAGTGCTGTTAGGGAGGGAATTCCAGGATTCTGACTCAGCGACACTGAAAGAACAGCTGATATATTTCCAAGTCAGGATGATGAATGACTTGGAGGGGAACCTCTAGGTGGTTGTGTTCTCATGTGTCTGTTGCCCTTGTCCTTCTAGGTGGCAATGGTCATAACTGTGGACGGTGCTGTCTAAAGAACCTTGTGCATCTTGTAGATGGCACACTGCTGCCACTTGGTACCTTGGTGGTGAAGGGAGTGAATGGTTAATTAGGTGGATGCCATGCCAAACAGCCTGTCATAGATGGTGTCGAGCTTCTGAAGTGTTTTTGGAGCTGCACTCATCCAGGCAAAAGAAGAGCAATTCATCACTCTCTTTACTTATGCCTTGTAGACAATGGACAGAATGACAAAAAGTTTATTTATTAGTCACAAGTAAGGCATACATTAACACTGCAATGAAGTTACTGTGAAATTCCCCTAGTTGCCACACTGCAGCACCTGTTCGGGCCAATGCACCCTAACCAGCACATCTTTAAGACTGTGGGAGGAAACCGGAACACCCGGAGGAAACCCACGCAGACACGGGGAGAACGTGCAAACTCCACACAGACAGTGACCCAAGCTGGGAATCGAACCCGGGTCCCTGGTGCTGTGAGGCAGCAGTGCTAACCACCGTGCCACCCAATGACAGCTTTTGATCCATTGAAACACATGACACCCAGCCCAGTGCGACCATTTTGGATTTGGTGAGTCATGAACCTGAGAATTGAGAAGGATGAGCTGAGATACAGTGGGCGCACTGAAATAAATAGCAATACTGGGTGGACAGGAAAAGACAAAGTACATAAACACTATTTTTCTCAACCACTGAAAGCGGAAAACCTTTTCAGCTTTTAAACTAAAACCACAAGCTTTTCTACCACACACTCTCGGCAGAAGGTCTTTCTGAATGTTTCTCACACTCGCTTCTATTATTTAAAGTAAGAAGAGAATGAGAGAGAGAGAGACACCAAAATTATTTCATATCCTGAGAAAACAAAATTAAAATTAATTCAAATGCAATAATGCCACTACTATAGTCAAAAGAAATGTCTTTGTCCTGCTTTCAACAAGGGCAACACGAGCTCACATCATGCCATGGCTCGTCAACATTTGTACAGTTACTCTCATTATTAGCATATTGGAACATTATATATCATAAACGGATCACAGACAAATATTGCTGAAAGGCCAAGTGCAGAGACGAAGGCAAGCCAGCAAGCATTCTTTAAAAACTGGTCGACGGGAGGGGAGGCGAATGCCATTGTCAGACCCCCCCCGCCCCCCCCCCCCCCCCCCCCGCCCCCCTCCTCCCGACACGAAAAGTCTGCAAATTGAAACTAAGAAATTGTGTGCATTGCAGAGAGCAGAACACGTATTTTCTTTTAAGTTTATTTATTAGTAACAAGTAAGTCTTACATTAACACTGCCATGAAGTTACTGTGAAACTCCCCTAATCACCGCACTCCGGCGCCTGTTCAGGTCAATGCACCTAATCTTTGGACTGTGGGAGGAAACCGGAGCACCCGGAGGAAACCCACACAGACAAGGGGAGAATACTCCACAGAGAGACCCAAGCCAAGCCGGGAATCGAACCCGGGTCCCTGGCGCTGTGAGGCAGCAGCACTAACCACTGTGCCGCCGCCTTTTTTTTGGCAGTGGAAACTACAACTCCAATCAATCCTTTAATCCGAGATAAATGGCCGAGGAGGCGTTTGCAGTGTCGTGTGGAATGGCCCCAAAATGTTTGTACAATTAAAAAAAAAACAACGTCTGTTCCTCAGAACACGGGTTTCCAGATTTTGCAAAAGGAATACCCGTCAGCACCCCGACCCTTTCTGAGCTCTACTAGATTCACAAAAACCATCCTGTTTTGGCAGGAAGTGTTATTCACTGAGCATCACGGAGATGCTGAAATAGCCTTCTTCAGAAGGCAGGGCAGAGAACATTTCTCAAGTTGAAAGTTGCCACATTCATCATGAAACAAAGTTTATTTCCCACCGCCTCCCCCAGCCCCCCCCATAAAAAGTTACTTTGCAGGTTAGGAAAATAGAAAAAAGGTTGCTCTCACAACCTTGCGTTGCTTTGCTTTCAATTCATTTGCCGGTTCCCTCGAAAAAAAAACCCCCCAACCAGATTTCAATTCACACAGTAACCAGTTCACAATTTTGTCACTACAGAATCTGCTACTGCTAAAGATATCAAAACAATGATGATAAACACCAAAGTCATAGATTATAAAACATGCCACGTGTAAGTAACAAGGCGTCTCGCAGTTGTTCAGAATGCTACACATTTATTTCAGCCAAAACTTGAACTAAAACTCCAAATCACATTACACAGCGACACATTCATCCTGCGAATGCACAGCCAATTTGTAATAAAATTCTTCACGTAAACATTGAATGTGATTCTAAAAAAAAAAACCTGACAGAAGAACATAATGCCTATAAAACCAATAAATAATACATATAAATCTAATCCAGTTTCAAAAAAAATGTATCAAGGAAAACGTTACACAAGTTTAATTGGTAATCTAATGCTACCTGGCACACAATCTGATCAGGGACTGCAAACAGTGTAAACACGAGATGGGTACATTAAGTGCAGATTGCCCTAATCAGAAGCGAATGCCTGCTGTAATATGCAGATTGTGACATGTAACACACCAGAAATTCTCAAAATGACAACATTCACACACACTTGCTCACAACTAGCCAGTAAAATTAAATACATTTTCATCTGGCGTTTAGTATTTAGAATATTGAAATCCCTGCATTACAAAAGGCATAATTTAGTTACACCTTTTCACTAATTGCGAACAGCAAAATCCTTATACTGATTCTGAACATCAGATTTTTGCTGTCATTCACCATAACAAAAATTAGAAAGAGAAAATGTTAATGAAGCTTGCATCAGATTTAAGTAACTTTCAAATTCTAAGGCCCCACCGCCCCCCACCGCCAACCCAAGTTACAACTCCCCTGGATCACCTCATCAGCCATGGGTTTCCTCATCTTTTTTTCCTTTAAACCAAAACCCAAAGCAGATGTGGAAAAACATAGCAACATGTCCCAGTTCTCTGTGTGGATCTCAATGTTACATCTGACCTTGTTTGTCTTTTATTTAAAATCTTTTTTAAAAAAAATATCAATTCACATTCTTCCTTCGGGGTGGGGGAGTGGGGGTGGAAAGAGAGAGAGAGAGAGACACTGTGGGTGTAGTGGTTGTTGTCGCTGACTAGTAATCCAGAGGCCCAGACTTAACATGTTCAAATCCCACTACTGCAAGCTGGTGGAATTTGAACTGAATTAATAAATCTGGACTTGAATGTTAGTTTCATGGTCACCGTTACTGAGACTATCAAACCCATCGAATGGCCTTTGGCAGAGCAAACCTGCTGTCCTTACCTGGTCTGGCCTACGCATGACTCCAGACCCACAACAATGTGCTCTTGATTCCTAACTGTGCCTCTGAAATGGCTGAACAAGCCACCCAGTTCAAGGGCAACTGGGGATGGGTAAAGGCTGGCCTTGCCAGCGACACACAGATCCTGATAATGAATAAATTCAGTCTCATAGCAAAACAGTTTAAAGTTTTTTTTTAAAAAAAAGAGATTAGTGCGGTTGTCAATAAATTTCATCCAACCCTGTGTGACAACAGGGTAAAGCAGGCCAGGGAAGTGTGCAACTGTTGCCGCTAAGGCTGGTCCAACTCCAAGGTTTTCGGGCCTCGCAACACCAAGGATCGCAACATATTTTTTAAATTAATTTTTTTTGGGTCGAAAAAAAAAATGCAGTGCCTTTTCTTAAAAGCAGAATTTAATTTTGGCAGGGCAGCCCCTTAAAATGGCCAAGAAAACACTAAATTCAATATTAATATTTACACTCAACGCACTTGGGGAGTTACTACGCATTGCCAAAACCCAGGGTAGGGGGAAATGGCATTAAAAAGCTGCACTGCAGATGGGGGCAGCGAACTGATACAAGTTTTTGTTCTGCACATTCATGACTTCACAATAGTGCTGTTCTGGTTGACTGTTCATTAGTTTTTTTTGTGGAATTATTGTTGTACAACATAATTTCGGGTTGCTAAATTTTTTGACTTAAGTAAGCAGGGGTAAAAATAGTGCAATTGCCACAGGGTCCATACAATGAATTTAAAAAAAATATATCTTTAGAAAACAGTCTGCATGTTGCCAGATTAACCAAGGTTTCCACCGCCCCCCCCCCCCCCTCCCCCCTCCCCCCTCCCCACTGTTTCCAGCAAGACCCATTGTTTTCATGAAGGACCCAGTAATGGCAAAACTTGTTTCCACTCCTGGTGGCAAAAATAAAACCCTTCTCTCTGTTTCAGTGCTAAGGCCAACCTTGCAAAACGCTGATGTTGGCCTGTGTGAACATTGCTCTTTTCTCTTGAGCACAAGCCTGCCAAAGGGCCCAACCAGCAGTTTTTTTTAAAAAAGAAAGACACTAGATCTCATGTCAAGTAATTTATACGTATTTGCACATTTCACGGATAGAATGGCAGTGATTTCAAACCGTTTCAGAAAAGCATGCATACATAGGTGACTGACTATTTCAAACATATGATATGGGCCAGAGAAAAATAGCATGGCTACAATCAGATCCTTACACTGCAGAATTTACCCTCCTTTACCAAAAAGCAACTGGCCCGATCATTCTGATAATACTGAGATAAATAAGTGAATGTTGAAGTCCAGGTCTTCAATGATTATGTGGGAGGGGGGGACTAAGTGTGTTATTTTGGTGACACCCAGATTCAGTTGGGCGCTGTCTCTTTAAACTGAAGTTTGGGAAATTTAAAATCACACACACACAAGCAAACAAAAGCCTGATTGCCCATGCACATCTTTCCATGATTCATACCCAAGGTGGTACTTGGTCCAAAAGAGAAATGACTGACCACTATCTCAGGGAGATGAAGGCCTGAGATTCTTGATTGGATTAGATCAGGATTATTTATTGGAAAAGTCAAAATTAAAAACACAACTCGAGGTCGCAGTAGACGGGGTCCATGTCCACAACAACCGACAGCAATCACTGCCCTCAACACCCCCCCTCACCTCAAAGCCAAATCTGCACTAAATCTACCCCGAGTGTCAAATCTCCCCAGAAATACTGCCGAATCTCCGCCAAATTTCCACCACACAACTCAAATCTCTGCCAAATCCCAACCAAACACCCCCCTCAACCCGTCACCAAATCCCAACCAATCATCCCCTCGCCAAATCCAACAGCCCCCTCAACAAATACAACCCCCCCCCCAGCCCATCACCAAATCCCAATCAAACACCCCCCTCAACAAATCCAATACCCCCCTCAGCCCGTCACCAAATCCCAACCAAACATCCCCTCGCCAAATCCAACAGCCCCCTCAACAAATACAACCCCCCCAGCCCATCACCAAATCCCAACCAAACACCTGTCAACAAATCCAACACCCCCCTCAACAAATCCAATCCCCCCTCCTCACCCCCTCAACAAATCCAAGCCCCCTCCTCACCCCCTCAACAAATCCAACCCCCTCCTCAGCCCCTCAACAAATCCAAGCCCCCTCCTCACCCCCTCAACAAATCCAAGCCCCCTCCTCACCTCCTCAACAAATCCAACCCCCCCTCAGCCCCCTCAACAAATACAACTCCCCCCCCGCCCCCAATCCACCCATCCCCCCCGGATTGCGCCAGTCTTGCACCGATTCTCCGCCTGTCTCTCCCTCAGCCGCTCGCGCATTTCCTCCTCACAATGCGCCCCAACTCCCTCACAAGTCGGCGGCACCATTTGCACAAGCTCCCTCAGAAAGAAGAACGACACACTCTCTCTCTCTATCAACCTTCCACTTTTGTTTGCTGTAATGAAAGAGGATGAAACGCCGACCAAAAAAAAAAAACAACGCTCTCCGAAAATTAAAGATAGAGAGAAAGGGGGGAAAAAAACACCAGCACTTTTTGTTGGTAAAACAACAGCTGACAGGAGATGTGTGCTGGGGGGGGGGGGGGGGGGGAGCGGGAGCCGCCATGTTTCGCTCCACTTAGACATGGGAGACATGTTTAAGGAGTTGGGTTGCTGCCTCCCCGGGAGGAGGGTGTGAGGGAGGGGGGTGTGTGTGTGTGAGGGAGGGAGACAGGGGGTTAAATCTCCTTACCTGCTGCTGTTGCTGCCGCCGCTGTGAGGGATACACAGCGCTGAGCCGCCGCTACTCTGTAACTCTTTCTTGGCTACAATGAATCCAGCAGCGAAATGTAGCAAAGCCCCAGCTCGGAGGCAGGAGGGAAACCTCCACAGGGGCACATCCACCAGAACACATGATCACAACGTCAGCAAGCTCCATTTGCATACCGAACAAGCAGCCAAATCCTCGCCAGGGCACAAAGAGGCCATTCAGCCCCTCCAGCCTAGCCCCTCCCAAAGAGCAACCCACCCCCAGGCCCTCCCGTCCACTGCAACCCACACATTTCCCATGGCCAAGCCACCTAACCTACACATCTTTGGACACGAAGGGCAATTTAGCATAGCCATTCCACCCAACCTGCACATCTTTGGACACTATGGGGCAATTTAGCATGGCCAATCCACTTAACCTGCACGTCTTTGGACACTAAGGGACAATTTAGCATGGCCAATCCACCTAACCTGCACATCTTTGGACACTAAGGGGCAATTTAGCGTGGCCGATCCATCTAACCTGCATATCCTTGGACACTAAGGGGTAATTTAGCATGGCCAATCCACCCTAACCTGCACATCTTTGGATTGTGGGAGGAAACCAGAGCACCCGGAGAAAACCCACGCAGACACGGGGAGAATGTGCAAACTCCACACAGTCACCCAAGACTGGAATCGAACCCGGTCGCTGGCTCTGTGCAGTAGCTGTGCTGCCCTCAAAGGACCCCCTTCCTGCCCCCCACCTTTCATATGTCTGGGAGTATTCTTTCACCTCTTCTGTGTGGGCATCTCCACTCAATTCCATCCACCAAGTCTGCTGATCCCTCCTAATATAGTAAATAATGGGGTGGGGTGGGGGAAGGATCTGATCAAGTCTCACCCTGGGTGGTTGGGGACAAGGGAGGGGAGGGTTCTCTCCTGTGATGAGATGCTGAGAATATTGGGCCTTAATATTTCTCTGGAGCTTAGACAAGATGAGAGACGATCTCACTGAAACAATCCAGATCCTGAAAGGGGCTCGATAGACTGGGCATTGAGAGATTGTTTCCACTGGGGGGGGGGGGGGGGAATCTGAAACACGTTGGGTGCACAGTGACAGAATAAGGGACCAGTCAGTTGTTTGGGACTGAGATGAGGGTAAGGGTGAGGGCTTGTGAATCTTTGGAATTCTCTACCCTAGAGGGTTGTGGACGCTCCATTGTTGAGTATATTTAAGACTGGGACAGACAGATTTTTGGCCGCTCGGAGAATGAAGGGCTATGGGGAGAGGATGGGAAAGTGTAATGAAGCCCAAGATCTGCCATTCTCTTATTGAATGGAGGAGCAGGCTTGCAGGACCTAATGGTCTACTCCTGCCCCAATTTTTGTGTTCATACAAATGTATGAATTAGAAGTCAGAGGAGGTGATGATTACCACCATTGCCATAAAAAAGGGCTGGCTGATATTTTAACAGATATTTTAACAAATATCTAAAATGGCCTCTTTTTTCGACCCAACTGGTATATAAAATTCTAAAAGGGATTGATAAAGTAAATATAGACCAAATGTTTCCCCTTTGTGGGGCAATCTGGAACAAGAGGTCACAGGTATAGGTTGAGAGGCGGTAGATTTAAAACTGAGATGAGGAGGAACTATTTCTCGCAGAGGGTGGTGAATTTGTGAAACTCACTGCCCCATAGCGTGGTAGAGTCTGAATCATTTTTTTTCAAGAAGGAGATGAATATAAATGGCATGGCGGTTAGCACTGCTGTCTCACAGCGTCAGGGACCCAGGTTCGATTCCCGGCTTGGGTCACTGCCTTTGTGGAGACTGCACGTTCTCCCCGTGTCTGCGTGGGTTTCCTCCGGGTGCTCCGGTTTCCTCCCACAGTCCGAAAGGCGTGCTGGTTAGGGTGCATTGGCCATGCTAAATTCTCCCTCAGTGTACCCGAACAGGCGCCGGAATGTGGTGACTAGTGGATTTTCACAATAACGTCTTTGCAGTGTTAATGAAAGCCTACTTGTGACACTAATATATATAACTTAAATATTTCTGATTAAAAAAACGGGAATTGGGGAAGAGGTGGGGAGGTGGATTTGAGACCAGGGAGAGATGAGCCATAATTTAATTGAATGGCGGAGCAGACTCGGAGGGTTGAATTTGCCTACTTCTGTTCCTAATTCCTATGTTCCTATGTGTAGTATTGTTTATTAACAACTACATTTGTATATCGCCTTTCTTGACACCCCAAAACTTCAGAGCCAATGAAGTGCTCCTTTTGAAGTGTAGTGATTGTTTGTGCTGTAGGAATTGCCACAAGCCAATTTGCCCGCTGCAGGATCTCAAGATTATCATAATGACCAAATCATCTGTTCTTTTAAACCACTGTTGGACAAATAAATATTGGCTATGGCACCAAAAATACCCTTGCCCCTTCAAAACAGCGCCAGGGGATCTTTAACATCCACCTGAGAAGTCACTCTGGGGCCTCACCTGAATTCTATAAGGAAACAGGTGCCCCCCCTCCCCCCAAAGTAAACCCAGTGGGATTTTTGGCCTCCCTTTGTTGGTACTGCACTCAAATTGCATTTTATTTCACCCGTTGCAAAGATAATCTAAGCACCAGATTAATCCCCAAGTGTCAAGGAAGGTTAGGATTAGGGTAATCTAATACTCACCGTTGTTGCTGCAATGATAAGTTTCGAATGGGCACAAATTTGTGAAAAAAGGTTTGTTGGACCCAGCCCCGCAGTGAGGGGCAGTCCGGATAAATCCACTCCCCTTTTCCCCCGCTCCTTTCCCGGGTTTAGAATCGGAGTGCAAATTAAATCGTTCCATTTCGATTTAAAATGCAGCCAGATTGAGAGAGAGAGAGAAAATTTGACACTCGCATCCATGTGCGATTTCTACTTGATTTAGGGGCCACAAAGATCTCATCTCATCCAGCATGTACAATAAAAAAACACCTGACTGGAAGATGTCCTGAGGTTTCCTGCAGAGTTGCACCGGCTAATTTCATGTCCGATGGGTGAACTTATCAGTTGACTGAACTCCAAAAGCCAAGTGGCCTTTCAATCCTGCAGCTCTTCCTCAACTGTACTCATTGGATCTGACATCCCGGCTTCTCTGGTGAGAGATTAGAGTGAGATGCATGGGCCAGGGAAAGCCCTGCAGTTAGAGAAACTCACAGACACACACACACACACACACACAGGGGATTTCGGATGACGGAGAGGAAATGACATGCATCAGCCACTGCAAACAGCAGGGCGTACAACCCCAGCCGCTTTCACAGTGACACCCACTGCTCTGCTCTCCCTGGTCAAGGCAATCACAACATTTAAAAGGGACATCATCATCTTTTCGTTTTGCTAACCCCGAGGGGATTTTCACAGTAACTTCATTGCAGTGTTAATGTAAGCCCACTTGTGACACTAATTATTAAACTTTAAACTAAACACAGGAGAGAAGGAAAGGAGCGAGTGCAGGATGTAGTGTCACAGTAACTTCATTGCAGTGTTAATGTAAACCCGCTTGTGACACTAATAAATAAACTAAACCAAACACAGGGTTTTGATTTCATTTGATTTATTATTGTCACATGTATTAACATACAGTGAAAAGTATTGTTTCTTGTGCGCTATACAGACAAAGCATACCGTTCATAGAGAAGGAAACGAGAGAGTGCTACAGTCATAGCTAGGTGTGCAGAGAAAGATCAACTTAATGCAAGGTAAGTCCATTCAAAAGTCTGACAGCAGCAGGGAAGAAACTGTTCTTGAGTCGGTTGGTACGTGACCTCAGACTTTTGCATCTTTTTCCCGACGGAAGAAGGTGGAAGAGAGAATGTCCGGGGTGCGTGGGGTTCTTAATTATGCTGGCTGCTTTGCCGAGGCAGCAGGAAGTGTAGACAGAGTCAATGGATGGGAGGCTGGTTTGCGTGATGGATTGGGCTACATTCACGACCTTTTGTAGTTCCTTGTGGTCTTGGGCAGAGCAGGAGCCATACCAAGCTCTGATACAACCAGAAAGAAAGGGGAGAAGGAAAGGAGAGGGTGCAGAATGTAGTGTCACAGTAACTTCATTGCAGTGTTAATGTAAACCCACTTATGACACTAGTAAATAAACTGAACTAAGCATAGGGGAGAAGGAAAGGAGAGGGTGCAGGATGTAGTGTCACAGTAACTTCATTGCAGTGTTAATGTAAGCCTACTTGTGGCAACAATAAATAAACTTTAAACCATCCAATCATTCAAAAGTCTGAGGTCACGTACCAACTGACTCAAGAACAGCTCCTTCCCTGCTGCCATCAGACTTTTGAATGGACCTACCTAACATTAAGTTGATCTTTCCTTACACGCTAGCTATGACTGTAACATTATATTCTGCACCCACTCCTCTCCTTCCCTATGTACGGTATGCTTTGTCTGTATAGCGTGCAAGAAACAATATATCTCAATACAATAATAAATAAACTTTATAATAAATAATAAATAAACTTTAAACTTTAAACCATACAATGATACAAAAGTCTGAGGTCATGTACTAATCGACTCAAGAACAGTTTCTTCCCTGCTGCAATCAGGCTTTTGAATAGACCTATCACATATTAAGATGATCTTTCTCTGCACCCTAGCTGTGACTGTGACATTACATTCTGCACCCTCTCCTTTCCTTCTCCCCTATGTTTAGTTTAGTTTATTTATTAGTGTCATAAGTAGGTTTAGATTAATACTGCAATGAAGTTACTGTGAAAATTGCCTAGTTGCCACATCCTGGTGCCTGTTCGGGTACACTGAGGGAGAATTTAGCATGGCTAATGCACCTAACCAGCACATCTTTCGGAATGTGGAAGGAAACCGGAGCACCCGGAGGAAACCCACGCAGACACGGGGAGAACGTGCAAAACTCGGCACAGACAGTGACCCAAGTCGGGAATTGAATCCGGGTCCCTGGTGCTGTGAGGCAGCAGTACTAACCACTGTGCCATCTTGCCATCTCCTAAGTACTTTATGAATGGTATGCTTTGTCTGTATAGCGCGAAAGAAACAATACTTTTCACTTTATCCCAATACATGTGACAATAATAAATCAAATCAAATCAAAAAAATTCAAATCAAAGTGCTAGAAAAGTGCCGTTCGAGGAACCCCTTAGGTGGAAACATAACCTTCATCAGTACATTTAAGGGGTTGTAGAATTTTCTTTTGTGAGGGTAATGCCTTGTATTTCGATAAAAACAAAATACTGCAGACTCTGGAATCTGACACAAAAACAGAAAATGCTGGAAAATCTCAGCAGGTCTGACAGCATCTGTGGAGAGAGAACAGAGCTCTGATGAAAGGTCATCCAGACTCGAAACATTGGGCGGAATTTTCCGGGCACGTCCACCCGAGGCACGTCCATACGATCCCACCTGAGGCCAACAGAGAATGCCGTTCTCCGAGCCTCGCCTGTTCCCAGAATTGGGGTGGGCGTGCCGGTAAAATTGTGGCCATTGGCTCTCTTCCAGCATTTTCTGTTCTTGTTGTCAACGCCTTGTATTTGTCCAGCATCTCTCGTGACATTCCCTTTCCCCTTCTCTGCCTGCCCCTCCCCTCCGCTCGCGCCCAAAGACTTTACAACGGCAAATCAAGTCATTTAGAAGCACAGTCACTGCTGTAATGCTGGAGGTCATGATGTGGAGATGCCGGCGTTGGACTGGGGTAAACACAGTAAGAAGTCTCACAACACCAGGTTAAAGTCCAACAGGTTTATTTGGTAGCAAAAGCCACTAGCTTTTCATAGAAGATCATAGAAACCCTACAGTGCAGAAGGAGGCCATTCGGCCCATCGAGTCTGCACCGACCACAATCCCACCCAGGCCCTACCTCCACATATTTACCCGCTAATCCCTCTAACCTACGCATCACAGGACTCTAAGGGGCAATTTTTTTAACCTGGCCAATCAACCTAACCCGCACATCTTTGGACTGTGGGAGGAAACCGGAGCATCCGGAGGAAACCCACGCAGACACGAGGAGAATGTGCAAACTCCACACAGACAGTGACCCGAGCCGGGAATCGAACCCGGGACCCTGGAGCTGTGAAGCAGCAGTGCTAACCACTGTGCTACCGTGCCGCCCCTTCGTCAGGTGAGTGGGAGTTCTGTTCACAAACAGGGCGTATGAAGACACAAACTCAATTTACAGAATAATGGTTGGAATGCGAATCCTTACAACTAATCAAGTCTTAAAGGTACAAAGAATGTGAGTGGAGAGAGCATTAAGACAGTGGAAACTGATAGCCAGGTTCCGCACACATGAGG
Organism: Mustelus asterias; assembly: GCF_964213995.1. Classification (NCBI taxonomy): domain Eukaryota; kingdom Metazoa; phylum Chordata; class Chondrichthyes; order Carcharhiniformes; family Triakidae; genus Mustelus; species Mustelus asterias. The sequence continues at coordinate 135,904,089 of NC_135807.1, forward strand.
ACGGCCTCAACCGGGATATTGGGTTCATGTCACACTATCTGTAACCCCCACAGCTTGCCTGGACTTGCAGAATTTCACTGGCTGTCCTGTCTGGAGACAATACACACCTCTTTAACCTGTCTTAATGCTCTCTCCACTCACATTGTTTGTACCTTTAAGACTTGATTAGCTGTAAGGATTCCCATTCCAACCATTATTCTGTAAATTGAGTTTGTGTCTTTATATACCCTGTTTGTGAACAGAATTCCCACTCACCTGAAGAAGGAGCTTAAGGCTCCGAAAGCCTGTGGCTCTTGCTACCAAATAAACCTGTTGGACTTTAACCTGGTGTTGTTAAACTTCTTACTGTGTTTACCCCAGTCCAACGCCGGCATCTCCACATTATAACAATGGATATCAGAAAAGCTGGGATCAGGCCCCTTGCATTTAACTTTCTGTCAATGCTCACTGTCGAAACTGATTTGCTCAATTGTCCACTTTGCTGAGATGTAGGAGAATGCCATCATCTTTGGGACCATGATACCACAGTAAGGAGTCAACTCCATTGGAGAGGAGAAGCTAGCTATTGTCAAGGGGGAAAAAAGAGACTTAAAAGAATCTGCAAGTCCATGCTTAACATACAAGAACCCTATCATCTCTAAGTGCCCCTCTGAGCCCCGCACCATCCTGACTCAGAAATATAATCACCGTTCCGTCACTGTCGCTGGGTCACAACCCTGGACATCCCTCCCTAACAGCACTGTGGGTGTGCCTACACAACATAGTCTGCAGCGGTTCCAGAAAGGGACTCATCACTGCCTTCCCAATGGGAATTAAGGATGGGCAATAAATATCAGACTTGCCAGCGATGCCCATATCCTATGAATGAATAAAGAATAGACTGGCCTGAAATTTCAGGATGGTGCGCGTTTGGTGCTGGGGTTCCCAGGTCCCTGAGGGAAGGGGACCCCAAAGCTGAAAGAGTCTTCACATAGAGCCCCCCACTCCCGCCCCCAAGATGGAGAAGTTCACTTTTTCTAATCGACACCCTGTTCCAATCGACAGCCGCCAATCTTAAAAACTGAGGCTGGGACCTTAAGTAATCATTTAATGGCCATAGTACAGGTATAGGCTGAGGCTCTGTCCACCCCACCATGAGCCTGTTTCTGGGTCGGGGCAGGCAGGATTCCAGAGGGAATCCCGTGCATGCAGTTTTATGCTCGTCCCGCTTTGGAACCTGCCTGGGGTGGAGCGTAAAATTCTGGCCACTAAAAATAACCGATGTCCCCATTTTAACTGTTAACACTGCTCCAAAATGTATCTGATTAAATGTCCCTTATCAGAAACTTGTTTTTTTCATGTGACCATAGTATCTGTTTTTCATTGTCAACTGACCTCTCAACTCTATTTGGTTTTAAAATTAATGTGTTCATTTTCCATAAATCCATCAGTCTATACTGTGTGATGATACTGTGCCTTTAAGCAATGTATTTGTGTCATGTTTCTTGTGCAGGATTTATTTAGCAGGCAGTTCTATCTATTGGTGCTGTTTTGTCTGTACACAGCAGTCTCTTTGCAGCAGCATAATTGATCATGATTGCTTCAATGTTTGTTTTAATCTAGACTAATGCAGGGTTGTTATTTTAATGTTTTCAGAGTGGGATTTAATTAGGTTTTGAGAGGAAAAGCTGGATGGAGCTAGGCCCACAGAGAAAAACCCATTGCAGTTGCTGTTTGGGATCTGTAAAGAGCAGAAATAGCTCTGTGTCTCTCTGAAGTTTAGAGACTGAAATCTGCCAGAAAGTAGGGGCGGTATTTTCCAGCAGTGCTTGCCCCAAGACCAGAAAATCCTGCCCGAGATCAATGGATCTTTGCATGGTCCTATCCCACCCGCTATGATTCCTGTGGCGGGCGGGACAGGAAAATTCCACCCTAGGTCTCTTTCGCGGAAGTTCTGCTATTTGAGGATGTATTCTTCTCTGAAAACTGCTGTATGGGAATTGGAAGGCAGGTATCTTTCTGTATCTGTCCAGAGGGGTTAAAAGGCTGGAAATCTATCAACCACGTGAGCATATCTGTTTTGGTGCTAATTGGTTCTGAAGAAGGATGTATGTCTATGGGGATATTGCTTAAATTGGAACTATAGAGATGGATAGCTGTTAAAAATTTTAATTGGTAAAAGTTATGCTAATTCTTTTTGTTATATTCTAACTGTGTTCTTAAATAACTTCTGTTTTAATAGAAGCTTCATAGTGGGCCAATCGAATCATACCTGGAGTGAAGCACTTTATGCTCACCCTGATGCCAAAACCAAATAAAGTTGGGGTCTAGGCTAACTTCATAATAAACCTTGGAGTTTCTGATCTGGTCCCGAACAACACTCATAGATGCCAATCCAATGTGGCTTTCTGCCGGATCAGGGGTGGGGCCCAGAGCTGAAACCTTCCTCCCTAAACCGTGGTGCCAAGACCAGCTGAGGTCACATGACTTCACACAGATTCCAGATTGAACCAATGATCTCTCCAATCCCCCTGGTTTAGAGACAGGCTAATGCTTATGATGAAGAGGAACAGTTGAGCAGGTTGGGCCTATACTCAAAGAAGTTTAGAAGAGCGCAAGATGATCTTAGAATCATAGAATCCCTACAGGAGGCCATTCGGCCCATCAAGTCTGCACCGACTCTTTCACAGACCATCCTATCCAGGCCCTATCCCCTTAACCCCACATATTTAACCCACTAACTCCCTAACCTACACACCCTGGGACACTAAGGGGCAATTTAGCATGGTCAATCCACTTAACCTGCACATCTTTGGATAGTGGGAGGAAACCGGAGCACCCGGAGGAAACCCAGGCAGATATGGGGAGAACGTGCAAACTCCACACAGACAGTCACTCAAGGCTGGAATTGAACCTGAGTTCCTTGCGCTGTGAGGCATCAGTGCTAACCATTGTCCCACCATGCCACCCCATTCTTATTGGAACATAAAAGATTCCGAGGGGGCTTGACAAGGTAGGTGCTGGGAGAGTTTTTCTCCTTGTGGGGAAATCTAGGACTAGAGAGCACTGTTTCAAAAGAAGGTCTCTCCCATTTAAGACGGAAGTGAGGAGGAATTTCTTCTCTCAGAGTATCGTTAGTCTTTGGAATTCTCTCCCCCAGAGAGGAGTGAGGGCTGGAATATTGAATATATTCAAGGCTGAGTTAGAAGAATTTTGATTGACAGGGGAGTCAAGGGTCATGGGGAACAGGCAGAAACACGGCGTTAAGGCCACAACAGATCAGCCATCTGTTGAACTGGTGCGACAACAATAATCTCTCCCTCAATGTCAACAAAACGAAGAAGATAGTCATCGAATTCAGGAAGCATAGTGGAAGATATGTCCCTGTCTCTGTCAATGGGGACAAAGTAGAAATGTTTGAGAGCTTCAAGTTTTTAGGTTTTCAGATCAGCAACAACCTGTCCTGATCTGCCCGTGCCGATGCTACAGTTAAGAAAGCCCACCAACACCTCTACTTTCTCAGAAAACATGCCCACTACAGTTCTCACCAACGTTTTGAGATGCACCATAGAAAGCATTCTTTCTGGATGTATCACAGCTTGGTATGGCTCCTGCTGTGCCCAAGACTGCAAAAAAATACAAAGGGTTGTGAACGATGTCCAGTCCATCACTCAGACCAGCCTCCCACTCATTGACACTGTCTATACCTCCCGATGCCTCAGAAAAGCAGCCAGCATAATTATGGAGTCCATGCACCCCGGACATTCTCTCTTCCACCTTCTTTCATCGGGAAAAAGATACAAAAGTCTGAGGTCACGTACCAACCGACTCAAGAACAGCTTCTTCCCTGCTGCCATTAGACTTTTGAATGTACCTACCTCGCATTAAGTTGATCTTTCTCTACACCCTAGCTATGACTATAACACTACATTCTGCACTCTCTCCTTTCCTTCTTTATGAACGGTATGCTTTGTCTGTATAGTGCACAAGAAACAATACTTTTCACTGTATACTAATACATGTGATAATAATAAATCAAATCAAATCAAATCAAATCTTATTGAATGGCGGAGCAGGCTTGAGGGGCCAAACTCCTGTTCCTATTCCTTATGATCCTAAAGCCATTTGTGCCATTTTGGGTGAGCTTAACACTCCCAATTTGCTTTCTTCCTCATCCTCCTTCCGAAGGTAAGTGGCTGTCATCTTGAAAATCTGCAAAAGCAATTGTGTTTATTAATGAGACGACCTGGGAATTTAAATATTAAAATTCCTCAGTTACCTCTTTATTGAATGCAGTCTGCTTCAGCAGTGTGTCACGGATCTCGCATAATAAGTTGGTTCATGGCTTGATATAAACACATTCAAAATAATTAAATATCCATTAACATTCACTCTATGTTATGGCACAGAAATAAAGTCAGTTCTTATTACTTCAAGAATGCACAGTAGCCTGCAAGACAAGAAGGTACTTGGATAAATCTGCTGTATTCTATGTTCCTTTGATGGCGGTGGGCTAATAATTTTATGACAGGGAACAAATGCACTGGGTTACAAAACAGGATGATGAACTGAAATGGGTAATGATTCCAAAAAAAATTAAATCAATAAATAAGAACAAAAAAAAAGTTTATGTCACTTAAACCACACTTAATACCAGCATGGTCCACTGGATTGATGGACAAATCCTCATGTGGGAGATTTTGGCCTGGGATTATCTCCTGCTGATTGGTTTGCATTGCGGGGGAATCTCGAAATCTCTCAGCATGAACCCGCTGTAGTCTGGTTAAAAATTTATTCCTTCATTTTTAATTTATTTTGGGCTTCGCTATGTTAATTGGATCCAAGCCAGATAGTGAATTATGAAACCAGACCATTTTTTCTGATGGTAGGTTTATTCACAGAATGCGGCATCACATATCTCTGCATCCCATCGACCAAGACCTCAGTGCACCAGAGGTCTCTGTTTATTGTGGCTAATCCATCTAAACTGCACATCTTTGGAAAGTAAGGGGCAATTTAGCATGGCCAATCCACCTAACTGCACATCTTTGAACACTAAGGGGCAATTTAGTATGGCCAATCCACCTAACCCACACATCTTTGGACATTAAGGGGCAATTTAGCATGGCCAATCCATCTAACCTGCACATCTTTGGACATTAAGGGGAAATTTAGCATGGCCAATCAACCTAATCTGCACATCCTTGAACTGTGGGAGGAAACCGGAGCACCCGGAGGAAACCCACGCAGACACGGGGAGAACGTGCAGACTCCGCACAGACAGTGACCCGAGGCCGGAATTGAAACTGGTTCCCTGGCACTGTGAGGCAGCAGTGCTAGGCGCTGTGAGGCAGCAGTGCTAACCACTGTGCCCACCGTAAATTTTTTTCGGCTGGAAAAATGTTATCAATACATACTCCAGTGTCACTGACGGTAATCTATATTTTCCTCAGAGACTGGCTTCCTTCGACACCTCATTTTCTTTTCCACATGTTCAGGTGTAGTCTCTTCAATGGCTGTTGCATGTCTGTTCAAACTGCGAGATTCACTGTCTCAGCTACGTGTTCGCCGAATTCATTCTCTGCCAACCCGGATGTTCTGTGCCATTGAGTAAATAGTTAGAACCAATTGTACCTCAGCAATTGGAATACCTACGGGATATTACCTCTCGTTTTTTCTAAACTCCAGTGGATACAGGTCCAGCTTGTCCACCCTTTCCTCAGAAGATAACCTCCTCATCCCAGGAATTAGATGAATGAACCTTCTCTGAACTATTTCTAAACCAATTATATGCTTTCTTTAGTAAGGAGTCCAAAACTGTGCACAATTCCCCTGGATATGGTAACTAAACCTTTTATATCCCATCCCCCCTTGCAATAAAAAACAACATTAAGAACATAAGAACATAAGAAATAGGAGCAGGAGTAGGCCATCTAGCCCCTCGAGCCTGCCCCGCCATTCAATAAGATCATGGCTGATCTGATAGTGGTTTAGTTCCACTTACCCACCCGCTCCCCATAACCCTTAATTCCCTTATTGATCAGAAATCTATCTAGCTGTGACTTAAACATATTTAACGAGGTAGCCTCCACTGCTTCAATGGGCAGAGAATTCCAGAGATTCACTACCCTCTGAGAGAAGAAGTTCCTCCTCAACTCTGTCCTAAACTGACTCCCCCTTATTTTGAGGCTGTGTCCTCTAGTTCTTGTTTCCTTTCGAAGTGGAAAGAATCTCTCTGCCTCTACCCTGTCCAGCCCCTTCATTATCTTATATGTCTCTATAAGATCTCCCCTCAGCCTTCTAAACTCCAAAGAGTACAGGCCCAATCTACTCAATCTCTCCTCATAAGCTAACCCCCTCATCTCCGGTATCAACCTGGTGAACCTTCTCTGTACTCCCTCCAAGGCCAATACATCCTTCCGCAAATAAGGGGACCAAAATTGCACGCAGTACTCTAGTTGCGGCCTCACCAGTACCTTGTACAATTGCAGCAAGACCTCCCTGCTTTTATACTCCATCCCCTTCGCGATAAAGGTCAACATTCCATTTGCCTTCTTGATCACCTGCTGCACCTGCAAACTGAGTTTTTGCGATTCATGCACAAGGACCCCCAGGTCCCTCTGCACAGCAGCATGTTGTAATTTTTCACCATTTAAATAATAGTCCATTTTACTATTATTCCTTCCAAAGTGGATAACCTCACACTCGTCAACGTTACACTCCATCTGCCAGATCCTCGCCCACTCACTTAGCCTATCCAAATCTCTCTGCAGACTTTCCGCATCCTCCACGCAATTCGCTTTCCCACTCATCTTTGTGTCATCCGCAAACTTTGTTACCCTACACTCGGTCCCCTCCTCCAGATCGTCTATGTATATGGTAAACAGTTGAGGCCCCAGCACCGAACATTCCATTTCCCTTCCCAATTTCATGCTGTAGCTGCTGTGATTCATGCACCAGGACCCCCAGATTCCTCTGTATTTTGCAGTTCTGCAATTTCTCTCCATTTAAAAGACAATCCCAACTGTCACCAACTTTTACAGATGCACCATAGAAAGCATTCTTTCTGGTTGTATCACAGCTTGGTATGGGCTCCTGCTCTGCCCAAGACCGCAAGGAACTACAAAGTGTTGTGAATGAAGTCCAGTCCATCACGCAAACCAGCCCCCCGTCCATTGACTCTGTCTACACTTCCCGCTGCCTCGGCAAAGCAGCCAGCATAATTAAGGACCCCACGCATCCCGGACAATCTCTCTTTCATCTTCTTCCATCGGGAAAAGATACAGAAGTCTGAGGTCACACACCAACCGCCTCAAGAACAGCTTCTTCCCTGCTGCCATCAGACTTTTGAATGGACCTACCGTATATTAAGTTGATCTTTGTCTATACCCGAGCTGTGACTGTAACACTACATTCTGCACTCTCTCCTTTCCTTCACCTGTATGCACTCTATGAACGGTATGCTTTGTCTGTATAGTGCGCAAGAAACAATACTTTGCACTGTATCCCATTATCTGTGACAATAATAAATCAAATCAAACTACTCCTGGTTGGTCTCTTCCATTTTGCCCTCCATGAAAGTCACGCAAAACTGCTGCCCATGTCCTAACTTTCACCATGTCCCGTTCTTCTATCATCCCCTGTGCCTGCTGACGTACATAGGCTTCTACGTACGTCAGCACCTCAAGTTGAAAATTCTCATTCTTGTTTTCCGATCCCCTCATGAAAGCACCACCCTCCCTCGCCCTATCTCTGTAATCTCCTCAGCCCCACAATCCCCCATGATCTCTGCGCTCATTGAATTCCGAATGCTTGAGCACCCTGGGATTTTAATTGCCCCACTATTGGCAGCCATCCCGAACTCTGGAATTCCTTCCCTAAACCTCTCAGCCTCTCGACCTTGCTTTCCTCCTTTAAGACTCTTCTTAAAACCTGCCCCTTTTCCAACCTTTGGTCATCTGACCTAATATTTTCTTATGTGGTCCAGTGTTATATTTTGTTAGATAAACCCCTGTGAAGTGCATTGGGATGTTTTAGCGCAGTAAAGTTACTATAAAAAGATAAGGTTTTGGTTGATAATCCATTGAAGAGGTTTTCAAGTGGAATGTATTCAGTATGGTTTGGTCACAGAAACCAAAATCTCAGTGAGTCTTAATCTGACAAGAATGGACAGCAGTGCAGTCTGATATCTGATCCTCTCGGCTGGCTTAATGGCATTTCAGTCTACCTTGAGGTCCTGGATGCCTACGAGGAGTGGAATTCTTCTCGGGGGTGTCTGTTCCCACACCCTGAGGAATCTGAGGGAAGTCTTGTGGTTGGTGCAATGGGTAGCGTCTCTGCCTTTGAGCTTCTGCATTTGTTCCCATGCCCTAGAATTGACGGACAAGAGAGGTGTGCACACCACAGGGCCATTGGATTATCGACCTGTAAATCCTTCCCACACACGGCAGTGGCAAGGCGATAGGAGTGGGAGAGATTCCTGGTCGACCCAAGCTTGATGGGGAGTGGCGTTTCTTGAGCTACAACCTCTGGAGACAGCCTAGAGACTGTTCCAAGAAAACCGAGCGATGTGAACAGATGTAAACGTGTGCTTTGTCAGCCCCGATCATGGGAAGCTGGTGATAGTCTGAGAAAATATCTCAGAGCCAAATCCAATCTGATTCTGTGATGGCTTCAGCCAGGCTAATGAGGTTGGCTTGCTAGAGTATGGACTACCTGATGAGTCCTAACTTGTCAGGATGGCCGAGTGGCCTAAGGCACCAGACTCAAGGATTCAATCCTTCCCATTGCCGGCCGGGTGTTCTGGTCTCCGACTGGAGGCGTGGGTTCAAATCCCACTTCTGACATTACCTTTGGGCATCTGGTGCGGAGAGGGGCAGGTTGGGAGGGCGACCTCCTCATGAACCTGCTCCTGGGCCTGGTGAGGTGTGCCATCAATAGGTCCAGGCAGCGGGCGATCGACGGGGCCGTCCATCCTGACTGTCTGCCCCTCTACCGCGGCTACATTCGCGGCCAGGTGTCCCTGGAGAGGGAGCATGCGGTGTCCACGGGCGCGGTTGACGCCTTCCGCGACCGCTGGGCGCCGCAGGGGCTGGGGTGTATTATCGACCCTGATAATCACCTTTTGGTTTGATGTTTTAAGTTTCCTTTCGACTTTGTTTTTGGTTCGGGCTGTTCCCCCCTTCCTTTTGGGGAGCTGCCCCTTTTAATTTGTCTCTAAGTTAGTTTGAGTTCGTTTACTTGGTTGGTGTCGAAAGAAATACCTGATGAATACTCATTGATGGTTAAATCAGGGAGCCTCATGCTCCCTATTTAAAGCAGGTCTGTCAGACTCCTAGCCTGCATTCAGCAGGGAGCAAATGGAGAGCTGGCTGTGTACAGATGTATGGTGTAAATAAAGTAACTTGGTGATGGGACTTTCGCCTCCGTGGAGTTATTGCAAATTCATCTACTGTTCTTTTGCTCATCCAACTCAGAAGTCCAACGTTTCCACCTTGCCTGGATCTGGCTTTGTTTGGGATGCCTGCTATCTCAGACAGGAGAATAAGACAAAATAACTCCTGCCTTCATCTTTCCTCTCTCCCCGGGATTGCTAACAGAATTTACGAGGAGAAATTGTGGTTAAGAGACAGGCAGAACTGACCAAGTATGACCAATAGTGACACAAAAAAGCACATAATTGTTTAAGAATTTGAAACTTGGTCCAGGCATGTAGCTGAACACACAGAAGAAATTTTGGGTTTTTAGAATAACATAAGAATATAAGAATTGGGAGCAGGAGTAGGCCATCTAGCCCCTCGAGCCTGCTCCGCCATTCAATAAGGTCATGGCTGATCTTTTCGTGGACTCAGCTCCACTTACCCGCCCGCTCACCATAACCCTTAATTCCTTTACTGTTCAAAAATGTATCTATCCTTGCCTTAAAAACATTCAATGAGGTAGCCTCAACTGCTTCACTGAGCAGGGAATTCCACAGATTCACAACCCTTTGTGTGAAGAAGTTCCTCCTCAACTCAGTCCTAAATCTGCTCCCCCTTATTTTGAGGCCATGCCCCCTAGTTCTAGTTTCCCCCGCCAGTGGAAACAACCTCCCTGCTTCTATCTCATCTATTCCCTTCATAATCTTATATGTTTCTATAAGATCTCCCCTCATTCTTCTGAATTCCAATGAGTATAGTCTCAGTCTGCTCAGTCTCTCCTCATAAGCCAACTCTCTTAACTCCGGAATCAACTGAGTGAATCTCCTCTGTACCCCCTCCAGTGCCAGTATATCCTTTCTCAAGTAAGGAGACCAAAACTATACGCAGAACTCCAGGTGTGGCCTCACCAGCACCTTATACAACTGCAACATAACCTCGCTGTTTTTAAACTCCATCCCTCTAGCAATGAAGGACAAAATTCCATTTGCCTTCTTAATTACCTGCTGCACCTGCAAACCAACTTTTTGCGATTCATGCACAAGGACACCCAGGTCCCTCTGCACAGCAGCATGTTGTAATTTTAACCAGTTGTGAGATGTTCCACATCTATAAGCCAAAACAGCAATGTAGCATAATGAGGGTTTCATAGAAACATAGAAAAACTACAGCACAAACAGGCCCTTCGGCCCACAAGTTGTGCCGAACACATCTCTACCTTCCAGACCTACCTATAACCTTCCATCCTACTAAGCTCCATGTACTCATCCAGGAGTCTCTTAAAAGACCCTATTGAGTTCGCCTCCACCACCACTGACGGCAGCCGATTCCACTCGCCCACCACCCTCTGTGTGAAAAACTTACCCCTAACATTTCCCTGTACCTACCCCCGAGCATCTTGAATGGATTGATGAGAGTGTGCGATAAAGGGACAATTTTAAAGGGGTGCTCAAACAGAGAGACTGGGAGGTATGCGCAATCTGCTGTATGCAATTGTACAGGACACTGGTGAGACCACACATGGATCACTGTGCACAGTTTTGGTCTCCTTACTTAAGGAGGGACATGCTTGCATTGGAGGCAGTTCAGAGAAAGTTAATTAGACTGATTCCTGGAATGAAGGGGGAGATGATGGTATGGCACTGGACTAGTAATCCAGAGGCCCAGGCTAATGCTCTGGGAACACGGATTCAAATGCCACCATGGCAGATGGTGGAGTTTGAATTTAGTTAAGAAATCTTGAATATAAAACTGGACTCAGTAATAGTGACCATGAAATTATCATCAAAACCCTTCTGGTTCATTAATGTCCTGTAGGGAAGGAAATCTGCCATCCTTGCCCAGACTCTAGACCACAGCAGCGCTCTTTGAAATGGCCTTACAGGTCGCTGAGTTCAAGGGCAAATAGGGAATGGGCAACAAATACTGGCTTTGCCAGCGATGCCCACAACCCATAAAACAATACTGAAAAGAAATGAAGGCATTATCTAACGGTGAAAAGCTGAGCAGGTTGGCACATTTGAGTTTAGAAGAATGAGAGGTGATCTCATTAAAGCATGTAAGATTCTGAGAAGGCTTCGAAAGGTTGGATGCTGAGGGGATGTTTCCTCTGATGAGGGAATCCAGAACTGGGGGCACATTTCAAAATAGGGGATCTCCTATTTAAGACAGAGATAAGGAAGAATTTCTTCTCCAGGAAGTTCATTAAGCTTTGGAATTCTTTACCCCAGCAAGCAGTTGTGCCTGGATTATGGAATATATTCGGGACTGGGTTAGGCAGTTTTTTGATTGCCAAGGGCGTGCAGGGTTCTGGGGGATAGGCAGGAAAGTTGAGATAAGGCCACAAACAAATCAGTCATGAATGGCAGAGCAGGCTCGAAGGGCCGAATGGCCTACTCCTATCGCTTTTTGACTTGATTTGATTTATTATTGTCACATGTATTGGGAAACAGTGAAAAGTATTGTTTCTTGCGCGCTACACAGACAAAGCATACTGTACATAGAGAAGGAAAGGAGAGAGTGCAGAATGTAGTGTTACAGCCATAGTTCGGGTGTAGAGAAAGATCAACTTCATGTGAGGTAAGTCATGACGGCAGTAGGGAAGAAGCTGTTCTTGAATTGGTTGGTACGTGACCTTTGTATCTTTTTCCAAATGGAAGAAGATGGAAGAGAGTATGTCGGGGGTGCGTGGGGTCCTTAATTATGCTGGCTGCTTTTCCGAGGCAGCGGGAAGTGTAGACAGAGTCAATGGATGGGAGGCTGATTTGCGTGATGGACTGGGCTTCATTCATGACTTTTTGTAGTTTCTTGCGGTCTTGGACAGAGCAGGAGCCATACCAAGCTGTGATACAACCAGAAAGAATGCTTTCTATGGTTTCTTATGACTTTTGCTCTTCAATATTTGAAGGGTGCAGGAAAAAGCATTTGCCATCTGTGGCTTTATTTTTAAACAGATGGAGCAGAAAGGCAAGGAGGTTATGCTAAACTGATGTAAAACGCTGGTTAGGTCCGGCTGGAGTAAGATGTTCTATTTTAGGCACTGTGGTGAACCATAGATGGTTACCACTATGGGTACTGAACCATAGATGGTTATCACTATGGGTACTTGTACATAAGTTACTCTTGTTACTGTTGGGGTGTTCCACCTGTTAGCATTGTACTGTGGTACACTCCGTTTGGCTCCGCCTTCTTATAGGAGTATAAAGGTCACTGCCACTTCCTAGTGACCCTTAGTCTGGGATAGTATTGTTAAGCAGTGTGCTCTATTCTTGTTGCGAATAAAAGCCTTTATTTCCCGAGTATGATCTAGCCTCTCGAGTGAATTAATCGCTCATCAATTTTATTCGCAACAAATTTTGTTCAAAAGAAAAAAAAAATGGAGCAGATGCTTAAACCTGATCGGCTAACCTTGGATCCGCGTGCCGCGGGAGCGTCGAACACTTTCGACCACTGGTTGAAGTGTTTCCAGGATTACATCGACAGCAGTCCAGACTGACGCCGATAGATTGCGGGTCCTCCACGCAAGGGTGAGCGACACTGTGTATGCACCAATCCACAATTCACAAGATTACAAAGAGGCCATCGAATTACTCAAAAAGCTGTACCATAAACTGCCAAACGAAATCCATGCTCGTCACCTATTAGCCACTCGACGGCGGCAGCCCGGCGAAACGACGGCACAGTACCTGCGCGAACTTCAGCAGCTAGCCAGAGCCTGCAACTGCAAGGAGGTGTCGGCTACTCAATATACCAACAATCTGATCCGAGATGCGTTCGTGGCGGGAATCGGCTCATCCTATATTCGCCTGTGGCTGCTAGAGCAAGATAACTTGGACCTGGCCAAGACGGTAGAATTGGCCGATGCGATGGAAACGGCCTCCAGAAGTCCTGAAAACTACCCCACCGACCACGTGGGAACATCGTGGCAAGTACAGCCACCGCCTCAACTGTACCCGGCGGCTCCTCGGAACTGCGCGATCATGTTCTCGACATCAGACCTGACGGCTGCGGCAGCTCCAGGAGGCCCGCGGTGCTATTTCTGCAGATTGGCGAAGCACCCTCGTCAGAGCTGTCCGGCCAGGATGGTATTTTGCTCCACTTGTGGGAAGAAAGGGCACTATGCAAAAGTGTGCCAAGCAAAGCCCCCTTCCAAATGAAGCAGTGCTGCGTGTGACTCCCCAGGATCCGTCTCCTCGTCTCCGGTCTCGTCGATGTCTTCCACCATGTGCGATTCACGGGCGCCGCCATTTCTGAGGACGACGACGCAAGACACGTGCGACTTGCGGGTGCCGCCATTTTCAACGCCATCGACCATGTGCGATCCATGGGCGCAGCCATTTTGGTCGACACCGGCCGCAGAAGATCAGCAGGGGTCCTCGTCGTCGACTATCTCAGCTGCCTGCAGTTACACTCGGGATCCAACAGTGGCGTCAATCATCTTGGACCAGGCCAAGCCTCACAGACTCGACAAGTCCATGATGGACATAGAGGTAAACGGGCGCCTGACACATTGTCTGTTTGACAGCGGGAGCACGGAGAGTTTCATCCATCCGGATACAGTGAAACGGTGCGCTCTCCGTGTGCAAACTGTCAGGCAGACAATCTCTATGGCGTCGAGGTCCCGATCTGTTATTGTTCTTGGGAGCTGTGTGGTAACCTTAACGGTGCGGGGCACAGTTTACGAGAACTTCAGGCTCCTTGTGTTACCGCACCTTTGCGCTCCGGTACTCCTGGGGCTAGACTTTATGGTCCACCTGAAGAGTGTGACCCTGCAGTATGATGGGCCACTCCCTCCACTTTCAGTGGGAGAACAGCAGCCTCCAAATTGTCCAGCGCGCTCCACATGCAGTCTCTCGACACTCAAAATTACCCCGCCTTCCTTATTTGAAAATCTCGTGCCAGGCTGCAAGCCCATCGTGACTAAGAGCAGGCGTTACAGCGCTGAGGATCGGATCTTTATTCGATCTGAGGTTCAGCGGCTCCTCAGGGAAGTGGTCATTCAACCTAGCACTAGCCCATGGAGAGCACAAGTCGTGGTGGTCAAGACTGGAGACAAGCCCCGGATGGTCATAGACTATAGTCAGACCATTAATTGGTACACGCAGCTGGACGCGTATCCTCTCCCGCGCATATCTGACATGGTCAACCAGATTGCGCAGTACCGGGTGTTCTCCACCATCGACTTGAAGTCAGCCTACCACTAGCTCCCCATTCGCCCAGAGGACCGCAAATACACGGCCTTTGAGGCGGATGGCCGTCTCTACCACTTCTTAAGAGTCCCTTTCGGCGTCACTAATGGGGTCTCGGTCTTCCAGTGTGAGATGGACCGAATGGTGGACCAAAACGGGCTACGGGCTACCTTCCCGTATCTGGACAACGTCACTATCTGCGGCCATGACCAACAGGACCACGACGCCAACCTCCAGAAGTTTTTACGCACTGCGTCTCTCCTGAACCTGACCTATAACAAGGAGAAGTGTGTATTCAGCAAGCACCGCCTAGCAATCCTCGGATACGTGGTGGAAAACAGGGTCATCGGCCCCGATCCAGACCGTATGCGTCCCCTCCTTGAACTTCCCCTACCCACTAGCATCAAAGCACTGAGAAGATGCTTAGGCTTCTTCTCGTATTATGCACAGTGGGTTCCCAATTACGCGGACAAAGCCCATCCGCTCATAAAGTCTACCTCTTTTCCCCTGACAGCAGAGGCTCGCCTAGCCTTTGAAGGGATAAAAGCCGACATCGCGAAAGCCACGATGCACGCTGTCGATGAGTCCATCCCCTTCCAGGTGGAGAGTGATGCATCTGATTTCGCCCTGGCTGCCACACTTAACCAGGCGGGCAGGCCCGTCGCCTTTTTCTTTCGCACCCTCCAAGGCCCTGAAATTCGGCACTCCTCTGTGGAGAAAGAGGCTCAGGCCATTGTGGAGGCCGTACGGCATTGGCGCCATTATTTGGCTGGCAAGCGGTTTACCCTGCTCACGGACCAGCGGTCTGTGGCCTTCATGTTCAACAACACGTTAAGGGGAAAAATTAAGAATGATAAAATCTTGAGGTGGAGAATCGAACTCTCCACCTACAACTATGATATCATGTACCGTCCGGGGAAGCTCAATGAGCCTTCAGATGCCCTGTCGTGTGGAACATGTGCCAGTGTGCAGGAGGACCAGCTACAGGCCCTCCACAATGATCTCTGCCATCCAGGGATCACTCGGCTCTTCCATTTTGTAAAGGCCCGGAATCTGCCCTACTCCATAGACGATGTCAGGTCGATAACTCGGAGCTGCCGGTATGTGCAGAGTGCAAGCCGCACTTCTACCGGCCTGACAGGGCACACCTCATTAAGGCCACTCGCCCTTTTGAATGACTGAGTGTCGATTTCAAAGGCCCCCTTCCTTCGACAGATCGGAATGTGTATTTCCTCAACGTGGTTGACGAGTACTCCCGATTCCCCTTTGCCATTCCCTGTTCAGACATGTCCGCTGCCACGGTCATCTCTTTACCCTGTTCGGCGACCCCAGTTATATCCACAGTGATAGGGGTTCGTCATTTATGAGCGACGACTTGAGGCAATATCTGCTCTCTAAAGGAATTGCCTCAAGTAGGACTACGAGTTACAACCCCAGGGGTAACGGGCAGGTCCGAAAGAGAAAACGCTACAGTCTGGAAGGCTGTCTTACTGGCGTTAAGGTCTAGGGGTCTTCCAGTCTCCCGTTGGCAAGAGGTACTTTCTGATGCGCTCCATTCAATCCGGTCCCTCCTGTGTACGGCAACCAACGCTACCCCACATGAGCGGATGTTTACCTTCCCTAGGAAGTCTTCCTCTGGGACCTCATTACCGTCTTGATTGACGTACTCAGGACCTGTCCTCCTGCGGCGGCATGTTCGGGCCCGCAAGTCCGACCCTTTGGTTGAACAGGTCCATCTCCTCCATGCCAACCCTCCATATGCCTATGTGGCATACCCTGACGGGCGAGAGGACACGGTCTCTATCAGAGATCTGGCGCCTGCAGGGGACCTGGAAACCCCTGTCACTCCCGCACCCCTGGTTAGGATTCCTTTAGTAAGAAGTTTAACAACACCAGGTTAAAGTCCAACAGGTTTATTTGGTAGCAAAAGCCACACAAGCTTTCGAGGCTCTGAGCCCCTTCTTCAGGTGAGTGGGAATTCTGTTCACAAACAGAACTTATAAGACACAGACTCAATTTACATGAATAATGGTTGGAATGCGAATACTTACAACTAATCCAGTCTTTAAGAAACAAAACAATGGGAGTGGAGAGAGCATCAAGACAGGTTAAAAAGATGTGTATTGTCTCCAGACAAGACAGCCAGTGAAACTTGTCTGGAGACAATACACATCTTTTTAACCTGTCTTGATGCTCTCTCCACTCCCATTGTTTTACATAGAACATAGAACATAGAAAGCCACAGCACAAACAGGCCCTTCGGCCCACAAGTTGCGCCGATCACATCCCCACCTCTAGGCCTATCTATAGCCCTCAATCCCATTAAATCCCATGTACTCATCCAGAAGTCTCTTAAAAGACCCCAACGAGTTTGCCTCCACCACCACCGACGTCAGCCGATTCCACTCACCCACCACCCTCTGAGTGAAAAACTTACCCCTGACATCCCCCCTGTACCTACCCCCCAGCACCTTAAACCTGTGTCCTCTCGTAGCAACCATTTCAGCCCTTGGAAATAGCCTCTGAGAGTCCACCCTATCCAGACCCCTCAACATCTTGTAAACCTCTATCAGGTCACCTCTCATCCTTCGTCTCTCCAGGGAGAAGAGACCAAGCTCCCTCAACCTATCCTCATAAGGCATGCCCCCCAATCCAGGCAACATCCTTGTAAATCTCCTCTGCACCCTTTCAATGGCTTCAACATCTTTCCTGTAATGAGGTGACCAGAACTGCGCGCAGTACTCCAAGTGGGGTCTAACCAGGGTCCTATAAAGCTGCAGCATTATCTCCCGACTCCTAAACTCAATCCCTCGATTAATGAAGGCTAGTACGCCATACGCCTTCTTGACCGCATCCTCCACCTGCGAGGCCGATTTAAGAGTCCTATGGACCCGGACCCCAAGGTCCTTCTGATCCTCTACACTGCTAAGAATGGTACCCTTCATTTTATACTGCTGCTCCATCCCATTGGATCTGCCAAAATGGATCACCACACACTTATCCGGGTTGAAGTCCATCTGCCACTTCTCCGCCCAGTCTTGCATTCTATCTATGTCTCGCTGCAACTTCTGACATCCCTCCAAACTATCCACAACACCACCTACCTTGGTGTCGTCAGCAAACTTACCAACCCATCCCTCCACTTCCTCATCCAGGTCATTTATGAAAATGACAAACAGCAAGGGTCCCAGAACAGATCCCTGGGGCACTCCACTGGTCACTGACCTCCATGCAGAGAAAGACCCCTCCACAGCCACTCTCTGCCTTCTGCAGGCAAGCCAGTTCTGGATCCACAAGGCAACAGCCCCTTGGATCCCATGCCCTCTCACTTTCTCAAGAAGTCTTGCATGGGGGACCTTATCGAACGCTTTGCTGAAGTCCATATAGACCACATCCACCGCTCTTCCTTCGTCAATGTGCTTGGTCACATTTTCAAAGAACTCAACCAGGCTCGTAAGGCACGACCTGCCCCTGACAAAGCCGTGCTGACTACTTTTGATCATACTAAACTTCTCTAGATGATCATAAATCCTGTCTCTCAGGATCCTCTCCATCAACTTACCAACCACTGAGGTTAGACTCACCGGTCGGTAATTTCCCGGGCTGTCCCTGTTCCCTTTCTTGAATATAGGGACCACATCCGCAATCCTCCAATCCTCCGGAACCTCTCCCGTCTCCATCGACGATGCAAAGATCATCGCCAAAGGCTCCGCAATCTCCTCCCTCGCCTCCCACAGTAACCTGGGGTACATCCCATCCGGTCCCGGCGACTTACCAACCTTGATGCCATTCAATAGTTCCAACACATCCTCTTTCTTTATGTCCACATGCTCGATCCTTTCTGTCCTCCGCAATCCAGCAGTACAACCACCCAGATCCCTTTCCACCGTGAATACCGAGGTAAAGTATTCATTAAGCACCTCCGCCATTTCTAACGGTTCCGCACAAACTTTTCCCCCTTCACCTTTTAAGGGTCCTATGCCTTCACATCTCATCCTTTTACTCTTGACATATTTGTAGAAAGCCTTGGGATTCTCCTTAATCTTACCCGCCAAGGTCTTCTCATGACCCCTTCTCGCTCTCCTAATTTCCTTCTTAAGCTCCTTCCTACATCGCGTATACTCCTCTAAATCCTTAACACCTCCTAGCTCTCTGAACCTTCTGTACGCCTCTCTTTTCTTATTCACCAGGTTCATCACAACCTTCGTGCACCACGGTTCCCGTACCCTACCAACACCCCCCTGTCTCATCGGAACGTTGTCATGCAGAGCTCCAGACAAACATTCCTTGAAAATCCTCCACTTTCCTTCGGTACTTTTCCCCAAGAATGCCTCCTTCCAATTTACCCGTCTAATTTCCTCCCTGATGACACTGTATTTCCCTTTACTCCAGAGAAACACTTTCCTAGCCTGCCTGACCCTATCTCTTTCCAATGCTATCGTGAAGGAGATAGAATTATGATCGCTATCCCCAAGATGCTCACCCACCGAGAGATCCTCCACCTGTCCAGGTTCATTAGCCAGCACCAGATCAAGAACAGCCTCTCCTCTAGTAGGCTTATCCACATACTGTGTCAGGAAACTCTCCTGGACACACCTAACAAACTCCTCGCCATCCAAACCCCTAGCCCTAGGGATATTCCAATCTATGTTTGGGAAATTAAAATCTCCCATCACGACAACTCTGTTATTCCTACATCTCTCCAGGATCTGTTTCCCCATCTGCTCCTCAACATCTCTGTTACTATTGGGCGGCCTATAGAAAACACCCAGCAAAGTTACCGACCCCTTCCTGTTCCTAACCTCCACCCACAGAGATTCCGTAGTCAGTCCCTCCACGGCGTCCACCTTCTCTACAGCCGTGACACTATCCCTGATCAACAGTGCCACTCCCCCCCCTCTCTTGCCTCCCTCCCTGTCCTTCCTGAAACATCTAAAACCCGGCACCTGAAGCACCCAGTCCTGTCCCTGAGACATCCAAGTCTCCGTAATGGCCACCACATCACAATTCGAAGCAGCAATCCACGCTCCAAGCTCATCCACTTTATTCACTACACTCCTGGCATTAAAATAGACACATCTCAGACCTTCAGCCTGAGCACTTCCCTTCTCCCTCACTCGTCTAACCTCCCTCTTACCCTGTCTACATTCCTTATCTATTTGCGAGCTAACCTCCTCGCTCTCAGTCCCCTCATTTCTATTCCCTCCCCCCAACCTTTCTAGTTTAAAGTCTCACCAGTAGCCTTAGCCAACCTTCCCGCCAGGATATTGGTCCCCCTGGGATTCAAGTGCCACCCGTCTTTTTTAAACAGGTCACACCTGCCCCTAAAGAGGTCCCAATGATCCAAGTACCCAAATCCTTGTCCCTTGCTCCAGTCCCTCAGCCACGCATTAATTCTCCACCGATTCCTGTTCTCACTCTCCCGCGGCACAGGCAGCAATCCCGAGATTACTACCTTTGCATTCCTCTTTCTCAGCTGTCTACCCAACTCCCTATATTCTCTTTTCATGACCCCTTCCCTCTTCCTACCTATGTCAGCAGTACCTATATGCATCACGACCTTGGGCTCCTCTCCCTCCCCCTTCAGGATTTCTGGGACTCGACCAGAGACATCCCGGACCCCTGCACCAGGGAGGCAAACCACCATCCGAGAGTCCCGTCTGTGTCCGCAAAAACGCCTATCTGACCCTCTCACCGTAGAGTCCCCAATTAGCACTACCCTCCTTTCCTTACCCCTTTGCACTACTGGGCCAGGCTCAGCTCCAGAGACACTGCCACCGCTGCTTCCCCCAGGTGGGCTGTCCACCCCAGTAGTACTCAGACAGGAGTACTTATTATTAAGGGGCACATCCACCGGGGTGCTCACCATCACCCGAGCTTTCTCCTTCCTCACTGTTACCCAGTTACCCTCCTCCCGTGGTCCCGGTGTGACCACCTGCCGATAGCTCCTGTCAATGACCTCCTCACTATCCCTAACCCGGCGAAGGTCCTCGAGCTGCAATTCCAGTTCCCTAACATGGTCCCTTAGGAACCGCAGCTCAACACACCCAGCACAGATATGGTCGTCCGGGAGGCTAGGAGCCTCCAGGACCTCCCACATCCTACATTGGGAACAACATACTGGCCTGACAGTCATAATTGCCCTTTTAAACACAGGGAAAAAAGTGAATGAAGATTATTCCTCTCTGTTCCAAATTATTTCTACCAAGGTACCCGGAGAAAAGTAACTTATAAATAAAATTTTTTAAAAATAAGAAACTCACCCCTGCTCGCCCTTTCTGCCTGAGCCCGATGAGCCAAAGCCCCTCAGTTCTCACTCAGCTCCGTCTCACTCCGCTGCCCGCTAGATAGTGGGACCTGCCTTTTAAACCTCCTCTGCACTAAAAAAAAACTCAAGAGACCCTTCCCAGTAAACCCCGCGGCCACTGCCGGTTGCGCGCCAAAATTTAAAACTAAATTAAATAAATAAATAACACCCGCGGAAAAGTACTTAAAACTAATTCTTACCCCAAAAATCCTGTCACCAGTCACAGCTCTGTTTTGTTTCTTAAAGACTGGATTAGTTGTAAGTATTCGCATTCCAACCATTATTCATGTAAATTGAGTCTGTGTCTTATAAGTTCTGTTTGTGAACAGAATTCCCACTCACCTGAAGAAGGGGCTCAGAGCCTCGAAAGCTTGTGTGGCTTTTGCTACCAAATAAACCTGTTGGACTTTAACCTGGTGTTGTTAAACTTCTTACTGTGTTTACCCCAGTCCAACGCCGGCATCTCCACATTAGGATTCCTTTGCCCATTCTCTCCCCTCCTGACACGGCGCGGGCAGCATCGGGGCCTCCACTTAATCCTCTTACTCCCGTGCACAGCTTGCCTGAGTCCAGGAGATTGTCGCCACCTCGAGGTCCACAGGTGCGTGAGGAACTGGAGCAGTCACTGGACACCACCTTGGAGAGAGGGACACCACGGTCACCAGAACCGGCACTGGCGCCAGTGCTGCGGAGGTCGCAGAGACGGTGCGGACCCCCGATACGGCTGAACTTGTGAACATATGGACAGTTCGTATTGTCTCCTTACCCCACCGGCCTTTGTTTTTAAAGGAGGGGTGAATGTGGTGAACCATAGATGGTTACCACTATGGGTACTGAACCATAGATGGTTACCACTATGGGTACTTGTACATATGTTACTCTTGTTACTGTTGGGGTTAGGGTTGGGGTGTTCCACCTGTTAGCATTGTTCTGTGGTACACTCCGTTTGGCTTCGCCTTCCTATAGGAGTATAAAGGTCACTGCCACTTCCTCGTGACCCTTAGTCTGGGATAGTATTGTTAAGCAGTATGCTCTATTCTTGTTGCGAATAAAAGCCTTTATTTCCCGAGTATGATCTAGGTTGGGCTGCGTTTACATCCTTCACCGCCCAGCTTTCTGAAACAGAACACAGGCAGCATTTCAAAATTCACAAAACAAAGCATCAGTGAAATTGGTTTGGATACATTAAAAAACGGACTGCAAAAATCCGACAGAATCTGTCCACTGAGGTGTAAGTACTTTAGATTAGCATTTGCTCCTGCCGTATTAATACCGATCTCACCTTTACATCAGCAACATCAAATCCTTCAACAAGATTTCTGTGCCAGTCTTTAGGATGACACAGAAGATGCTCTGGTTCCCTCTGGTTCTTGAATGCCTGAGCTATTGTGATGCCTTTTTAAGAATTGCTAAAAATAAGTTTAACCATTGGCAGACTTCGGAATCGGCCTGGGAATGAAATCTGTGAACTGTAGAGCAATAGTCCTGTCCCACTCTTCTCTACACGTGACACTTGGGCCCTGATTTTACCGGCACAGCCGTCCCGAAATCAGGACAAGCGCGGCTCGCAGAACGGCATTCCCCGTTGGCCTCGGGCGCGATCTTACAAGCCTTGGGCGGCCTTGCTGGTAAAATCAGGGCCAATGATTCTGTACCAGCTTCATGCCAACAAGACTCCACCCTCTCTCCACTTGTCAAGTCCCTTTCCACCTACATCCCTGATTCCTCCGATGCCCCTACGCCATATCAGCAACTTCCAGTTCCCTGACCCAAACCACTTTCTCCTCACCGTGGATGTCCAATCCCTCTACACCTCCATTCCCTGGCAGGAATGGCTTAAGACCTGTTGGCTTCTTCCTCGAACAGAGGACTGAGCAATCCCCATCCACCACAACTCCCCTCCATCCGGCTGAACCAGTTCTCTCACTCGACAATTTCTCCTGAGCTCTGACGAAGGGTCATCCAGACTCGAAACGTTGGCTCAATTCTCTCTCCACGGACGCTGTCAGACCTGCTGAGATTTTCCAGCATTTTCTGTTTTTGTTTACGTTTTCGGCATCTGCAGTATTTTGCTTTTATCACTTTCACTTGAGCTGCCTTTGGGAGCTTCTGAAGATCAGATGGCAGGATACAATACCAGGAACCTGAGCTGGCATTGCCAAGCATCCGTGCCACACTGAGATAATCACAGCTGAGTAGGGCTGGTCATGTGGCCAGAATGCCTGATACTCGCTTAGCAAAGTGAGTGTCATGTGGAGAACTTAAGTGTAGGGTGTGCTCACATGGTGGTGAAAGGAAGCTCCACTAGGACACTCTGATTTGATTTGATTTATTATTGTCACATGTATTAACATACAGTGAAAAGTATTGTTTCTTGCGCGCTATGCAGACAAAGCATACTGTTCATAGAGAAGGAAAGGAGAGAGTGCAGAATGTAGCGTTACAGTCATAGCTGGGGTGTAGCGAAAGATCAACTTAATGCGAGGTAGGTCCATTCAAAAGTCTGATGGCAGCAGGGAAGAAGCTGCTCTTGAGTCGGTTAGTACGTGACCTCTGACTTTTGTATCTTTTCCCTATGGAAGAAGGTGGAAGAGAGAATGTCCGGGGTGCGTGGGGTCCTTAATTATGCTGGCTGCTTTGCCAAGGCAGCGGGAAGTGTAGACAGAGTCAATGGATGGGAGGTTGGTTTGCGTGATGGACTGGGCTGACGCTTCCCTCAGGAGTTTTGATGCCGGCTTTGAGTCCTGGGAGCTGCCCGTCCAGGATCGCGGCACCTGGTACGACCAAATAAAAAACAGCGCGGCCTCCTTCGAAAGCGGGCATATATCAGGGGGCAGAGAGAAAACGCAAGGAGAGGATATCCTGCTCCAGGAACTTGCTCAAAATGCAGCTTTCTGTGGTACCCTGTCCCTTTTGCAGCACAACCTTATCTGTTATCTGAGAAAGCTTAACATAAGATTGTTCATTGTCTGGGCTTGCAGATGCTGCTGGAGACTAGGTTGTTGGCAAACTTTACCTTTTATTGAACATTGTCCTATGTACAGTACAGGCTTAGCACAAGGCTCTATATAGAGCTATCTCTCAGCATACACTGCAGTGATGTGATCTTACATTTGATTTGATTTATTGTTGTCAATATGTGTTAACATACAGTGAAAAGTATTGTTTCTTGCGCGCTTTACAGACAAAGCATACCATTCACAGAGAAGGAAACAGGAGAGTGCAGAATGTAGTGTTACAGTCACAGCTAGGGTGTAGAGAAAGATCAACTTAATACAAGTCAAGTCCATTCAAAAGTCTGACAGCAACAGAGAAGAAGCTGTTCTTGAGTCGGTTGGTACATGACCTCAGACTTTTGTATCTTTTTCCTGATGGAAGAAGGCGGAAGAGAGAATGTCCGGGGTGCGTGGGGTCCTTGATTATCCGAGGCAGCGGGAAGTGTAGACAGAGTCAATGGATGGGAGGCTGGTTTGCGTGATGGATTGGGCTTCATTCATGACTCTTTGTAGTTCCTTGCGGTCTTGGGCAGAGCAGGAGCCATACCAAGCTGTGATACAACCAGAAAGGATGCTTTCTATGGTGCATCTGTAAAAATTGGTAAAAATCACTAACAATGTAGATTATAGATTTACATATTTAGCATTAACCTTTATACTAATCTTCCAGGCTCAGATGTACCCACTAGAACACTACTCAACACTCTGGACAACGAACTTGGTCATCTTTGCCTCGAAGGACGAAAAAGAGAGAAGGGAGAGAGAATCCGAGCATTCTACAGCCCGAGACTGTAAATGTTTCTCTCTGAAACTTAGTGAGGAATCACTGTGAATGAGGAAATAAACAGTTTTTGTTTTGTATCTGCTTTCTATTTCTCACCAGGTCATATCCTTAGAGTTTCATATCCAATGACTCACTTTTCCTTTGACGTACACTCGCTGTTAAGTACCTGATCTTTAATAATTTAGCAAAAATGAATAGAATATTAAAATCAGTAAAAGTGAATAGCCTATTATTCTTAAAGCTGCAGTCTCCCTCTGTGTAAACCAATGAAGTGTAAAAACACAGCCAACCATTTCTAATGGGTCCGGTTAAATGTCAGGGAGCTCCGTCCCAAGTACAGGGCTAATTTCTGGATGGGTGATTTTGAATTTCTAATATTGCATTACCTGCATTGTTCTCTGGTTCCGGCTTATGAACCATAACGTTTTGCAACTAAAGTTAAAGTGAGGACTGTGCTCCGAAAGGAAGACGAGTGTCTGATAGTTTCAGCAAGATATGATTACTTTATCATTCACATTTTCCAAAGTACTTTCAGTGTAAAACTGCCCCTGATTTTCACAACTGGCTTTAGGAGAGAGCTTCAGTTTATACTGCAGGGAAGTGGAATTTAAACTCAATTTCCAAAGATGTGCGGGTCAGGTTGATTGGCCGTGCTAAATTGCCCCTTGGTGTCAGGGGGATTATCAGGGTAAATACATGGGGTTACAGGGTTAGGGCCTGGGTGGGATTGTCAGTGCAGGCTCGATGGGCCAAGTCATAGGGTCATAGGCTGGAGCTCTACCACCTCACCCGCCACGGAATCGGAGCGGGCGAGGGTCCGACAACGGGAATCTCTGTTGACCTTGGGTGGGAATTTCCGGTCTCGCCCGAGCGAGGTCGTAAAATCCTGTGCATAGAATCATTAGAGTGCAGGAGGAGGCCATTCAGCCCATCGAGCCTGCACCGACCACAATCCCACCCAGGTCCTATCCCCATAACCCCATGCATTTACTCTGCGAATCCCCCTGACCCTAATGGACAATTTAGCATGGCCAATCAACCTAACCAGCACATCTTTGTCATGGATTCTATGATTCTTTTATGATTCATATGTTTTGATGGGTACTGTCGCATCCTAATCATAGAACGAATGTTTACAGTGAAGAAGGAGGCCATTTGGCCCATCAGGTTTGCACTGACTGGTAGAGGATCCCACCCAGGAACTTTCCTGTAACACCATGTATTTACCCCGTTAATCCTCCTATTGTATTTCTGAGAATATGTGGAATACTTTTATAACTAGTTTTCTTGTAGGATTAAACTGCATGCCAGACTTTAATGTGTTGTATGGCTCCTCCGAGCTTTCTTTTCAATTCTTGCCCCTGCGATCTGAGTGTGTATTTCGAAATTATTGTTTAAAGTTTAAACTTTGTTTTGAGTTCCATCTAGTGGCAGGCCACGGTGCTGCACGTCTGGAAGAGTCCAGCTTCCAGAACACTTGGACAATCTGAGCCCCCTGGGTTGCCGGGGATTTCACTGTTCAGCATTAAAAATACATTTACCAATCTTCAGAGGAATTCTGAAGGCAAGTCAAGATTGTGAATTACAGGCAGCACGGTGGCGCAGTGTTTAGCACTGCTACCTCACAGCGCCAGGGACCCGGGTTCAATTCCGGCCTCGGGTCACTGTCTGTGTGGAGTTTGCACATTCTCCCCATGTCTGGGTGGATTTCCTCCGGGTGCTCCAGTTTCCTCCCACAGTCCAAAAGCTGTGTGGGTTAGGTGGATTGGCCATGCTAAATTGACCCTAGTGTCAGGGGATTAGCGAGGTAAATATGTGGCGTTATGGGAGTAGGATCTGGGTGGGATTGTGGTCGGTGCAGACTCGATGGGCCAAATGGCCTCCTTCTGCACTGTAGGATTCTTTGATGACTCCCCGTTTCACCCCCCCCCCACCCCACCCAGAATCGACTGGCTTAATTTTTAATCACAATTTGCAGTGACTAAATCATTAAGTGCGTCCAAAAATGAAACACCCAACTTAACTGGTCCCACCCAGAATACAATGCTGCTTCTTTTTCCAGTTTGATTGGATAGATACGTGTCACACTGCCCTCTTCTGTTGCGTTCAGTCTGAGAGCACGGAAACGGCGCTGACAGCTCTGAAACCCAAAGCCCAACTCAAAAGACGTTCTTCATTTCTGTAACGCCTTACCCTCAAAAACATCTTTAAATGCCGACTGCGCCATGGTGTGGTTTGGTTACATAGACCTTTTCCCTGTAGCGATCTCCCACAATCAGCACCAAGGTGAATGACTAATCCATTTGTTTTGGGTCAGGATTTTATCACCTTGTCGCAGTGTATCTCCCGCCGGTAGATATAGCCAGCCATTTAAATCGCCCTGTACTTTGGCCAGACCATAAGATCCTGGCTTTGGTTTCATTTTGTTCTTTCATGGGGTGTGGGTGTCACGGCCAAGGCCAGCATTTGTTGCCCAGCGCTAATTGCCCTTGAACTGAGTGACTTGCTTGACCATTTCAGAGGGCAATGAAGGGCCAGCCATATTGCTGCGGGTCTGGACATTGGAGGTAGCGGCTTAGTGATACTGTCACTGGACTAGTAATCCAGAGACCTAGGATAATGCTCTGGGTGACCCAGATTCGAATCCCACCACGGCAGATGTTGAAATTTGAATTCAGTAAAAATCTGGAATTAAATGTCTACTGATGACCATGAACTCATTGTCGATTGTCGGAAAAACCCATCTGGTTCACTAATGTCTCTTAGGGAAGGAAATCTGCCATCCTTAACTTGTCTGGAAAGAACTCCAGATCTACAGCAACATGGTTGACTCTTAAATGGCCCAGCAAGTCACTCAGTTCAAGGGCAACTAGGGATGGGCAATAAATGCTGGCCCAGCCAGCGACGCCCATGTCCCACGAATGAATAAAAAACACACTCACTAGGCTTCACAGAGGAGCCGTGCTAATGGCATTTGCTACCAAATAAACCTGTTGGACTTTAACCTGGTGTTGTTAAAACTCTTACTGTGTTCATAGAGGAGTAAGAGTCGAACAACACCAGGTTAAAGTCCAACAAGTTTATTTGGTAGCAAACGCCATTAGCTTTCGGAGCGCTGCTCCTTCGTCAGATGGAGTGGAAATCTGGTCTCAAGCAGGGCACAGAGACACAAAATCAAGTTACAGAATACTGATTAGAATGCGAATCCCTACAGCCAACCAGGTCTTAAAGATACAGACAATGTGAGTGGAGAGAGCATTAAGCACAGGTTAAAGAGATGTGTATTGTCTCCAGACTGGACAGCCAGTGAGATTCTGCAAGTCCAGGAGGCAAGCTGTGGGGGGTTACTGATAGTGAACTTGGCCAAGTTCCACACACATGCGGACGGCCTAAACCAGGATCTTGGGTTTATGTCACACTATCAGTAACCCCCACAGCTTGCCTCCTGGGCTTGCAGAATCTCACTGGCTGTCCTGTCTGGAGACAATACACATCTCTTTAACCTGTGCTTAATGCTCCCTCCACTCACATTGTCTGTATCTTTAAGACCTGGTTGGCTGTAGGGATTCGCATTCTAATCAGTATTCTGTAACTTGATTTTGTGTCTCTGTGCCCTGTTTGAGACCAGATTTCCACTCCATCTGACGAAGGAGCAGCGCTCCGAAAGCTAGTGGCGTTTGCTACCAAATAAACCTGTTGGACTTTAACCTGGTGTTGTTAGACTCCTTACTGTGTTTACCCCAGTCCAACGCCGGCATCTCCACATCTTCACAGAGGAGGCCAGTGTTTGGCTCCGTGTAGTACAAGGGAGTGAGACAGCAGACAACTGAGCAATGAAAAGAAAGACTTGCATTTATATCATGCCTTTCACAACCACAGCCAACAAAATACTTTTAAAAGTGTAACTCCTGTTCCAATGGGGAGGTGACGGCCTAGTGGTATTATCACTAGATTATTAATCCAGAAATGTTCAGCTAATATTCTGGGGACCTGGGTTCGAATCCTGTCACAACAGTTGGTGGAATTTTAATTCAATTTAAAAAATCTGGAATTAAGAATCTACTGATGACCATGAAACGATTGTCAATTGTCGGAAAAACCCATCTGGTTCACTAATGTCCTTTAGAGAAGGAAATCTGCCGTCCTTACCCAGTCTGGCCTTATGATTTGATTTATTATTGTCACATATATTAACATACAGTGAAAAGTATTGTTTCTTGCGCGCTATACAGACAAAGCATATCGTACATAGAGAAGGAAACGAGAGAGTGCAGAATGTAGTGTTACAGTCATAGCTAGAGTGTAGAGAAAGATCAACTTAATGCGAGGTAGGTCCATTCAAAAGTCTGACAGCAGCAGGGAAGAAGCTGTTCTTGAGTCGGTTGGTATGTGATCTCAGACTTTTGTATCTTTTTCCCGACGGAAGAAGGTGGAAGAGAGAATGTCCGGGGTGCATGGAGTCCTTAATTATGCTGGCTGCTTTGCCGAGGCAGCGGGAAGTGTAGACAGAGTCAATGGATGGGAGGCTGGTTTGCGTGATGGATTGGGCTACATTCATGATCTTTTGTAGTTCCTTGCGGTCTTGGGTGTGAGTCCAGAGCCATAGCAAAGTGGTTGACTCTCAACTGCCCTCCAAGGGCAACTAGGGATGGACAATAAATGCTGACCAGCCAGCGACGCCCATGTCCCACGAATGAATTTAAAAAATGTATTAAAGGGGGTCAAGCGAATTTATGCACAGCAAGATCCTACACAATAATGATTGGACTAGTTGCTTTAGTGTTGTTAGTTGAGGTATGAATATTGGCTCTAAGACACTGGGAGAAGTCCCCTGGTGCACCAAGAAAGCTGCATGGAATTTTCACAGCAATACACTTTTGTTGCTCAGCTACGCCATTTCCAAGTCCCGTTCCCGGCTTTCCCCCCCCCACTGATCCTTTCAAAATACCAGGAATCATAGTTATCCCACCAATCAGATTGCAGGTACTTAGCAAGTGGGCAAGATTTAAAAAGTTTCTAAAATATTATAAACTGTAAATGGAATGGTTGAAGTAGTTCCAAATTGGTTCATTTTCTCGACATAAATTATAACAAGGATATTAAAATATAAAAATAAGTTGCGCTTTTTAAATTGTTTCTTAAACTGGCATCTCATCAGTTATCCAGCAATATTGAGAGGTTCCCTTTGATTTATGAGTTCTTAAACAAACGTTACAGGCAAAGAAAAGTGCATAAAATTGTTTGGCACCATACCCAAGAATGATATTTGTTATAATTGAAAGAGCAATGTAATGACAGCTAGATAAGATCATAGCTTTTATATAAAATATCTGAGTCCAGCCTATGTACGGCTGCCAACACTCGATGGAAATCTGGCCAGTTAAGTTCCCCAGGGAAGGCAGATGCGCCACTGGCCTGTGAGGACATGAGCAATAGGAGCAGGAGTAGGCCATTTGGCCCTTTGAGCCTGCTCTGCCATTGACTAAGGCTGGACCTCTCCCTGGGCTACACTTCCCTGCATGAAAAGAAACACAGGTTTAGTCATTATGAAGGGAGTGATGAACTCTGGAGAGATCTCACTCGATCGGAAACAGCTCAATGTGGTGCCCGGTTTTATAACGTGCAAATAAACAGACCCAGATGACTCGAGATGTAATGAGCTACAAAAAGGTTCCGTTCGAGGACAGGTTCACCTGGAGGCAGGCAGGGTGTGAACCCAGTGCTTCCTCCTCATTTACCTGATTATGTTGGTGGTCCAAAGGTCCCTGCACTGCTGACTGTCTGAACACACAGTGGGGGAAGGGGGCAAGAAACATTGCCCTGATAAAACAGACTTAAAGGCAGCCTGTCCTCCCCTCGCCTTAAAGGGGAATGGAACTCAGTACAAGACAGCAGCTTCTGGCTCCCTTTTTAAAATTCATTCGTGGGACATGGACATCGTGACTTACCTGGATAGTCACATGAGCAGCCTGGGAATGGAGGGATACAAACGATTGGTCTAGTTGGACCAAGGAGCGGCACAGGCTTGGAGGGCCGAAGGGCCTGTTTCCTGTGCTGTACTGTTCTTTGTTCTTTGGTCAGCATTTATTGCCCATCCCTAGTTGCCCTTGGAGGGCAACCACATTGCTGTGGCTCTGGAGTCACATTTAGGCCAGACCAGGTAAGGATGGCAGATTTCCTTCCCCAAAGGACATTAGTGAACTAGATTGGTTTTTCCAACAATGTTTTCATGGTCATCTGTAGATTCTTAATTCCAGATTTAAAAAAAATTGAATCCAAACTCCACCATCTGCTGTGGTGGGATTCGAACCTGGTCCCCGGAACATTAGCTGAGTTTCTGGATTAATTGTCTAGTGATAATACCACCAGGCCATTGCCTCCCTTATACTGATCCTGGCAGTATGTCGGAGATGCACATTGCTCTGGGGCTATTGGCATTGAGCACCTCTTGTGGGAGGGACAGGCCTCCAGGTTCCCAAGCCCAAATCTCTGAAGGAATTATACAATTCAGCATTGACTGGAGCTTGGCAGTGAGAAGTTACATTATGTTTTTGAAAGGAACTGAATATATCAAATAACAAAAAACAGAAAGTTGGAAAAAGCCTTGTAGCGGAATTTTACCAGCCCGCCCGTCCGAGGTTCGTAAGATCGCGCCCAAGACCAACGGGGAATGCCGTTCCGCAAGCGGGGCGAGCGTGCTGGTAGAATCAGGGCCTTCCACTCCATTGGGTTCTAGATTCAATTTTAGCTGGGGGTGTTTGAAGACAGGGAGTCCATCTAATTGACCCTGCCACTTCCTGAGAGTGCATCTCCACATCGTGTTAAAGACCAACAAGGTCCCATCATGCTAACCAGCCTCCCATCCATTGACTCTGTCTACACTTCCCGCTGCCTCAGCAAAGCAGCCAGCATAATCAAGGACCCCACGCACCCCGGACATTCTCTCTTCCACCTTCTTCCATCGGGAAAAAGATACAAAAGTCTGAGGTCACGTACCAAACGACTCAAGAACAGCTTCTTCCCTGCTGCTGTCAGACTTTTGAATGGACCTACCTCGCATTAAGCTGATCTTTCTCTACACCCTAGCTATGACTGTAACACTACATTCGGCACTCTCTCATTTCCTTCTCTATGAACGGTATGCTTTGTCTGTATAGCACACAAGAATCAATACTTTTCACTGTATGTTAATACTTGTGACAATAATAAATCACTCAATCCAAACCGGAACCTTCCATCAATATACCTGGAGGAATGGCCTGCATCTTTGAATTCCAACATACAAGGAGTTCGGTGACAACACTGGGGGAATGTGCACATAAATCTTCTCCGTTATTGATCCGTGCGTTACCATCAGCCTCTGGATGGTTACACACATTGAATTATAGCCACAGCCGCTCCCTCATTCCTAACCAGAGCTGCCCGGTTTAAATGGCATTCAACATGAGGAGTGAGGGATGGGACACTTGAGGAGGTGCAGTGAGGGGAGGCTTGAGGGTGACGGTAAGCAGTGGGAGGGGAGGAGAGGGGAAGGAGTGATGGACAGGAAGAGGCAAGGGGTGGGAGCAGTGCAACGAGATCAGGGAGGAGTGAGGAGGTGGAGCGAGAGGGAGGGATGAGGGTGAAGGGCAGGAGGGGCGAGCGAGGGAAGGTGAAGATGAGAGTTCAGAGTGAAAAGTGGAGGAGGGGAGGAGTTAGGGACAGAAAGAGTGAAAGAAAGGAGTGGTGAAAGGGGAGCGTTGAGGGTGAGGGGGTGGAGTGAGAAGGAGGGACAAAGTGCGGAGTGATTCACAATCCTAGGAGTGAAGAGCTCTGTCATTCTAATTGGATTGCCACGGCTCAGGGAGGAGCCCCGAGTGGCCTCATTGTGTGTGATCTCAGTTAGCTTGGTGAGGTGGCAGACCACCGGGATCAGAGGTCAACCCTGCCCCTCAAACCCCCCAGCACCACGTCAACCCCCCCTCCCCCCCCACCACCTCCTGTACCCTTGCCACGAGTTGTGGGGGAGGGAGGAGGGGTTAAAATGGGGGTTGCGTTCTCCTCCTGCAACAGGTAATAAGATGCTTACACCAAGTATGAAAGAGCAATGTGTAAGAAAAGGGGTTGTCCATACGGGCCTGAACCGAGGAGAGATTTCTTCACTCAGAGGGTTGTGAATCTTTGGAATTCTCTACCCCAGAGAGTTGTGGAAGCTCGGCCATTGAATATATTCAAGGCAGAGATTGGTAGATTTTTGGATATTATGGGAATAACCGGATATTAGTGGGTGAAAACTCAATGGGCTGAATGGCCTCCATCTGCTCTGTAGGGGTACTATGATTCCAAGATATTAGGATAATGTATGTAGTATAAGGGTCTGGCACACACAAAGTTAATGTGCGGCTGAATACCAAACCCCCCCACACTCATAGATGTAAGGAGGCACCTTACCCAGACCTAGGGTCAGTTTGGTGTTGAGTAGAAATGTGTACAAACCAAGGCATGGAGTTAGCTCTGTATCTCTATCTTTACTGTATAGTTACAAGTAGTCAATACAGACTTTCTGTCAACATACTGAAGACTGGAAAGATTTCCTGGATGGATATATTTGCCGGAATTTTACTGGCACGCCCACCCGAGGCTTGTAAGATTGCGCCCGAGAATGCTGCTCCGTGAGCCTCGCCTGCCCTGATTCCGGGGCAACTGTGACGGTAAAATTCCAGCCATTCTGTGGGGAACACCTGCCCAACATTGCAGGAAGGTGGAATTGAGATAGAAGAACAGCCAAGTTCTTATTGAATAGTGAGCTGAGGAGTTGAGGAGCCAGTTGTCTACTCATGTTTCTGTTTCTAATGCTTTTATGTTTTTACTTAAACGTCCACAGGAAGTAAACACACCTAAATGATAATACAACCAACACAGGCATTTTCCTTAAATGAAAATCCGTCACTTAGAATTGGAAAGATTTTTAAAACTTTGTTTCTGGGTTTAATGCATCCCTTTCTGGACTGATAATCCAGAGAGCTCAAATGGGTGACACTGTCTGAGCCTCGATGTGACTCCAATCCCACAATCTCATTCAATTTCATTGCTCTCTGAAATGTTGCAGGGACATGGGAACAGGAAGAAGTCACTTAGCGCTTTGATCTTGTTTCACCATTCAACTCATTCATCTCTGATCTGTGACCTCACTCTGTGCACCCTTCTTTACCGCTCTCCCCTTAGATTCCCGCAGGACAAAGGTGCTGTCAATCTCAGAGTTAAAATTAACAATTGATCTGACATCAATCGCTGTTTCTGGAAGGAAATTACAAACTTCTATCACCCTTTGTGTGTAGATGTGTTTCCTAATTTCACTGCTGAAAGACATTAAACTGTACATGGTGAGTTAGAGTGTACATGGTGAGTTAGAGTGTACATGGTGGGTTAGAGTGTACATGGTGAGTTAGAGTGTACATGGTGGGTTAGAGTGTACATGGTGAGTTAGAGTGTACATGGTGGGTTAGAGTGTACATGGTGAGTTAGAGTGTACATGGTGGGTTAGAGTGTACATGGTGAGTTAGAGTGTACATGGTGAGTTAGAGTGTACATGGTGAGTTAGAGTGTACATGGTGAGTTAGAGTGTACATGGTGAGTTAGAGTGTATATGGTGAGTTAGAGTGTACATAGTGGGTTAGAGTGTACATGGTGAGTTAGAGTGTACATGGTGGGTTAGAGTGTACATGGTGAGTTAGAGTGTACATGGTGGGTTAGAGTGTACATGGTGAGTTAGAGTGTACATAGTGGGTTAGAGTGTACATGGTGAGTTAGAGTGTACATGGTGAGTTAGAGTGTACATGGTGAGTTAGAGTGTATATGGTGAGTTAGAGTGTACATGGTGAGTTAGAGTGTACATGGTGAGTTAGAGTGTATATGGTGAGTTAGAGTGTACATGGTGAGTTAGAGTGTACATGGTGGGTTGGAATGTACATGGTGGGTTAGAGTGTACATGGTGGGTTAGAGTGTACATGGTGAGTTAGAGTGTATATGGTGAGTTAGAGTGTACATGGTGAGTTAGAGTGTACATGGTGGGTTGGAATGTACATGGTGGGTTAGAGTGTACATGGTGAGTTAGAGTGTATATGGTGAGTTAGAGTGTACATGGTGAGTTAGAGTGTACATGGTGAGTTAGAGTGTACATGGTGAGTTAGAGTGTACATGGTGGGTTGGAATGTACATGGTGAGTTAGAGTGTACATGGTGGGTTGGAATGTACATGGTGAGTTAGAGTGTACATGGTGGGTTGGAATGTACATGGTGAGTTAGAGTGTACATGGTGGGTTGGAATGTACATGGTGAGTTAGAGTGTACATGGTGGGTTAGAGTGTACATGGTGGGTTAGAGTGTACATGGTGGGTTAGAGTGTACATGGTGGGTTAGAGTGTACATGGTGAGTTAGAGTGTACATGGTGGGTTAGAGTGTATATGGTGAGTTAGAGTGTACATGGTGGGTTGGAATGTACATGGTGGGTTGGAATGTACATGGTGCGTTAGAGTGTACATGGTGAGTTAGAGTGTACATGGTGGGTTAGAGTGTACATAGAAACATAGAAAAACTACAGCACAATACAGGCCCTTCAGCCCACGAAGTTGTGCCGAACATGTCCCTACCCTAGCGATTAGTAGGCTTACCTATAACCCTCTATCTTACTAAGTTCCATGTACTTATCTAAAAGTCTTTTAATAGGAACATAGAAAAATGCATGACGTGTACATGGAGTGTACATGGTGGGTTAGAGTGTACATGGTGGGTTTTATTGTATATGGTGAGATATCCGGCACATGGTGAGTTGTTCAGCATACGCTGAGTTATAGGCTGGAATTTTGCCGTCCTGCCCACCACGGGAATCGGAATGGGCGAAGGGCGGACCATGGAAAGGTCTGTTGACCTTGGGCAGGATTTTACAGTTTTGGGACAAGGGAGGCCATAAAATCCAACCCATAGTGTTTATGGTGAGTTATGGGGTATATGCTGAGTTGTGCGGTATATGCTGAGTTATGGGGTATATGCTGAGTTATGGGGTATATGCTGAGTTATGGGGTATATGCTGAGTTATGGGGTATATGCTGAGTTGTGCGGTATATGCTGAGTTATGGGGTATATGCTGAGTTATGGGGTATATGCTGAGTTGTGCTATATATGCTGAGCTGTGTGGTATACGCTGAGTTATGGGGTATATGCTGAGTTGTGCGGTACATGCTGAGTTGTGCGGTATATGCTGAGCTGTGTGGTATACGCTGAGTTATGGGGTATATGCTGAGTTGTGCGGTATATGCTGAGCTGTGTGGTATACGCTGAGTTATGGGGTATATGCTGAGTTGTGCGGTACATGCTGAGTTGTGCGGTATATGCTGAGTTGTGCGGTATATGCTGAGTTGTGCGGTATATGCTGAGTTGTGCGGTATATGCTGAGTTGTGCGGTACATGCTGAGTTGTGCGGTATATGCTGAGTTATGGGGTATATACTGAGTTATGGGGTATATGCTGAGTTGTGCGGTATATGCTGAGTTATGGGGTATATGCTGAGTTATAGTGTACATGGCAGTTTATGATGAGTTCACCTTTATGAAGTGTTGTATTTTCTTGGTGCAGTGTGTTTCAGAATAGAGACAGTGAGAGAAAACCGTCCTGCAAAATAGCTGGGTGCAGAGAGCAATCTGCATAGCAATCTCGCTCTAACTTTAACTGAATATTTGTGTCTAATTTGTATTAACTGTTTATTCAACCGCGTGGTATAAAGACGTGACATAGTGTGATCCTGGCAGCAGCTGTTGAAGAAGCTGTCTTCTTTAAGCGAGTAGTTTGTTGAACTGTGATAATAATCTGAACCTTGGGCTCCAGTTTGAAAATCTACCCCAGTGTTTCCGAGCTTTTCATTCTGCAAGCTCAGCAGTGAAAGATGATGGTGTAACACCAGACGTCTCTGCTGTAAATACTCCCAAAGACTGTCGCCTATCATTGCCGTTAGCTACACTTGCTTCCAAACTGCTTGTTTCCATCATCAACTAGTTCCAACACACAACACCGAGACCTTTATCATTTGGTGCTGACTTGTTAGCTCAGGAGATCAGCACTTGTGTTATTCAACGATGGCTACCAATACATTAAAGGAGAATGTTAAGTAGTTGTCAGGATTTACCCCAGTACAGGTGTGTCTATGGATTGGAAATACCATCCCTAAACGTTTCTTTGATTTGATTTGATTTATTATTGTCACATGTACTGGGACACTTTGAAAAGTAATGTTTCCTGAGCGCTATACAGACAAAACATACCATTTTAAATTCATTATTAGTGTCACAAGTAGCTTACATTAACACTGCAATGAAGTTACTGTGAAAAGTTACCACGCTCTGGAGCCTGTTCGGGTACACTGAGGGAGAATTTAGCATGGCCTATGCACCTAACCAGCACGTCTTTTGGACTGTGGGAGGAAACCGGAGCACCCGGAGGAAACCCACGCAGATACGGGGAGAATGTGCAGACTCCACACAGACAGTGACCCAAGCCAGGAATCGAACTCAGGTCCCAGGTGCTGTGAGGCAGAAGTGCTAACCCTAACCCTAACCCTAACCCTGTGCAGCCCCATCGAGAACATAGGGAGAAGGAAAGGGGAGGATGCAGGATATAATGTTACAGCCACAGCTAGGGTGTAAAGAAAGATCAGCTTAATATATAATAGGTCCACTCAGAAGTCTGATGGCAGCAGGTAAGAAGCTGTTCTTCAGTCTCTGTCTCCCTCTCTTCCTTAAAGATGTTCCTCAAAACCTGTCCAGCTACTTCCTTATAAGTTTATAAGCTATAGAGCAGATCAGGCCATTTGGCCCATCAAGTCTGTTCCGCCATTCGATCATGGTTGATATGCTCCTCGTCCCCATTTTCCTGCCTTCTCCCCATAACCCTTCAACCCCATTCCCAATTAAAAATCTGTCTAACTCCTCCTTAAATGTACTCACTGTCCCAGCATCCACCGCACTTTGGGGCAGCGAATTCCACAGATTCACAACCCTTTGGGAGAAGTAGTTTCTCCTCAACTCTGTTTTAAATTTGCTGCCCCTTATCCTATGACGATGACCTCTCGTCCTAGATGTGGCTTTGTGTCAACTTATGCCTGGTCAGTGTACATTCTGGTACAAGAAATGCTCTTTAAATTGGGACCGTGACCACAATCCAAAAATACATGAAACACTAATAAGTGTGCTGTGATTGTGAGAGTTTCTGAATAAGTATATGCCTTTCTTTCTATCTAAATGCCATGATGTGGAGATGCCGGCGTTGGACTGGGGTGGGCACAGCAAGAGGCCTCGCAACACCAGGTTAAAGTCCAACAGGTTTATTTGGAATCAATGGGTATGAAGTAGAAAGGGTCGAGAGCTTCAGGTTTTTAGGAGTCCAGATCACCAACAACCTGTCCTGGTCCCCCATGCCGACACTATAGTTAAGAAAGCCCACCAATGCCTCTACGTTCTCAGAAGACTAAGGAAATTTGGCATGTCCGCTATGACGCTCACCAACCTTTACAGATGCACCATAGAAAGCATTCTTTCTGGTTGTATCACAGCTTGGTATGGCTCCTGCTCTGCCCAAGACCGCAAGGAACTACAAAAGGTCATGAATGTAGCCCAATCCATCACGCAAACCAGCCCCCCATCCATTGACTCTGTCTACACTTCCCGCTGCCTCGGAAAAGCAGACAGCATAATTAAGGACGCCACGCACCCCGGACATTCTCTCTTCCACCTTCTTCCGTTGGGGAAAAGATACAAAAGTCTGAGGTCACGTACCAACCGACTCAAGAACAGCTTCTTCCCTGCCGCTGTCAGACTTTTGAATGGACCTACCTCGCATTAAGCTGATCTTTCCCTACACCCTAGCTACGAATGTAACACTACACTCTCGTTTCCTGAACGGTATGCATTGTCGGTATAGTGCGCAAGAAACAATACTTTTCACTGTATGTTAATACATGTGACAATAATAGATCAATCAAATCAAGTCAAAGAGCTTTTGGAGCGTTGTTCCTTCATCAGGTGAGTGGGACACTGTTGGACTTTAACCTGGTATTGTGAGACTTCTTACTGTATCTAAATGTCTGTTGTTGTTTTTTGTGGATTTGTCCGTTGGAATTCCCAGCCAATTACAATTTCAAAAGAAAACAATTGATTTGGAGAAAATCCCAACTCCCGGTCTTCACGCTCTGACTGTGAGTTCATCCACTTCGGGGAAGTGGAGACACTGGTGACATTCCGCTTGAGGAACCCTTTTGTTTCCCGAGTGCTTTTATTCCTTTGGCTGTGAGCTTATAAACTAAATCCATACAAGTCTGCAGTAAGTGTTTGCTGAAAAGCTGTCCTGAATGTCGTAGGGTGAATTCAATCCAGCAGTGAGGGACCAAAATTAACCTTTGAATGGGTTGCAGGGGGATATCCGCTTTCCCAAGTGACTCCTCCCAAGATAAAAGCAGTGAAGGGTTTGGGAATGACATATCCCATTAGATCAGGCTTCCCTGCACGGACACGATTACAGCTGTCCAGATTTTATTTTGGCTGAGTCACTGTCTAGGAAACTTCCCTTTCGTTCAGCAGCTGAAGGAGGTGGCTGCCCTTTGGAGACTTGTGGAGAAAATGTGGCTGACATTCCCGTCTAAATAAACACTTTCTGAAATGCTTCAAATCAATCTCCTTTCCAGTAATCATTCTCAGAATCAGAGCGCATGTTAGTCTTCAGATTATCATCAGCTGGACGTGTTCCCATTCATTCAGCCTGAAATGTAATTATCCTAATTTATTGCTTGCCGGGATTTTTCACTGATGTTGTGTGTGGGGGTATGTGCATTTGTCTGTGTAAGTGCAAGCATGTGTGCACACGCGTGTGTGTGTGCATGTGTATGCATGCGTGTTTGTCCATGCACGTGTGCATTTGTGCACGTGTGTGTATACATGATTGTAGGTGCTTTTGTGTGTACGTACATGTATGCATGGTGTTTGCATGTGTATCTGTGTGTGTATGTGTGTTTGTGTGTGTGTACTTGTGCGTGCATATGTGTGTGTATGGTGTTTGCATGTGCGTTTGTGTGTGTGTATATGTATTTGTGTGTGTATGTGTGTGTGCACTTGGGTGTACGTGTGTGCATGGTGTTTGCATGTGTGTATGTGTATGGGATTTGCAAATGTGTTTGTATGTGTGTGAGTACTTGGTTGTCTGTGTGCATACGTGTGTGCATGGTGCTTGCATGTGTGTTTGTATGTGTGTGTGTGTGCCTGCACGCATGCATTTGTGATAAATAAATGGCCTCAAAAGGAAAGCAGGACCGAGAGGTCTAACACCAGTAACAGCATTCACAATTATCAGCGTGAAATGGTGCACAGGATTCCACAAGAGGTGGAGCAGGTACTGGTCTGCTGAGTTCTTTAAGCTCACGTATTAGCTGTTGGTGCAAAAATCATGACCGCACTCTTCCCCAATTGCAATTAGTTAGCTCTCCTGTGATAACATTCATTGTTTCATTATTAAAATGAACACAGATATTTCAGATACGATCAAAAGAAAGAATTGCATTTCAACCACCACTTTCACAACTTCAGGCCATCCCTCACGCTTTACCACCAGTGAAAGATTAAAGTTTATTTATTAGTGTCACAAGTAGGCTTACGTTCACACTGCAATGAAGTTACTGTGAAAATCCCCTAGTCACCACACTCTGGCGCCTGTTCTGTTCGGGTTACACTGAGGGAGAATTTAGCATGGTTAGCACGTCTTTCGGACTGTGGGAAGAAGCCAGAGCACCCGGAGGAAACCCACGCAGACACGGGGAGAATGTGCAGACTCCGCACACACAGTCACCCAAGTCGGGAATCGAACGCGGGTCCTTGACACTGTGAGGCAGCAGTGCTAACCACTGTGCTGCCAAACTAATCACTAACTTTTGAATTGTGGTTGAAGACACAGCAGCAAAATTTGTACACAACAAATATACAGTCTATCTTGCATCAGATCCGCTCCTGAAAGGTCTCCTTCTTCCTCCCCCCTCCCTCTTCCAGCTCCTTCTCCTGCTCTGTGTGACCTCTCCCATTCGTGCTCCATACCAAGCGACAGACTGAAGAAATAACCCAACCACTGGCCTCAGAGTATTTGATGTTCCCCCTAAATAGCACAGTAAGAAGTCTCACGACATCAGGTTAAAGCCCAACAAGTTTATTTGGAATCACGAGCTTTAGGAGTGTTGCTCCTTCGTCAGGTGACTTACTGTGCCCACCCCAGTCCAACGCCGGCATCTCCACATCAAGGCTAAATAGCACCGGTGGGGGGAATGCCTGTGGAACACCTGTTCATCTGTGGGAGGCTTAAGGGGGGAGTGGGTGTAGGCTGGGGGTGCGGAGCTCCAAAATGCCAGTTCTGGCATCAAATCAGTATTACCCGCAGGTCGATATGGTTACCTACCTACCTGGCGGATGTGAGGCAGCTAAACCCCTTTGTGAAAATGTCAGAAATTTCTGGATGCCATTTTGAAACCGAATGACACCCAAAAAGCAAGGCATGCCAAGCAACAATTTCAAGAGATGTTTGTTGACATTAGCCTAAGGTATTCTGCTTGACTGCACCCACAACCTATCATTATCCCTAGGGCGGCATGGTGGCACAGTGGTTGGCACTGCTGCTTCACAGCACCAGGGACCCGAGTTCAATTCTGGCCTTGGGTCACTGTCTGCGTGGAGTTTGTACGTTCTCCCCGTGTCTGTGTGGGTTTCCTCCGGGTGCTCTGGTTTCCTCCCCCAGTCCATAGATGTGTAGGTTAGGTGGATTGGCCATGCTAAATTAACCCTCAGTGTCAGGGGATTAGCAGGGTGAATATGTGGGGTTATGCGGATAGAGCCCAGGTGGGATTGTGGTTGGTGCAGACTCGATGGGCCAAATGGCCTCCTCCTGCACATTCAATGGATTACATAGCTTCACAATTTTATTGACAGCTCAAGTGATTATGAAGAGATTCACTGTCCTTGAAGTGGGATTATAAATACAAATGCTTGTTTTTATAAGGGAGTGAACACTTGAAGTATTTTTTTAATAGGAGGTTAAACCCTTGATGGGATTTAAATGTATTGAACATGATTTTATCAATAAAGGTTTTTTGTACATTTTTATAAAGCCTTAATAGGTAGTTAGAATTTAATTTTAGTTCATCTCAGTATGGCTTTCCTTCCTCCCTCAGGTTCTTACCTAGCATCTCAATAAATGCATCTATATTACTTACCTCAACTCTCAACTCTCAGTCAAGTAGCAAGTTCCATGGTTTAACCACTCGCTGGATAAAAACATTTCCTTGGAATTTGATTTGATTTGATTTATTATTGTCACATGTATTAGAATACAGTGAAAAGTATTATTCCTTACACGTTATACAGACAAAGCATACAGTTCATAGAGAAGGAAA
Source organism: Mustelus asterias (assembly GCF_964213995.1). Lineage (NCBI taxonomy): Eukaryota > Metazoa > Chordata > Chondrichthyes > Carcharhiniformes > Triakidae > Mustelus > Mustelus asterias. The sequence continues at coordinate 135,946,209 of NC_135807.1, forward strand.
GGAGAGGGTGCAGAACGTAGTGTTACAGTCATAGCTAGGGTGTAGAGAAAGAACAACTTCATGTGAGGTAGGTCCATTCAAAAGTCTGATGGCAGCAGGGAAGAAGCTGTTCTTGAGTTGGTTGGTATGTGGCTTTAGACTTTTGTATCTTTTTCCTGAAGGAAGGAGGTGGAAGAGAGAATGTTGGGTTCGTGAGGTCCTTAATTATGCTGGCTGCCTTGCCGAGGCAGCGGGAAGTGTAGACAGAGTCAATGGATGGGAGGCTGGTTTGAGTGATGGACTGGGCTACATTCATGACCCTTTGTATTTTCTTGCAGTCTTGGGCAGAGCAGGAGCCATACCAAGCTGTGGTACAACCAGAAAGAATGCTTTCTGTGGTGCATTCGTAAAAGTTGGTGAAAGTCATAGTGGACATACCAAATTTCCTTAGTTTCCTGAGAAAGTAGAGGCGTTGGTGAATTACTTTTGAATTAGTGACTATCTTAAGTTTATGGCCTCTGGTTTTGGTTTCGCCAACATTGAAAATATCTTCGCCAAGTCTAAACTTCATAATTTTCAAGACTTCTCTAAGGTCATTCTTCAAGACTTTCGTTTTCTCGAGAAAAGACCTTCCCTCCCAAATCTGTTCAGCCCTTTCCTAAGATGTATCCCCTCTCCGCTTTGGTCCCATCCTGCTGAATCGTTGTATTCCCAGGGACAGAGTCAGCATTCACAGCCCTCATCTGTGATACATATTTTTTCTTGCGGAAACCTAGAGGATTGCGTTCCCTCAGAGATCATCTCTCAAATGGCAACATCTGGAAGATCTTCAAAAGGCTTTGTGCCTGGACTGAGCTGTGGAACCTTCTGTTTACACTCAAAAGCCATATGACAGCACGGGATTGTCTATAAATATCCTGCCGTGTGGATCTCCTGGAGAAGACTGATGCCACTCTCCTGTGTGCTGTGATTGGAGTGTGGTCCCGGGGAAAGTCTGCAGGTTATGTAATCACGTTGCATGTGGCAACTGTGTCAACATCACCGCCTTTTCCAGACATTCTGTAAATACCCCAAAGGTCCAAGGGATGAAAGATGCCCTTTAATGAGTGTAATATGGCCATGTTTGTTCTCTGGTGCTAACTTACATTCTATCTCAGATTCTAAACAAGTATTGGCCATATTATTGAAGTAACATAACCATCTGTGCTGGATCAGCCATGTTGTGTTAGCCCCCTTGTTCAATGCTTTGTTCTCTCTGTCTGAAAGGATGCATCAATGTTGATATTGAAACCAGAACATATCTAATTAGTGTAAGCAATTACATATCAATGTACTGATAATTCACTAATAACATTTAAAACTGAACTATGTAGAATTATTTCAGCACACAATATTAGATTAATTTGACATATTTTGTTATTATTGTTCTTTACTATTTTTACAATAAAAATGACACACGAGTTACTTTATGTAAAGGAATAAGGGAGATGAATGAAGGCTGGTCATCTCAATGGAAATGGTCCCTCCAGGACAACCTCTTCTGAATAGAAAGGTCCAGAGGGTTGCACGGTGGCACAGTGGTTAGCACGTCTGCTTCACAGCGCCAGGGACCCGGGTTCGATTCCCGGCTTGGGTCGCTGTCTGTGTGGAATCTGCACCTTCTCCCCATGTCTGCCTGGGTTTCCTCTGGATGCTCCGGTTTCCTCCCACAGTCCGAAAGACGTGCTGGTTAGGGGCATTGGCCATGCTAAATTCTCCCCCAGTGTACCCGAACAGGTGGCGACTAGGGGATCTTCACATTAACTTAATTGCTGTGTTAATGTAAGCCTATTTGTGACTAATAAATAAACTTTAAACTTAGTGTGCAATTGATACAAAAGGATTCCAGACCCGTCTAATGGCGGGAACTTCCAGTCCCGCCGAAGTCAATGGACCTTTGGCTAGCATAGACAAAGAATATGCATTATAGTTTCTTACTTGTGGTTGTTGCTCACAATGTAGACACCCGGATGTGATTGGAATGCCACACCCATGCTCTCAGATATTAGAAGCAAAGATGACCATTGATATAGCACATTCCACAACCGCAAGGTATCTCAGAGTTCTTTGCAGCCAATAATGTAATTGTGAAATGTGACCTGTTTTACTGTTGGAAACATGGCTGCCAATTTGCACACAGCAAGATCCCACAACTAGCAATCTGAAAATAGCCAGCAAATCTGTTTTAGTGATGTTGGCGGGGCTGGGAGGGGTGACTGTAACATATAACTCCCCTGCTCCTTCCAGGAACAGTGCCGCAGTGTCTCTTACACCCACCCGAGAGGGCAAGGGGGGGTCTTCATCTCACCTGAAAGACAGCACCTCCAACAGTGCAGCACCACCTCAGCGCTGCACCGGAACATCTACCTGGACTCATGTGCTTGAGTCTCTGGAGATGGTTTCTGATTCAGAAGCAAGATTGCAACCCGCTGAGCTGCTGCTGACACCAAGAAGCCAACCGTTTGGGATCTCAAGCAGGAGTCTGTGGATCTGTGAGAAACTTTCAAAGTCAACCAAATCAGCATCTTGCAGGAATAAAACCTTATGAAGAATCACTTTCCGTGAGCAGTGTCAACTAGGGTAAGATAGAGCTCTGTGAATGGCTATCCCCTAATTACTCCCAATCGAAATCGATGATGTATTTTTCACCCATCTCTAAATGAAACAGGAATGCTTACTGGGGAGGCGATGGCCTAGTGGTATTATCGCTAGATTATTAATCCAGAAACTCAGATAATATTCCGGGGGACCCAGGTTCAAATCCCGTCATGGCAGATGGTGGAATTTGAATTCAATAAAAAATACCTGGAATTAAGAATCTACTGATGACCATGAAACCATTGTTGGAAAAACCCATCTGGTTCACTTTAGGGAAGGAAATCTGCCGTCCTTACCTGGTCTGGCTTGCATGTGACTCCAGGGCCACAGCAATGTGGTTGACTCTCAACTGCCCTCAGGAACTAGGGATGGGCAATAAATGCTGGCCCAGCCAGCGACGCCCATGTCCCACAAATGAAAAGCAAACAGTTCAGTGCAGTGAGGTGGGATTAGGCTACCTCCGCTGATGTTGGGGGGGGAGGCGACCTGCCTCACATCTCCTCACCCTGATCCGTGAATGTGTATTGGCAGCAGGTTTCTTTCCCAGCAGGCTGTGGGACATGTGCCCTCCTGTCGCCAATCAGTAAGTGGAGTGACAGGCCCAGGAGTGAGGGTTGGGTGGGATTGGGTTGATGTCTGTTTTGTGGGACATCACTCACATTGGAATGAGAGGTGACTTTTTCCTCATTGGGACGTGAGCCTGGCACTCAGGCATACATCATATACGGTGATCCATCAGGTTTTATTTTGTAGGATCATGCTGTGCACGTATATGGACAATTTGGTCGTCCCCTTATCTGAGGAAAGATATTATGGCAGTGGAAGCAGCCCAGAGAAGGTTCATGAGGTTGATCCCGGTTATGGGGGGGTTTTCTCATGAGGAGAGGTTGAGTAGGTTGGGCCTGTGCTCATTGGAGTTGAGAAGAACGAGAGGCAACCTTATTGAGACATACAGGATTCTCAGGAGGCTTTGACAGGGTAGACACTGAGAGGTTGTTTCCCCTTGTGGGAGAGTCTAGGACCAGGGGGCATAATCTCAGAGTAAGGGGATTGTCCCATTTCAGACAGAGATGAGGAGGAATTTCTTCTCTCAGAGGGGAGTGAATCTGTGGAATTCTTTACCGCAGAGGGCTGTAAAGGCTGAGTCAGACCTCATTTGGAGCTTTATGAGCGCTTTGGGCCCTGTATCTAAGGAAGGATGTGCTGGCCTTGGAAAGGGTCCAGAGGAGGTTCACAAGAATGATCCCTGGAATGAAAAGCTGGAACGGTTGAGGACTCTGGGTCTGTACTCGTTGGAGTTTAGAAGGATGAGGGGGGGGTATCTTATTGAAACTTACAGGATACTGCGAGGCCTGGATAGAGTGGATGTGGAGAGGATGTTTCCACTAGTAGGAAAAACTAGAACCAGAGGGCACAACCTCAGGCGAAAGGGACGATCCTTTAAATCAGAGATGAGGAGGAATTTCTTCAGCCAGAGAGTGGTGAATCTGTGGAACTCTTTGCTGCAGAGGCTGTGGAGGCCAGGTCATTGAGTGTCTTTAAGACAGAGATAGAGAGGTTCTTGATGAATAAGGGGATCAGGGGCTGTGGGGAAAAGGCAGGAGAATGGGGATGAGAAAAATATCAGCCATGATTGAATGGCGGAGCAGACTCGATGGGCCGAGTGGCCTAATTCTGCTCCTATATCTTCTGATCTTATGGTCTTATGGGTCGCTAAGTATGATCAAAGCTGAGATAGACAGATTTTTAACCAGTAAGGGAATCGAGGGTTATGGGGATAAGGCGGGAAAGTGGAGTTGAGGATTATCACATCAGATCATTCACAGATGTGTTACATGAAGCAAAACCTTGACACCGAGATACGTGAGGGGATATTAGTGAGATGACCAAGAATCCTGGTGAAAGAGGCAGATTTTTATAGAAACCATAGAATCCCTACAGTGCTGAAGGAGGCCATTCGACCCATCGAGTCTGCACTGACAACAATCCCCACCCAGACCCTATCCCTGAAGCCCCACATATTTACCCTGCTAATCCCCTGACACTAGGGTCAATTTATCATGGCCAATCTTTGGACACTAAGGGGCAACTTAGCATGTTCAATCCCTCTAACCTATATATCCCGGGACACTAAAGGGCAAATAAGGGTAAATAGGACTAATCAATCTAACCAGCACGCCTTTCAGACTGTGGGAGGAAATTGGAGCACCCGCAGGAAACCCACGCAGACACGAGGAGAATGTGCAAACTTCACACTGACGCTGACTCAAGCCGGGAATCGAACCCAGGTCCCTGGAGCAGTGAGGCAGCAGTGCTAACCACTGTGCCACCATGCCACCCTGGAAATTTAATCTTCTATTCAGCAAATATACACACAGAACTTCATACAGACAAGAGTAGGTATGTAATACTGAGGCGGTATGCTGCACTCTGTTCCACAGAGTTCCAGTTGCTCTGTCGAACGAAAATGCAATTGGAATCATTCCCCTGTTATGTCACTAGGGGGCGACAGCACTCCAAAAAAGTCTTTGGATCCAATTAGAAGTCTTTGATTGCTGGATCTTCAATAGAGGTCGGCTGCATTCACACAGAAAGGCTTTACTGTAACTGTCTGCTCGAGATTGAGTTCTCTTTTCTTAGCCAGTCTGATGTCATTAAGCAGGGGGGTTTTGGCAGTGGGCTGGCTCCCTCGGACGTCAGCACTGAGCGACTATCTTGTGGCTGGCCTCTCATATCCTACCCTCCATCAACTTGAGATCATCCAAATCTCTGCTGTGGGTGACTTAACACCCACCAAGTTCCCTTCACTTGGGCGGCATGGTGGCACAGTGGTTAGCTCTGTTGCCTCACAGAGCCAGGGACCCGGGTTCAATTGACGGCCTTGGGTCACTGTCTGTGTGGAGTCTGCACGTTCTCCCCTGTCTGTGTGGGTTTCCTCCGGGTGCTCCGGTTTCCTCCCACAGTTGGAAAGATGTGCAGGTTAAGGGAATTGACCATGCTAAATTCTCCCTCAGTGTATCCGAACAGGCACCGGAGTGTGGCGACTAGGGGATTTTCACAGTAACTTCATTGCAGTGCCTACTCATGACACTAATAAATAATCTGATACACTGATAATCGGGTGCTCCGGTTTCATCCCACAGTCGAAAGAGATCATCCAAATCTCTGCTGTGCGTGACTTAACACCCACCAAGTTCCCTTCACTTGGGCGGCACAGTGGTTAGCACTGCTGCCTCACAGAGCCAGGGACCTGGGTTCAATTCCCAGCTTGGGTCACCACTACCTATGTGGAGTTTGCACGTTTTCCCCGTGTCTGTGTGGGTTTCCTCCAGGTGCTCCGGTTTCCTCCCACAGTCCAAAGATGTGCAGGTCAGGTGCATTGGCCATGCTAAATTGTCCCTTTGATGTCCTGGGGTGTGTAGATTAGAGGAATTAGCAGGGTAAATATGTGGAGTTACGGGGATAAGGCCTGGGTGGGATGGTTGCAGGCTCGATGGCCTCCTTCTGCACTGTAGGGATTCTATAATTCCATGAATAGTTTATTCACTAGTCTACATGCTCTGCCCATGTTCTGGTCATGTGATCCTTTAAGTAGCTTGACATCAGTTGACCACTCGGTCTATGTGGTTCATGACTCCTGTCAGGCTCCTTGACACAGACACTAAGCGAGTCCACAATACTGCAATAAGCAATATCCTCAAGCAGTCCATCAGCATGTGTGAAGCAACCCTCCCTTCAATTGGAGTCTGGACTTTACACCAGAGAGCATGCTTTATATTGTGGGGGTGCATTATTTCTCCACACTCCGGGGCTAGTAATTGACAAAACCTGGCCAACATGAGTGAAGGGGCGAACCTCTCAAGCATTTATTTTATTCTTTCATGAGATGTGGATGTCGCTGGCTGGGCCAGCATTTATTGCCCATCCCTAATTGCCCCTGAGGGTGGCATTTAAGTGTCAACCACATTGCTGTGGGTCTGGAGCCACATGTAGTAGGCCAGACCAGGTAAGGACAGCAGATTTCCTTCCCTAAAGGACATTAGTGAACCAGATGGGTTTTTACAACAATCGACAAGATGTGCAGGTTAGGTGATTGGCCATGCTAAATTGACCCTAGTGTCAGGGGGATCAGCAGGGTTAATATGTGGGGTTACAGGAATAGGACCTGGGTGTGATTGTGGTTGGTACAGACTTGATGGGCCGAATGGTCTCCTTCTGCACTTTGGTTGCATGCTCATCAGTAGATTCTGAATTCCAAATTTTCATTCAAATCAAATATCACCAACTGCTGTGGTGGGATTCGAACCTGTGTCCTCAGAGCATTACCCTGGGTGTCTGGAACACTAGTCAGTGATGGTCCCACTATGCCACTGCTTCTCCGCTATCATCACCTACCAGTGCCTTAGAGAATTCCAAGTGGCATTGGTTGGATGGTGAAAGGTGACTGAGGTTCCACTGAGATAACAGGGCGAAGCTGAATTTCCTAGAATGTTCTTCCTTCCAGGATCTTTAATATTCATTTCTACAAGATTTTGTTCTCAATTCGCTCGGCTCTGTGTTGTGGGATAAACTATTTTTTAAAATTCTTTTTCACAGGATGTGGGCGTTGCTGGCTTGGTCAGAAATTGTTTCCCATTCCTAATTGCCCTTGAGAAGGGCAAAGCTTCCTGTTCTTTGATGCAATGGCAACTGCTCCCCCAACAATGCTCCCACTTATGGAGTTGCCTGAGGCTTTGTAAGAGCCATTAATTTGATTTGATTTATTATTGTCACATGTATTAACATACAGCGAAAAGTATTGTTTCTTGCACGCTATACAGACAAAGCATACTGTTCATAGAGAAGGAAAGGAGAGGGTGCAGAATGTAGTGTTACAGTCGTAGCTAGGGTGTAGAGAAAGATGACCTTAATGTGAGGTAGGTCCATTCAAATGTCTGACGGCAGCAGGGAAGAAGCTGTTCTTGAGTGGGTTGGTACGTGACCTCAGACTTTTGTATCTTTCTCCTGACGGAAGAAGCTGGAAGAGAGAATGTCCGGGGTGCGTGGGGTCCTTGATTATGCTGGCTGCTTTTCCGAGGCAGCGGGAAGTGTAGACAGAGTCAATGGATGGGAGGCTGGTTTGCGTGATGGGACTGGGCTTTGTTCATGACCTTTTGTAGTTTCTTGCTGTCTTGGGCAGAGCAGGAGCAATACCCTCCCTGACCTACCCCTCTCGCTGTGTCCTGCTGTGGGTCCGTTACCAGCACTCTTGCCTCTGGGTTCAGTTCCCAGTTCAGGGCTCAAACACAAAACTCAAGCCTGACACTCCAGTGCCGTCTGCAGGGAGTGCCGCACTGCCAGCAGTGTTGCCTTTACAGATGAAACATTAAACCGAGGGCCCATCTGACTGTTTAGGTGGATGTAAAAAAAGATCCCCTGGTACTATTTTGAAGGAGGGCAGTGGAGCTCTCCCCATGGCCCTGGTCAGTACATACCCCTCAGTCCACATTGCAAATGCACAGATTGCCTGGTCATGATCACATTGCTGTTTGTGGGATCTTGCTGTGCCCAAATTTACTGCTGTGTTTCTCACATTACAACAGTGACTACATTTCTGAAAGTACCTCATTGGCTGGAAAGTGCTTGAGAATCCACTGATTCCTGAGCTCCGTTATAGCCCCAAGGCAGCAACCAGTAATCCAATAACTCACTTCCTTTCATGGGAGATCTCCTGGAATATAAATCTAACCAGAATTGAGAATTCTAATATATTTGCACGAGTGAGGTTCCTGCTGCATATGGAGTCACTGCAATGCAGAAAGAGGCCATTCAGCCCATCAAATGCATGCCAGCAAAGCGAAAGCAAAGGATTGGGAATAAGACTGAGGAAACTCCCCACGACCATTGAGATAAAAGCAAACCACTGCGGATGCTGGAGTCTGAAACAAGAGCAGAAAACGCTGGAAAATCTCAGAATGTCTGCCAGCATCTGTGGGGAGAGAATAGAGCCAATGTTTCGAGTCTGGATGACCCTTCGTCAGAGCTGAGAGCAAAGAGAATCAGCAGAGATTTATACTATTGGGGTGGGGGTGGAGAGAGGGTATGGAATGGGACAAAGGGAATGTAAATGAGGATACAGAAGGCTGAGAATCCAACAGCTTTCTGGACTGAACATTAAGTTCAACAACTTCAGAGGACAAACTCTCTCCTCCTCCTTCATCCCACTTCCATTTATTTCATTTCATTTCATCTCATTCATCCATTTTATCACCCTTTTTCACTTCTATTTTTCCACTTTTCCATTCCAGCTCTCCTTCTTTCCACACCCTCTCCCACCCCCCCCCCATACCCTCTCCCACCCCCCACCACCCCCCCCCCCCCACCCCCCCCCCCCCCCCATACCCTCTCCCACCCCCCACCCCCCAGGGCAACTGCCATATTCCTCAGGCATTCCTTTAACCATCTGTACCTTTGTTCTCCCGTTCTCACAATCTGATCACTCAATGGACACGTTTAGCTCCTTCTCAGCCTTCTGTATCTCATCCAGACTCTATTCTCTCTCCACAGATGCTGTCAGACCGGCTGGGATTTTCCAGCATTTTCTTCTTTTGGACATTTTCTTTTTTGCGAAACTTTCCGACCAATAAAAAGAAAGGTAATAACCATTCGTGGGCGTTTAGGACTTCCTTCAAACTCTTCTGATCACTCATTTTGAGGACGGGTTGCCAAGCCTCTCAAGAAGGGAGGTGGAGGTGGATTTTATGGGGTCTTGTTACTGGCGTCTCGTTACGCAAAGAGAAAGGAAGAATTTGCATGAGGGGACAAAGAAGTGACTGGGTGGAATTCTTTGGCCGCGCTGGTCTAAAAGACGGAAATTCCCACCCGATCCTCAATGGGGTTTGGGATTGTCCGGAACCCGCCCACTAAAATTCCAGTGGCAGGCGGGATAGAATAATTCCACTATCTTTCGCTTTGTTCCAATTAAAAATCTTACGATTTCCGTCTGTAATAAATAGAACAATGGTGTATTTTTACTTCAAAATGCATAGAGAGAGCATTTGTTCCACTTAGTTGTCTATGCTTTTGGCACGAGCGGCAGCTCAATGTATTTCTCTCTCCCCCAGAATCATTGGAGGTCCATTAAGAAGAGCAGACAGTGCCAGACTGTTTTCCAACACTGCCTGCAATTACAGCTGTCTTGGCTGCAGATACCCGTTTAGAAGTCTCATCAGCTAAGTAGCAAAGTGGTTATGTTGCTGGACAAAAAATCCAATAATACTCGATACATGCGAAGGGAAAGCAGCTTCTATCTTTGGCCAACAAACGAAACATACAAGGGACAACATCTTCGATCCAAGATGCTGGTTTACGAGGCCGGGCTCCTCTGTAGCTGTGAATCACGGATGTAATAACTCAGGAGTCAGCTGTAAAGGAACGGTGCTTTATTGCACAAAATAAAGTGAAGCAAACCCCACAACCCTGTGGTAATAACTAAACTTAAGGGTGGCACGGCGGCACAGTGGTTAGCACTGCTGCTTCACAGCGCCAGAGACCCGGGTTCGATTCCAGAATTGGGTCACTGTCTGTGTGGAGTCTGCACGTTCTCCCCGTGTCTGCGTGGGTTTCCTCCGGGTGCTCCGGTTTCCTCCCACAGTCTGAAAGACGTGCTGGTTATGTGCATTGGCCGTGCTAAATTCTCTCTCAGTGTACCCGAACAGGTGCCGGAGTGTGGTGACTCGGGGATTTTCACAGTAACTTCATTGCAGTGTTAATGCAAGCCTACTTGTGACACTGATAAATAAACTTAAAGTTAAACAGGTCTGTAATGACTTTAATCAGGCATTGGAGGTGGGCCTATTAGAATATGAACTCCCTGATTAAGGGCCAAATTGATGGGCCAATCAGGGAGCCCCTCTTGCTTTATACTTAACCAGGCATGTCAGTTCCTCTGGGACTCTGAGTGTAGACTGCTCACTGAAAGCTTTCTGTATGCTGGTGTCAGACAAAGGGATTTTGGTGAAGGGACTTTGAGGACTTATTACAAGGTCCCAAATGGGCTACTACAATAATGGACCCGATCAGGGGCCTGCTTAAAAAGGGCTCAGGAAATGAGTTCCCCCGGTAAGGTAATTACCAATCACCCAGGAACTCATACTCCACAAGTCCTACTGGGAGTTCAGTCAGGGATTCCCCACATAAGTCCTGGGTTTATCATTGATGGATATTGTGACAGGAAGCTCAACAGACTTTAATCTGTTTAAGGCATATTCTAGGCACCGTGTGGAAGGACAAGATCAGGATTGTGGGAGCAGTCCTCTCAAAGGCAAAGCTCCCAGTTACGTTGGCCACTAACAGGTCTTGGGCACTTCCGTAGGCTGGAACAGTGGTCAGCCACTGGAGGAGTTTCAGTACAGTGAGGTAGCTGGAGCCAGGCAACCAGTGGGACACCCAATGCTGCGTCTCAGCTGAAAGGAGGGCACCTCCAACAGGAAGGCGCTAAACATCGATTCCCGCACCCGGGAGAGATTAGCTGATGACAAAGGAAAATGGTGACATCACCTGTGGGCCGATGTGCGTCGCCGTGACAATCAGTGGCTGCATCAGCTTGGCAACAGTGAAAATAACAACCCACACAACACCTGAGAACCACTCCATATCCCGCCCACTGATAACCGCACGGCAGAACCTTGCTGATTGATCGCTTCAGCCATCAGTGCACCATGTGAAGCTACCCCATCCCCACTGGATTGTGTCTGCTGAATGTCCATTCCTTTAGGTGGAAGGAGGCGGGCAACGGGTTATGTTGTGGGGCAGCACAGTGGCACAGTGGTTAGCACTGTTGCCTTACAGCACCAGGAAACCGGGTTCAATTCCGACCTTCGGTCACTGTCTGTGCGGAGTTTGCACATTCTCCTCGTGTCCGCATGGGTTTCCTCTGGGTGCTTCGGTTTCCTTCCACAGTCCACAGATGTGTGGGTTAGGTGGATTGGCCATGCTAAATTGACCCAAGTGTCTCAGTTGTGTAGGTTAGGTGGATTGGCCATGCTAAATTGTCCCGTAGTGTCCAAAGTTGTGTAGGTTAGGTGGATTGGCCATGCTAAATTGCCCCTTAGTATTCCAAAATTGTTTAGGTTAGATAGATTGGCCATGCTAAATTGCCCTTAGTGTCCAAAGTTGTGTAGGTTAGATGGATTGGCCATGCTAAATTGCCCTTAGTGTCCAAAGTTGTGTAGGTTAGGTGGATTGGCCATACTAAATTGCCCTTAGTGTCCAAAGTTGTGTAGGTTAAGTGGATCGGCCATGCTAAATTGCCCCCTAGTATCCAAAGTTGTTTAGGTTAGGTGGATTGGCCATGCTAAATTGCCTGTAGTATCCAAAATTGTGTAGGTTAAGTGGATTGGCCATGCTAAATTGCCCTTAGTGTCCAAAGTTGTGTAGGTTAGATGGATCGGCCATGCTAAATTGCCCTTAGTGTCCAAAGTTGTGTAGGTTAGGTGGATTGGCCATACTAAATTGCCCTTAGTGTCCAAAGTTGTGTAGGTTAAGTGGATTGGCCATGCTAAATTGCCTGTAGTGTCCAAAATTGTGTAGGTTAAGTGGATTGGCCATGCTAAATTGCCCTTAGTGTCCAAAGTTGTGTAGGTTAGGTGGATTTGCCATGCTAAATTGCCCTTAGTGTCCAAAATTGTGTAGGTTAGATGGATCGGCCATGCTAAATTGCCCTTAGTGTCCAAAGTTGTGTAGGTTAGGTGGATTGGCCATACTAAATTGCCCTTAGTGTCCAAAGTTGTGTAGGTTAAGTGGATCGGCCATGCTAAATTGCCCCCTATGATCCAAAGTTGTGTAAGTTAGGTGGATTGGCCATGCTAAATTGTCCCTTAGTGTCCAAAGTTGTTTAGGCTAGGTGGATTGACGATGGTAAATTGCCCCTTAGTGTCCAAAGTTGTGTAGGTCAGTGGGAGTAGCGGGATCAATATGTGAGGTAACGGGGCAGGGTTGGGCCTGGGTAAGATGCTCTGTCGGAAAGTTGATGTAGACTTGATGGGCCAAATGGCCTCCTTCTGCACTGTAGGGATTCTGCAAATGTAGGAAATGTTGCTGGGCACAGAACCTCGAGTGCTGTCGGAATAATTGCAGATGGGTGTTCAAATCCCACAGTAGCTGTTGATAAATTAAAATCTGGGATAAAAAGCTAGCATCAATGATGGTGAATATAAAACTAGCAGATAGTGGTGAAAACCCACCTGGTGCTTACCTGCTCTGGCCCACGTGTATCTCCAAACTCACAACGGTGTGCCTCTTAACTGGTCTTTGATATGACTGAGAAAATCACTCAGTTGTATTCAAAACAGCTGTGAGTTTGACAGACGGCAGCAGCTCAGGAAGGTGGCATTTCACCACCTTCCTCAAGCCGGCTGTGCCAGTGACACCCACATCCTGAAAATTAATTCAAAACAGTAAATGTAGTTGTATTTGTCTTTATTGCATTCATCCCAAGTTATTATCATCAAATTGCCTCATCTAAACTGAAATAGCAATATCTGTACAAGTAACAACATTAACAGGCTGCACGGTGGCACAGTGGTTAGCACTGCTGCCTCACAGCGCCAGGGACCCGGGTTCAATTCCCAGCTTGGGTCACTGTCTGTGTGGAGTTTGCACATTCTCCCGGTGTCTGTGTGGATTTCCCCCGGGTGCTCCGGTTTCCTCCCACAGTCTGAAAGACTTGCTGGGTTAGGTGGATTGGCTAAATTGTGAGGCTAAATTGCCCCTTAGTGTCAGGGGGATTAGCTCGGGTAAATGCTTGGGGTTATGAGGATAGGACCTGGGTGGGATCGTGGTCGGTGCAGACTCAATGGATCAAATGACCTCATTCTGCACTGTAGGGATGCTAGGATTCTATGAACTGATGTTACAGTAATTTAGCAATCTCCGCTGTGTAATTTTAACTCATTAGTTAATACAATTATATAATTCCCCTTATTTCTTTGTTTTAGTGCAGAGCTTGTTTAGAAGATACAGATCCAACTATGTTGCAGGAGCTCTTGTGGCGCTGTGGGTTAGCGTCCCTGCCTCTGAGTCAGGTGCTCTGGGTTCGAGTTGATGGCAAGGGAAGGTACATTCATAACGTGGCCAAACAGGTTGAGAATCAGCCTGCACACTCTTCCAACATTGATGTCTCTTTTCCATCACCCCATCACCAATGCATTGGGGTGCGACAGCTGCATGGCAACCTCTAGTGGTTCCCCCTCACGATGATGGTACAGCAGCCATGGCCAAGAGGAAGTTCTCATTTTTATGCAATTCTTCTGACAGTGCCTCCGTGTTGAGGTGCCCCCATGGTCTCCAACCCGTATCCACCTCCCCCGGTGAGGCTGCCGGCTGGACTTTGTTGCGAGACCTCTTGTTGAGGCACCTGTTTCACTCTAAGCCCACCACTCCTAAATAAGTGGGCTCCTCGGGCATCTTTGTTAGTTAGGTGCCTCCGGGAAGATTGCGAGTGACACCTCGCTGCACACAGCTCCAAGTTCCTGACCCAGAATTGAGACCGACGCTGGGATCGGGCCCCAATTGGAAAAATCTGTCCCCCTCCCCACCGAAGATGTTGTTTAAAATCCTTTTTTTCCGACTCTGGCCTCTTATATATTCCTCCATCAACTCCGCCATTAGCCTTCCATCATCTCATCCCACACTCTCTTTAAAGATGTGTCATTTTGTTCCACCCCAGTCTGGAACCCCCTCCTATATGCCTGTGTCTTCTGTGACACTACACTGCCCTTAAGAAATGTGTTTGTGTCATGTTTCTTGTGAAGGAGATGTTAAGATTTAACTCCGTTTAAACAGTGCTGATTTGTCTGCAACTGGCAACCCAAATGGTGAGCATGCAGAGGAATAACTCTCCTAATTATTGAGGTGTTTGTTTTAATCTGAGTTAATGCAGTTTTGTTATTTTTAGGGTTGTCCCCTGGGGTCTCAGAGTAGGGTTAAATTAGACTGATTGACAAGATGAGAAAGTCATGTGAATGGGCGGAGCTGGGCTTACAGAGAGACAGACAGGTGGTTACCATTTGAATTTGAAAGGAGCAGGTCTTTCTATCTCTCTCTGGAAATTGAAGTCTGGACCCTGCCAGAAGATTGTTATCTCTCTCCAGCGGTCTGCAAAAGGAAAGAGGTGTTTCCTCCCACCTCCCCCCCTCTCTCTCTCTCTCTCTGGAGATTTGCTGTGTGAAGACAGGTCTCTCTCTGGAGGCTGCTGTCTGAGGGTCAGAAGACAGGTGTCTCTCTCTGTATCTCCGTCTGGAGGTGTTAAAAGGCTGGAGAACTAGCAACTCGCGTAAGCCTGGTTTTTACTAACTGATTCTGAAGAGGAGTTTATGTCTTTGGGCTTGAATTGCAACTAATAGAGATAGCTAGCGATTTAGAATAATAGAGTCATAAAAACCCTACAGTGCAAAGGAGGCCATTCGACCTATCAAGTCTACACTGACAACAATCCCACCCAGGCCTTATTCCCGTAGCCCCACATATTTACCCTGCTAATCCCTCTGACCTATGCATCCCAGGACATTAAGGAACAATTTAGCATGTCCAATGCACCTAACCTGCACATCTTTGGACTGTGGGAGGAAACCGGAGCACCCGGAGGAAAACCACGCGGACACGTGGAGAACATGCAAACTCCACACAGACAGTGACCCAAGCCGGGAATCGAACCCAGGTCCCTGGAACTATGAGGCAGCAGTGCTAACTGTGCCCAGGGTGTTTAAGTATTTAAATTGGTAAATTCTTCGTTAATTTTTTATAGTTAAACTGTGTTGTTGAAGCTTTTGTTAAAAGCTTCCTAGGGGTTCAAAAGAATCATACCTGGAGTGAAACACCTTATCCTCATACTAATGCCAAAATCAAAAATACTTGGGGTCTAGTCTAACTTCATAATGTACCTTGGACTTTCTAAGCTGGTCCCTAACACTTCAACTACCGAATTGGAGACACCAGTTCTTATTTCCCCTTGTTTGCTGGTGTTCCATGTTAAACTATACAAGACCACTTTGGGCCAGTGTTCTTATTTCCCTGTTTTTTTCTGTTGTTTGCTTCTGGTTACCTTTCTGCTCTCTCTCTGCTTTGTACTGTTTCGCTGTTTTATGTAGTGATTTTCTGCTACATTAACAGTCAGACAGCTTTACAAGGTCTTGTTGGCTGTGTGGGGCCTTGTACATGACCAGCGTGTGAAAGCTGTGACCAATTTTGCCCATGATCTTCGGAAACTTTTTTTATTCATGGGACGTGGACATCATTGGCTGACCAGCATTCATTGCCCATTCCTAGTTGCCTAAGGGCAGTTTTAGAATCATGGCTCTGGAGTCACATGTAGGCCAGATCAGGTAAGGACGGCAGATTTCCTTCCCTATAGGACATTAGTGAACCAGATGGGTTTTTCCAACGATCGACAATGGTTTCATGGTCATCAGCAGATTCTTAATTCCAGATTTTTTTATTGAATTCAAATTCCACCATCTGCCATGCCGGAGATTTGAACCCAGGTCCCCAGAACATTAACTGAGTTTCTGGATTAATAGTCTAGCGATAATACCACTAGGCCATCGCCTCCCTATGTCAGACTAAACCCCAAATTGCTGCATGGTAATCCCTGAGGATTGAATTCTCTCTGGGATATTCGATACGGAACTCCTAAGGAAGGTCTTGATTGGATTGTCCTAGACTGTCTCATATAGTGGCACAGTGATTAGCACTGCTGCCACACAGTGCCAGGGACCCGGGTTCAATTCCTGGCTTGGGTCACTGTTGTGTGGAGTCTGAATGTTCTTCCCGTGTCTGCGTGGGTTTCCTCCGGGTGCTCCAGTATCCTCCCACAGTCCAAAAGACGTGCTGGTCAGGTGGATTGGCCGTGCTAAATTCTCCCTCAGTGTACCCGAACAGGCACCAGAGTGTGGTGACTGGGGGATTTTTACAGTGACGTCATTGCAGTGTTAATGTAAGCCTACCTGTGACACTAATAAATAAACTTTAGGATTTAGATTGGGGGATAATTTAAGCATTCTGCCTGGATAACCATTATTACTTGTGGCTAATAAATGAATTTTATAAGTTATAGAGTCATAGAGGTTTACAGCATGGAAATAGGCCCTTCGGCCCAACTTGTCCATGCTGCCCCCTTTTTTTTAACCACTAAACTAGTCCCAATTGCCCACGTTTGGCCCATATCCCTCCAAATCCATCTCACCCATGTAACTGTCTAAATGCTTTTTAAAAGACAAAATTGTCCCAGATGTATTTATTTGTGGCTGTGTTTACTTCTGTGTGGGATTAATATCGGACTCAAGTATACACTGAGTGACAGGCATCCCAGTACAATCACTTTAATTCTGACCATTGACGCATTGCTAACAATGACTTGCAGAGATACAGCGCCCTGCGATGTCCAGTGGTTCGAAATGGCACTGCAGCAAAACATGTCTTTCAGTGAAAACAAGCTGGTTTTCCCTAATGAGCCATGCCTGTCATTTTGGTTGCCAGGGTTACCATTTTGGTGCTTATTCTTTTACAAAAACCTGTTTTGCCGTCTTCATTACTGACCTTGGAACACGTTCTCCGCCACGGGAAATGGTTAAGTTGCAGAGGGCTGGGAGTATATTTTGATTGGCTCAATTCTCTATTGGTCCCCTGTTCCGACAAATAAAAGCATTTTCTCAGAATAATCTGGCGACTCTGGCCCACGCAATCCCCTAATCAATGGATTTCTGAAGTTGCGACTTTTGTTTGTTATTTCAACGGGGAAGGGAATTAATCCAGAAATCTTGTTGTTGTCTTCATTGATATTACTTTCTCTGCCGATATTTCAGTGTTGTCCTTGCACCTCGGTGTTGTTTTTTAAATTATTATTCATAATTCTAAACTTTTCCACCTGATTGGTAGCTGAAGTCTCTTGTGTTTGCGATAACTTCATTTAATCGCTTGCTAGTACAGAGCTCGAATCTGAAAAGAGAGACATGATGCTGAAACAAAAACAGAAAATGCTGGAAAATCTCAGCGGGTCTGACAGCATCTCATAGAATCATAGAGGTTTACAGCATGGAAACAGGCCCTTCGGCCCAACTTGTCCATGCCGTCCTTTTTTTTTAAACCCCTAAACTAATCCCAATTGCCCGCATTTGGCCCATATCCCTCTATACCCATCTTACCCATGTAACTATCTAAATGCTTTTTAAAAGACAAAATTGTACCCGCCTCTACTACTACCTCTGGCAGCTTGTTCCAGACACTCATCACTCTCTGTGTGAAAAAATTGCCCCTCTGGACTCTTTTGTATCTCTCCCCTCTCACCTTAAACCTATGCCCTCTAATTTTAGACTCCCCTACCTTTGGGAAAAGATATTGACTATCTAGGTGACCTATGCCGCTCATTATTTTATAGACCTCTATAAGATCACCCTCCAGCCTCCTACGCTCCAGAGAAAAAAGTCCCAATCTATCCAGCCTCTCCTTATAACTCAAAACATCAAGTCCCAGTAGCATCCTAGTAAATCTTTTCTGCACTCTTTCTAGTTTAATAATATCCTTTCTATAATAGGGTGACCAGAATTGCACACAGTATTCCAAGTGTGGCCTTACCAATGTCTTGTACAACTTCAACAAGACGTCCCAACTCCTGTATTCAATCTGTGGGGAGAGAATAGAGCCAACGCTTCGAGCCTGGATGATCCATCGTCAGAGCTGCGTCAGTCACTGTTAAATAGAAAAGAGCTCTGATGAAGGGGTATCCAGACTCAAGACGTTGACTCTATTCTCCCCCCACAGATGCTGTCAGACCCGCTGAGATTTTCCAGCATTTTCTGTTTTTGTTTCAGATTCCAGCATCCGCAGTATTTTGCTTTTATATTATGCTGAATAGTTCAGACAAATGTAATTTTTTTTCTTTATTCATTCCTGGGACATGAGCGTCGCTCGCTGGGTCAGCATCTATTCCCTATCCCTAATTGCCCTGGAACTGAGTGTCTCAATCGGCCATTTCAGAGGGGCAGTTGAGAGTCAGCCACATTGCTGTGGCTCTGGAGTCACATGTAGGTCAGACCGGGTAAGGACGGCAGATTTCCTTCCCTAAACGACATTAATGAACCAGATGGGTTTTTCTGACAATCGACAATGGTTTCATGGTCATCAGTAGATTCTTCATTCCAGATATTTTTTATTGAATTCCGGTTTGAATGTAAAGGTCCATTGATCTCAGGGGGGATTTTCCGGTTTTGGGACGGGGTTGGAATAGTTGAGTCTAGAAATGAGAGAGAATTAAAAGAGGGTTTCGGCAGCAGCTGGGCTGAGATGGGGGAGGAATCGGGTGAGTTTACAGAGATGGAAATTAGATGGTCTAATGATGGTAGCTGGAAGCTCACCTCAAGGTCTTGAGCAGTGTGGCTCAGCTTCAGACAATTGATTTTGATTTGATTTGATTTATTAACATACAGTGAAAAGTATTGTTTCTTGCACGCTATACAGACAAAGCATACCGTTCATAGAGAAGGAGAGAGTGCAGAATGTAGTGTTACAGTCATAGCTAGGGTGTAGAGAAAGATCAACTTAGTGCAAGGTAGGTCCATTCAAAAGTCTGACAGCAGCAGGGAAGAAGCTGTTCTTGAGTCGGTTGGTACGTGACCCCAGACTTTTGTATCTTTTTCTCAACGGAAGAAGGTGGAAGAGAGAATGTCTGGGGTTCAGTGGGGTCCTTAATTATGCTGGCTGCTTTGCCGAGACAGCGGGAAGTGTAGACAGAATCAATGGATGGGAGGCTGGTTTGCGTGATGGATTGGGCTACATTCACGACCTTTTGTAGTTCCTTGCGGTCTTGGACAGAGCAGGAGCCATACCAAGCTGTGATACATCCGGAAAGAATGCTTTCTATGGTGCATCTGTAAATGTTGGTGAGAGTCATGCCAAATTTCCTTTGAGATGGGTGGAATCAGAGGCTTGGCATTGGGTACAGAATTGGCTGGATGGAGTTTGAGAGAGAAGCCCAAGGTTTGTGTGCGGGGCCTGGGCAAGTAACCCCTGCTAGTCCTGGCCTATTCAATAAATAGAACAGAGAAAAGTACAATAAGAAGTCTCACAACACCAGGTTTATTTGGAATCGGGTTAATTTGGAATCAGGAGCTTTCGGAGCGCTGCTCCTTCATCAGGTGAATGCGCGATGTTCTTGGTGATCCTCGCCACTCCGAGCCGGCGGTTTGTGGTGTCGGTGGTAGCCATGATGTGGAGATGCCGGCATTGGACTGGAGTGGGCACAGTAAGAAGTCTCACAACACCAGGTTAAAGTCCTTCTAAAGGACCACCCCAGCCCAACGCCGGCATCTCCACATCAAAGAAAAGTACAACACAGGAACAGGCCCTTCGGCCCTCCGAGCCTGTGCTGACCATGATGCCCTAACTAAACTAAAACAAAACCTTCTGCCTTTACTCGGTCCGTATCCCTCCATTCCCTCTCTATTCATGAACCCATTCAGACGCCTGAATGAACAACACCGAGACTTCGGGGCCTTTCCTTTTGCTCTTAAGCTCGAACCTGCTCATTCTGCCACTGTGCATGACCCACGCGATTGAGAGTAAGGACCGTGCCAGGATCCTTTCTATGTTAACGTTTAAACATCAAAGATGCCCCTGTCTGCCTGGGGTGGAGGCCCACTGAGTTGACAGAGTTAAAATTTGGCCTCAGGTTTGCGTTGACATCAGTAAGCTGATTTAAAGCGGTTTGCTTTTAAACGTTATATTAACAATTCCGTTAGAAACACGCGGAGCCTTTCAAATGATCAAATAAATTCAGCTGATTATAGGAAGTTGAGTAGTGAAGTGTTCAGTGAGCAGTCTGAGTGGGCGGGTACCTTTTATTTTCTATTTTTTCTGCTTGGTAGGGGTGGTTGAACATTGGTGTGTGAAGCGATTCATTCAATGAACACAATCGGCATTTATACACAGCACAGGTCACCTGTGAAGGGAAAAGATATTTGGTTTCTGCTTTGAAATGTGAAATGATTCCAATCCCAAATGGAGGAAGTGCTTTAGGGCTCCCGACACAGTGATTGTATCTGCATCATGCTTGCCACAAGTATCTGGAACTCCGCACTGCAGTCCAATGTTGATGCAAAAATCTTTCCCAAACCGGAGCAGGAGAAGCAGGGTTAGGTGGATTGGCCATGCTAAATTGCCTCTTAGTGTCAGGGCTAGCTGGGGTAAATGCATGGGGTTATGGGGATAAGGTCTGGGTGGGATTGTTGTCAGTGCAGACTCGATGGGCCGAATGGCCTCCTTCTGCACTGTAGGATTGTATGATTCTCTGAAGAGCTGTTATTATTAGAATTGTCCATATGCTGATGTCAGATTCAGCACGATGCTGCCTGATAGTAAGGATGATGTTGAGTTCTGTTTGCCAATGTACAATAAGGTTTGCAATGCAGTTGTGCTGCTATTTTATACCCCCATTTTCTCTGCTCACTGATACCCTTCCATCAGGTTTCTGGGAGCAATTGTGGGCCCTGGATCTAAGGAAGGATGTGCTGGCTCTGCACAGGATCCAGAGGCGCTTCACAAGAACGATCCCAGGAATGAAAGGCTTGTCCTATAAGGGGTGGTTGAGGACTCTGGATCTGTACGCGATGGAGTTTAGAAGGATGATGGGGGGATCTTATTGAAACTTACAGAATAATGAAAGGCCTGGATAGACTGGTCTTGGAGAAGATGTTTCCATTAGTAGGAGAGACTCGGAGTGAAGGGACGACCCATCAGAACCAAGATGGGGAGGAATTTCTTCAGCCAGATGTTGTGAATCTGTGGAATTCATTGCCACAGAGGAGGGCAGGTCATTGAATATATTTAGACAGAGATAGATAGGTTCTTACATAGATAGGACAGTTATTAGCAGCCTTTTCCCTTGGTTTCTGTGACTATGACTCATCTTTCATTCCCTCCCCCTGCAGCATATCTCCCACTTTCTACGCCTTCTAGCTTTGACAAAGAGTCATCTGGACTCGAAACGTCAGCTCTTTTCTCTCCTTCCAGATGCTGCCAGACCTGCTGAGATTTTCCAGCATTTTCTCTTTTGGTTTCCGAATCCAGCATCCACAATAATTTGCTTTTATATTTATATAGATAGGTTCTTGATTGGCAAGGGGATCAAAGGTTACGGGGAAAAGGCTGGAGAATGGGATTGAGAAACTTATCAGCCATGATTGAATGGTGGAGCAGACTCGATGGGCCGAATGGCCTAATTCTGCTCCTATATCTCATGGTCTGATGGGTTAGACGGTGGACATGAGGCAAATCGGGTCCACTGGGGGTGGGGTAGCTTCATACGGTGCACTCATACCGATAGCAGGAGAGACCAATCTGTGAGAGGCAGGTTCTGGCCATGGCATCATTGTTGTTTTTGGTCTTGGCGTCTGTTACCAAGCCACGGTAGCCGCTGTGGCCACTGATTGTCACGGTGCCACACCGCAGGCCCACAAGCCATGTTGCCATTTTCCTCTGTCAAGTGCAAGAATCCATATTCGAGGCCCTCGTGTCACACTCTCAAACATTGCTGGAATGCTGGGTGCTTTTTGGTCGTTAGCCTCCAACTCTGATTGACTCACCCTCGGGTCAATTTTAATCGGCCTAGTCTGGTGAGAACAGGGTGGCAAAGTGCCCGAAATGGGCTCACTGGCCCGATCGGCCCTTCAGCACCCACAATGCAGCAGGCGCCATATTGAGAGAGGCCAACCTCCGGGTGTCCCAAGCGCTCACTGGTCCAGGCGTTGGGCCTTTTCTAATATGGAATTGGCAGAAACAGGAGCTGCCATCTTAGGTACGAACAAGTCAGAGTTTGCGCACTGCACGCTCCGATATTATCCCAGGCACTGGAAGAAAGACTTACTTTTATATTGTGTGTTTCTCCATCACCCGATCTCCCAGAGCACTTTACAGCCAATGAGGTGCCTTGGACGGGATTCTCCGGTCTCGTCTGTGGCTGGTCCCGGGAACGGAAAATTTGGCGTTCCAGCCAAAGCTCCATTTGATGTCAGCGGGACTGGAAAATCCCGAGGATGGAAATGTTTTTATCGGCTGTCCCTGTTGTGGTTTAGAATATGCAGCAGGAAATTTGTGCATTGCAAGATCCCACTAACATGCAGTGTGAACAGGAAGTGTTTTAAGGTGTAAATATTTACTTTGCTGGTCTTTGCAATAGGACCATGGGATCTTTTACAACAACCCAAGAGATCAGATGGGGTTTTGTTTTAATGTGTCATCCAAAAGGCCACAGCAGGAATCTTACAGCCAATGGGGTTTTCCCATCCTGCCGCAGTGAACAGAGATTGGGCGCCAAATACTCCGACTTTGCTGCAGTGGCGTGGACGGCCGGTAAGATCGCGTGCAGCATTCCCGTGGAACCACGCAGAGTATCAGCCAAGATGTCACATCCCAGTGTCTGGAGTGAGACTTGAACCCACAACCTCCTGACTCAGCCTCAAGGGTAATATCTACAGAGCCACAGCTGACATATCGGAAAAGGGGTCAGGCAAAAGGTCAAACTCCAGCCTCCGCACGATAACGTTGGAACTACGGCACAGAAACTGGCCATCCAGCCCAACAAGTCCATGTCAGCCAATATCCTTGACTTAAGCCTTCTAGAACATTCCTGTGGCTGGAATTCTCTGAGCTCGTTCATCCCGGTACCACTGCCAGCGAGAACGGAGAATTTGCCACTCAGCCGAATCTCCATCCAGTGCAGCGGGACTGGAGAATCCCATCCACGGGCGAGGCTGGAGAACTTGGCCCTTATCTGTCTGTATCTGCCGAACTCGCTTTTCCTTCTCCCCTTGTGCGTTCACCCAGCATCCCCTTAAACGCATCTAGACTATTCACTTCAGCCATTCCCTGCAGGGTGGGATACACATTCTCCCCACTCTCTGGGGGATGTGGTTTTATCTTAATTCCCCACTATAAGAAGGTTCTGGTAAGGATTGATGCTCTAGTTTATGGCAGTCCCTTGACTAGGTGGCCATTCTCCACGTGTGAGCCCTGACGGTGTCTGGTTGCTCAATCCAAACTGGGTTAAGGGCAACTGATTCATCACAAACCAGAGAATCCAATCGGGGAACTCCTACCCTTCCAACATTACACATCGCAGTCATACAGAATGACGATGTGGAGGCAGGAAGGTAACAATTCTCATGGAACAAGCAGGAGAGTACTCTGATATTTAATCCTCAACATCTAGGGTTAAATTAACGTAATATTTTCCGTGGAGCAAGTTTACACCCACAAACCAGCCATGAGAGTCCAATCTTCACAAGCATGGACACTACGGGAGCGATCTTACCAGAAAATTCTAAGCACCAGACGAGCGCAAAAATGGCAGAGAATGGCGTCAATTTTTTTCGGTGAGTTAAAATTCGAATCTTACCTCACTTTGAGGAAAAAATGAAGCAAGATCTGTTTCCCGCCAGGAGGGGGAAGGGCTGGGGCCTAGGCTTGCCAAAAGCTGGCGGTTTGCAACAGAGGGCACCATTGCGCATGCGCAGATCTTTCTGTTCTGTGCTGGTGCAACAGTGGCTGACATGCTAAAACCTGGCATTCATTGCGGTTTTTGTTTCGAAAGCTGCCATCATCATTTTATCGAAAATGAGCAACAAGAAACTGGACCTGAAACTAATAATTTGAAAGGGACGGCAAATAAAATCTTCTCAGCCTCGGATCCTCACTGAACATTGCCGGTAATTCAGAATGTGTAAAAGCAGAGGACTGATGGCACCAGACATCTACTTTCCATAACGGACCAGCCCTTACCCCTGAGGCAGCGCTTGGACATGGCTCAAACACAGGCTCGGAATGACTTTGTGTTTCTATCCCAGATACAGAGGGAAAAGTCCGGACAAATTGACGTGGACCCTCTTGGTAACAAAATCCCGGCTTCTCTGCCTGAAGGTCCTGAGGTTCGGGGGTTATGACAGAAACATAACTCGTGCACATTTTCAAACTGCTCGGAAAAGCTAGCCCTTTCGCAAAAGTATTTATTCGAGAGCTGCCCTGTCTGATTGGTCACCAGCTTTCCCTTTTACGAGCACATAATAAAACACTTCACTCTTTGATGCAGCTGCTGTGGAAACGCCTCCAGCTGTGGCCAGCAGTTAACTTGCGTTTGTTTCCTGCTTGCTGCAGGTTCAGGTCAGGGCTGTCAGTAACTCACATTTCACACACTCACACACACTCACTCACTCTCACACACACACACACACACACACACTCACACTCACTCACACACACTCACACACACTCACTCACACACACTCACTCACACACTCTCTCACACACACATATACACACACTCACTCACACACACACTCACACACTCACTCTCACACACTCACACACTCACTCTCACACACTCACTCACTCTCACACACACTCACACACTCTCACACACACTCACACTCACACTCTCACACACACACTCACTCTCACACACACACACTCACACTCACACACACACTCACTCTCACACACACACACACTCACACTCACACACACACACTCACTCTCACACACACACACACTCACACTCACTCACACTCACACTCACTCACTCACTCACACTCACACTCTCACACACACTCACTCACGCACTCTCTCACACACACACTCACACACTCACTCTCACACACTCACTCTCACACACACACACACTCTCACACAGACACACACACACTCACTCACACACACACACTCACTCACTCACATACACACACACACTCACTCACTCACACATGCACACACACTCACACATACACTCACACACACACACATATACTCACTCACACACACACGCACACTCACACTCACACAGACACTCACTCACGCTCTCACCCACAGACTCATACACAAACACACACTCACACACAAATACTCATACACACACACTCACAATACTCACACACACACACGCGCGCACCCACAGTCTCATAAACAAACACACACACAGACACACTCACAAAAAAACCATCTGGTTCACTAATGTCCTTTAGGGAAGGAAATCTGCCGTCCTTACCAGGTCTGGCCTACATGTGATCCCAGAGCCACAGCAATGTGGTTGACTCTTAATTGTCCTCTGAAATGGCCCAGCGAGACACTCAGATTAAGGGTAATTAAGGATGGGCAATAAATGCTGGATTTGCATCCCATGAAAGAATAACTTTTTAACAATATGGACAAGTGACTAAAACTTGGCCCAGGGAGGGTGGGGGGCGGTGGGGGTGTGGGGGAGAGGGCGGGGGGAGCGGGTGGAGTTTAATTAGCACCTTAAAAGAGGAAAGAATTTGAGGCAGGAACATTTAGGAAGGGAATTCCAGAGTTTGGGGCCCAGGCAGCTGAAGGCAAGGCCGCCAATGAGTGGAAGGATTAAAATCAGCAACGCTCAGGAGACCAGAATTAGAGGAATGCAGATAAGTTGGAGAATTGCTGGATTATAGAGTTATAGAGTTTTACAGCATGGACGGAGGCCCTTCGGCCCATCATGTCTGTCATCCAGCCATCATCCAGCCATCAAGCACCTATCCATTCTAATCCTATCTTCCAGCATTTGCTCCATAGCTGTGTATGCTTTGGCATTTCAAGTGCTCATCTAAATGCTTCTTAAATATTGTGAGGGTCTCTGCCTCCACCACCCTTTCAGGCAGCGAGGTCTAGATCCCCATCACCCTCTGGGCGAAAAGGTTTTCCCTCGAAATCTCCCACTCTTTACCCTCAATCCTTGCCCCCTGGTTACTGACCTCTACAAAGGGGAAATGTCTCTTCCAATCTACCCTATCTGTGCCCCTCATGTGCACTTCAATTGGGGTTCCCCCCGTCACACTCCCCAACCCTCAGCCTTCTCCGCTCTGAGGAAAAGGAGGAAATGACAGAGATAGGGAGGGACAAGGACACGGAGGGATTGGAGAGGAAAGTGATGCAGGCTGGAGTGGGTGATAGGGAAACAGTGTGAGCTAGCAGCGGGAAAGCAGGATTCTGACTGAACTGGAGTTCTGGAGGGCGGAATGTGGGACATCATCGGAATAGTCAAGGTAAAAGGGAGGAGGGAATTTGCAAAGCGGAGGACTTTAGGAGAGGAATTCTAACGGAGCCAAGATTGGCACTGAAGCTGGAGGGCAGGAGAGTGCAGGAACCTAGAGCTGGGTGAACAAGGGAACTTACTGGGACAGGAGAGCTGCTGTGTGCTTGCAGCCATTATTTCATCATTATTTATTTGGAACCTGGACTCTTGACAATAAAATGTAAACAGACAGGGGGGTCAAATTAGTCTATACAATGCACAGCTTTAGGTTATGGCATTTCTTCATTCACAGAGACACATGTCTGTGAACCTCAGAATGAAAAACAAACATTTTTGGACAAAAGGACAAGCTTTTTGAACCATTACAACCACAATGTCTGCCACAGGAACCTGCGACTCAACTCCACTTTGTTGTTTATTTTCAATTTTATCTGTGAGTGAAAGGTATTCTAAACCTTGTGACCAGGGCCCCATTTTTACCCTCATCTTTAAAGAGAGACTCTCTCCTTCCGTGTGATGGCTTGTTTTTTTGAATCCGCTAAGTTCCAAGTTGCCCGTCGCCACACGGTCCGCATCCTATCCCGATACCAAATCCCGCTTGTCCTCATGGCACACTTGGTTCCTGGGTGGCCAATGCCTCAGAGTTAATAATCCTCACCCTTGTGTTTAAATACTTTCATTGAATCATAGAATCCCTACAGTGCAGAAGGAGGCCATTTGGCCCATCGAGTCTGTATCAATTCTCCGTTGGGGAAATTACCCAGGCCCAGCCCCTGCCCAGTCCCCGAACCCCATGCATTTAGCCACTAATCCACCTAACCTGCACATCTTTGGACACTAAGGGGCAATTTAGCATGGCCAATCCACCTAATCTGCACAGCTTTGGAGTGTGGGAGGAAACTGGAGCACCTGGAGGAAACCCACGCAGACACGGGGAGAACGTGCACAGACAGTGACCCAAGGCTGGAATTGAACCGGGGTCCCTGGCGCTATGAGGCAGCAGTGCTAACCACTGTGCTACCGTGCCATATATTTTAATGGTCTCACACCCTCTGTCTTTGTGGTGACCTCCTCCAGAACTCCAACCCCTCTCAAACTTGTCATTCCCCTGACATGTTTTTGATTTCGGGCATCCCCCATCCTTTAGTCTCAACCTCCGGCATCCACCCCCAAGTGTTTGATGCCACATTTCCGCCTTCGATTCACACTGATTTGGTCCCTTCTCCTTCTGTGAAGCTGCTTTAGATATTATTTGAATGTAGGAGGCATTAATTGCCAATGTTTGAAAAACCAGACGGGCTTATTTTCTTTGCAAAGTATCCTTCCTCGTTTTCTCAATATTTTCCTGTGATTCATTTCTCTTTCCCTCGGTTTGGGCATTTTTTTAAGAATGTGATAGATTCCTCTGATTGTCACTCTAAGATACATGTTTATTTAACATTCAGTTTGAAGCATTTATCATCTGTTTAATGTGCCATTAAGTAGGAAGCAGGTCCTTAAGTGAGTTTTGTTTTGTTTAGCGTGTCCGCCATATGAATGGTGCTTCCCACCCTATGTTTGACAGGTTATTCATTTATCACCATCTGGACCACCACAGAGCTGGTGTTAATGGAAAGTGGCCAGTTAATTAATGCAGACACCTGAGAGGGCTCACACATTATTGGTAAACTAATCAACAGCTGCCAAATGGAGTCTTGTTACTTGACGCCGTTAAAACACATTTTCCACGTTTCCCCTGAGAAAGCAATTGTTGTCTCCACCTTTCAGTTGTAAGAATGTCTTATCTGAAATTCGATTTCTTTTTGTAGTTCCAGTATGGTGTCAAAAGCCAAGAATGATCAAGTCTCAAGCAGTTTGTCTCCCCTCTTGTTTTTCACACTGTTTTCTGCTGTCCCTTCTTTTAAACCATGTTAATTCCTTACGAGGTACAGACACAGTTGAGAGTCATAGAGGTTTACAGCCCGAAAACAGGCCCTTCGGCCCAACTTGCCCATGCCGCCCTTTTTTTTTAACGACTAAGCTAGTCCCAATTGGCCCATATCCTTCTATACCCATCTTACTCATGTAACTGTCTAAACACTTTTTAAAAGACAAAATTGTACCCACCTCTACTACTACCTCTGGCAGTTTGTTCCAGACACTCACCATCCTCTGTGTGAAAAAGTTGCTCCTCTGGACACTTTTGTATCTCTCCCCTTAAACCTATGCCCTCTAGTTTTAGACTCCCCTACCTTTGTTAAAAGGTATTGACTATCTAGCTGATCTATGCCCCTCATTATTTTATAGATCTCTATAAGATCACCCCTAAGCCTCCTAGGCTCCAGAAAAAAAAGTCCCGGTAGCATCCTAATAAATCTTTTCTGCACTCTTTCTAGTTTAATAATATCCTTTCTATAATAGGGTGACCAGAATTGCACACAGTATTCCAAGTGTGGCCTGACCAATGTCTTGTATAACTTGTTGGACTTTAACCTGGTGTTGTTAAACTCTTACTGTATAACTTCAACAAGATATCCCAACTCCTGTATTCAATGTTTTGACCAATGAAACCAACCAAGCATGCCGAATGCCTTCTTCACCACTCTGTCCACCTGTGACTCCACTTTCAAGGAGCTATTAACATGTACCTCTAGATCTCTTTGTTCTATAACTCTCCCCAACGTTCTACCATTAACTCAGCAAGTCCTGCCCTGGTTCGATCTACCAAAATGCATCACCTTGCATTTATCTAAATTAAACTCCAGAGAGAGGGTTGGTTTATAAGGGGAGACTGAGTAGACTGGCTTATACTTATTGGAATTCAGAAGAATGAGGGGAGATCTTATAGAAACATATAAGATTATGAAGGGAATAGATAAGATAGAAGCAGGGAAGTTGTTTCCACTGGTGGGTGAAACTAGAACTAGGGGGCATGGCCTCAAAATAAGGGGGAGCAGATTTAGCACTAAATTGAGGAGGAACTTCTTCAACGAAAGGGTTGTGAATCTGTGGAATTCCCTGCCCAGTGAAACAGTTGAGGCTACCTCATTGAATGGTTTTAAGGCAAGGATAGATAAATTTTTGAACAGTAAAGGAATTAAGGGTTATGGTGAGCGGGCGGGTAAGTGGAGCTGAGTCCACGAAACGATCAGCCATGATCTTATTGAATGGTGTGAGATGTTGAAAATTAAATTTTTGGGAAAATATTTGTTGCACAATGAGGCCAAATAGGGATTTGTTTGCAGTCCCTTCATGCGAAAGTAATTCATTGTACCTGGAGCACCTTGAAATATTTCTGTAGCAGTGTCATCAAGTGCTGCGCAAATGCAAGTTTGTTTTTGGTAACTGTTTGGTTGGGGTTGGATTTGGGGAGCGGTCGGAGCGCTAGGTTACCTTCTCCATTCCTCCTCCTCCTGTTCGTCAGTATCGGTATTTTGGAATATGCCAGATATGTCAGGAGGTACCTCCGGCTTTTTATCTTTCCTTTGTTCGGCTTGCCGTTCTAATCCTTGTTCTCTGTTTCGTCTTTCCCTTTCCAGCCTTTCTTGTTTAACCCTTTCCCTTTCGTTCATTTCATGATCCTCACACTGCAACTTCAAAACCTCCCAATTTTTGAGTTTCTCCTTATTATCACAGGCGCTAATCCCTCTCCGACGTGTATTATCCCCCCCCCAGCCTCCCCCCCCCCCCAGTTGGCAAGCTTTGATTTCTCGGTTAATTCATCGGCTCTCTAATAGCCTCTTCTGTTTTAATACACTTGTCCAAATCCCAAGTTCCCCCCAGTAGCCAATTTTCATTTCCCAGTTTTTTGTTTAAACACCCTGACAAGCGTCTGAGTCGCTCCTCGTCCTTTGGGTTTTCACGACACATTTTATATCAAGGGGTCCCACCCCCTGACTTATCCAAAGTTTGACCCATTGTTAAGAGACTTTGACCACTTGTGCTTCACGATCTGCAGTGCCTTGTTGCCTCTTCGCCCACTTCAGTGTCCTGACCTTCGCGTGGGGGATTTCCCTTCTTAACAACCGGTCTAAGGCTTTGCGTTTGAGACAGGCATCTCCTTCCGATCAGCACAAGCAGTCACGTCTCCAACTTCACCTCATTCCCACCCTGTATATAATTTTTTTTCTGAAAACAATTTAATAAATACTCCACAAAGACAAACAGGCTTTAACAACTCCTGCTCTCAATTTAATGCAACAACAACCACCTACATTCGACAAGCAACCAGACCACACAAACACACTGAAATACAAAAACTACTCAAATTATTAGGTCAACCTTAGATTTTCTCTAATCAATTTCCGTCTTGCCAATTAATTTACAATATTTCCGAGGACTCGAACCTCAAATTCTACCGACCTCGGGACTCGAACCCCAGCCACCGAAAGATTCTAAATTGGGGACTCTAACCCCGAACGTGGGGGCCTCTAACCACCCTTTATCTGGGGACTCTAACCACCAGGGCAACCAGGGGACTCGAACCTCCTGGTGTAGGACTAGTCAGTGTTCAAGGATGTAAGTCATCTCAGGGTTCCGTCAACACAGAGCCTCGGGGGATGAGGGGTCGACTGAGTCTTAGTGTCGTGAGAGAGACCAAGGTTTTAATCTTACCTTGTGGGCCCGTCCGTCTCACGTCACAGACACCCAGGCGATCACTTATTCAGTCCACCTCAGAGGACAGCTGTATATCTTGGAATCCGGCTCACTGCAGCGCCAAATTGTCAGGTTCGTTTTTCAGAGACCCTTACGTACTTGATGCAAGAGCAAGAGACTGATCTGTATCAGAAAACACAGTCCTTTATTTTCAAGCAAGTACAAGCTTCTGGAGCATCGCTTTACTAACTCATCACAGTGTGCTGAGCTTCGCCGAACGGTATTCTCCGAACAGGGAGCAGTCTCTCCCTTTATACTCTTTTTTCAGCAATTAGTCACGTACACACAGTAAAACTTCACCCAGATCACGTGCTTAGCAACAGCAAGAGTAAATACAAAGACAGTATGTGAGTAAAACCATAAATATGTCAAAAACCCAACCCCGGTTGCCATCGAAACTGCACGTCCACCATTGCTCGAGTGTGAGATAGCAACCGTTCCCATATACCTTGGGACGCTGCTTTGCCCATAAAGCGAATGTTATCTCCTTCAGACAAAGACAGCATTATCCGAGTTGTTATTTGCAAGGCCGGGGTGACAGTTCAGAATACGGAATATGTGCTGATACCAGCGCAAATTGTTCCAGACAACAAGATGCAGTTAATCACAGTCTTTCAAGCTAAGAAGTTACTTCACTTTATCTTCCAGCAACCAGCTCAGCTTTCACACCTTTTTCACAAATGGCCAAGATCATAGGAGATTCATGGGATGTTAACCCCTTAACATCTCAGGTGGAGCAGGCTCGAGGGGCCAGATGGCCTACTCCTGCTCCGAGTTCTTATGTTCTTATGTTCACAGACACCAGTTATCAGTTGCTAACCGCCCATGTGACCATTATTATTGTGTGAGACTTGAAGGAGAATGGGTGGAATTTTACGAAATTTTTTCTAAGTGTCCAGCTACTGTGAAAATGGAAGAGTTCCTGATCAGTTTTTCAGGTGAGTTTTCACACCCAATCTTATGCACCCAGTCTTTGAAAATATGGGCTAGATTGTTTCTAGCTACTAGAGGCAGTGGGCGGGGCCTAATTCACCAGACAGTCTGCAGCTCCGATCGGAGCCACAAACTGCGCATGCGCAGAAAAACCTGGGAATAAGCCAGCTGCTGACAGAACCCCTCCCCGGGCCAGATACAGCCTCCCCCTCGCCCCCACAGGCACTGGAGATGCTCCCAATATTACTGTCCCCCTTACACCTCTCTCGAACCCCCTCCAAGTGTGGCCTGACCAATGTCTTGTATAACTTGTTGGACTTTAACCTGGTGTTGTTAAACTCTTACTGTATAACTTCAACAAGATATCCCAACTCCTGTATTCAATGTTTTGACCAATGAAACCAACCAAGCATGCCGAATGCCTTCTTCACCACTCTGTCCACCTGTGACTCCACTTTCAAGGAGCTATTAACATGTACCTCTAGATCTCTTTGTTCTATAACTCTCCCCAACGTTCTACCATTAACTCAGCAAGTCCTGCCCTGGTTCGATCTACCAAAATGCATCACCTTGCATTTATCTAAATTAAACTCCAGAGAGAGGGTTGGTTTATAAGGGGAGACTGAGTAGACTGGCTTATACTTATTGGAATTCAGAAGAATGAGGGGAGATCTTATAGAAACATATAAGATTATGAAGGGAATAGATAAGATAGAAGCAGGGAAGTTGTTTCCACTGGTGGGTGAAACTAGAACTAGGGGGCATGGCCTCAAAATAAGGGGGAGCAGATTTAGCACTAAATTGAGGAGGAACTTCTTCAACGAAAGGGTTGTGAATCTGTGGAATTCCCTGCCCAGTGAAACAGTTGAGGCTACCTCATTGAATGGTTTTAAGGCAAGGATAGATAAATTTTTGAACAGTAAAGGAATTAAGGGTTATGGTGAGCGGGCGGGTAAGTGGAGCTGAGTCCACGAAACGATCAGCCATGATCTTATTGAATGGTGTGAGATGTTGAAAATTAAATTTTTGGGAAAATATTTGTTGCACAATGAGGCCAAATAGGGATTTGTTTGCAGTCCCTTCATGCGAAAGTAATTCATTGTACCTGGAGCACCTTGAAATATTTCTGTAGCAGTGTCATCAAGTGCTGCGCAAATGCAAGTTTGTTTTTGGTAACTGTTTGGTTGGGGTTGGATTTGGGGAGCGGTCGGAGCGCTAGGTTACCTTCTCCATTCCTCCTCCTCCTGTTCGTCAGTATCGGTATTTTGGAATATGCCAGATATGTCAGGAGGTACCTCCGGCTTTTTATCTTTCCTTTGTTCGGCTTGCCGTTCTAATCCTTGTTCTCTGTTTCGTCTTTCCCTTTCCAGCCTTTCTTGTTTAACCCTTTCCCTTTCGTTCATTTCATGATCCTCACACTGCAACTTCAAAACCTCCCAATTTTTGAGTTTCTCCTTATTATCACAGGCGCTAATCCCTCTCCGACGTGTATTATCTCCCCCCAGCCCCCCCCACCCCCAACCCCCCCCCCCCCCCCCCCCGCCCCCAGTTGGTAAGCTTTGATTTCTCGGTTAATTCATCGGCTCTCTAATAGCCTCTTCTGTTTTAATACACTTGTCCAAATCCCAAGTTCCCCCCAGTAGCCAATTTTCATTTCCCAGTTTTTTGTTTAAACACCCTGACAAGCGTCTGAGTCGCTCCTCGTCCTTTGGGTTTTCACGACACATTTTATATCAAGGGGTCCCACCCCCTGACTTATCCAAAGTTTGACCCATTGTTAAGAGACTTTGACCACTTGTGCTTCACGATCTGCAGTGCCTTGTTGCCTCTTCGCCCACTTCAGTGTCCTGACCTTCGCGTGGGGGATTTCCCTTCTTAACAACCGGTCTAAGGCTGCGCGTTTGAGACAGGCATCTCCTTCCGATCAGCACAAGCAGTCACGTCTCCAACTTCACCTCATTCCCACCCTGTATCTAATTTTTTTTCTGAAAACAATTTAATAAATACTCCACAAAGACAAACAGGCTTTAATAACTCCTGCTCTCAATTTAATGCAACAACAACCACCTACATTCGACAAGCAACCAGACCACACAAACACACTGAAATACAAAAACTACTCAAAGTATTAGGTCAACCTTAGATTTTCTCTAATCAATTTCCATCTTGCCAATTAATTTACAATATTTCCGAGGACTCGAACCTCAAATTCTACCGACCTCGGGACTCGAACCCCAGCCACCGAAAGATTCTAAATTGGGGGCTCTAACCCCGAACGTGGGGGCCTCTAACCACCCTTTATCTGGGGACTCTAACCACCAGGGCAACCAGGGGACTC
The DNA here is from genome assembly GCF_964213995.1 of Mustelus asterias. Classification (NCBI taxonomy): domain Eukaryota; kingdom Metazoa; phylum Chordata; class Chondrichthyes; order Carcharhiniformes; family Triakidae; genus Mustelus; species Mustelus asterias. The sequence goes on from NC_135807.1 coordinate 135,980,798, forward strand.
GAACCTCCTGGTGTAGGACTAGTCAGTGTTCAAGGATGTAAGTCATCTCAGGGTTCCGTCAACACAGAGCCTCGGGGGATGAGGGGTCGACTGAGTCTTAGTGTCGTGAGAGAGACCAAGATTTTAATCTTACCTTATGGGCCCGTCCGTCTCACGTCACAGACACCCAGGCGATCACTTATTCAGTCCGCCTCAGAGGACAGCTGTATATCTTGGAATCCGGCTCACTGCAGCGCCAAATTGTCAGGTTCGTTTTTCAGAGACCCTTACGTACTTGATGCAAGAGCAAGAGACTGATCTGTATCAGAAAACACAGTCCTTTATTTTCAAGCAAGTACAAGCTTATGGAGGATCGCTTTACTAACTCATCAGAGTGTGCTGAGCTTCGCCGAACGGTATTCTCCGAACAGGGAACAGTCTCTCCCTTTATACTCTTTTTTCAGCAATTAGTCACGTACACACAGTAAAACTTCACCCAGATCACGTGCTTAGCAACAGCAAGAGTAAATACAAAGACAGTATGTGAGTAAAACCATAAATATGTCAAAAACCCAACCCCGGTTGCCATCGAAACTGCACGTCCACCATTGCTCGAGTGTGAGATAGCAACCGTTCCCATATACCTTGGGACGCTGCTTTGCCCATAAAGCGAATGTTATCTCCTTCAGACAAAGACAGCATTATCCGAGTTGTTATTTGCAAGGCCGGGGTGACAGTTCAGAATACGGAATATGTGCTGATACCAGCGCAAATTGTTCCAGACAACAAGATGCAGTTAATCACAGTCTTTCAAGCTAAGAAGTTACTTCACTTTATCTTCCAGCAACCAGCTCAGCTTTCACACCTTTTTCACAAATGGCCAAGATCATAGGAGATTCATGGGATGTTAACCCCTTAACATCTCAGGTGGAGCAGGCTCGAGGGGCCAGATGGCCTACTCCTGCTCCGAGTTCTTATGTTCTTATGTTCACAGACACCAGTTATCAGTTGCTAACCGCCCATGTGACCATTATTATTGTGTGAGACTTGAAGGAGAATGGGTGGAATTTTACGAAATTTTTTCTAAGTGTCCAGCTACTGTGAAAATGGAAGAGTTCCTGATCAGTTTTTCAGGTGAGTTTTCACACCCAATCTTATGCACCCAGTCTTTGAAAATATGGGCTAGATTGTTTCTAGCTACTAGAGGCAGTGGGCGGGGCCTAATTCACCAGACAGTCTGCAGCTCCGATCGGAGCCACAAACTGCGCATGCGCAGAAAAACCTGGGAATAAGCCAGCTGCTGACAGAACCCCTCCCCGGGCCAGATACAGCCTCCCCCTCGCCCCCACAGGCACTGGAGATGCTCCCAATATTACTGTCCCCCTTACACCTCTCTCGAACCCCCTCCAAGTGTGGCCTGACCAATGTCTTGTATAACTTGTTGGACTTTAACCTGGTGTTGTTAAACTCTTACTGTATAACTTCAACAAGATATCCCAACTCCTGTATTCAATGTTTTGACCAATGAAACCAACCAAGCATGCCGAATGCCTTCTTCACCACTCTGTCCACCTGTGACTCCACTTTCAAGGAGCTATTAACATGTACCTCTAGATCTCTTTGTTCTATAACTCTCCCCAACGTTCTACCATTAACTCAGCAAGTCCTGCCCTGGTTCGATCTACCAAAATGCATCACCTTGCATTTATCTAAATTAAACTCCAGAGAGAGGGTTGGTTTATAAGGGGAGACTGAGTAGACTGGCTTATACTTATTGGAATTCAGAAGAATGAGGGGAGATCTTATAGAAACATATAAGATTATGAAGGGAATAGATAAGATAGAAGCAGGGAAGTTGTTTCCACTGGTGGGTGAAACTAGAACTAGGGGGCATGGCCTCAAAATAAGGGGGAGCAGATTTAGCACTAAATTGAGGAGGAACTTCTTCAACGAAAGGGTTGTGAATCTGTGGAATTCCCTGCCCAGTGAAACAGTTGAGGCTACCTCATTGAATGGTTTTAAGGCAAGGATAGATAAATTTTTGAACAGTAAAGGAATTAAGGGTTATGGTGAGCGGGCGGGTAAGTGGAGCTGAGTCCACGAAACGATCAGCCATGATCTTATTGAATGGTGTGAGATGTTGAAAATTAAATTTTTGGGAAAATATTTGTTGCACAATGAGGCCAAATAGGGATTTGTTTGCAGTCCCTTCATGCGAAAGTAATTCATTGTACCTGGAGCACCTTGAAATATTTCTGTAGCAGTGTCATCAAGTGCTGCGCAAATGCAAGTTTGTTTTTGGTAACTGTTTGGTTGGGGTTGGATTTGGGGAGCGGTCGGAGCGCTAGGTTACCTTCTCCATTCCTCCTCCTCCTGTTCGTCAGTATCGGTATTTTGGAATATGCCAGATATGTCAGGAGGTACCTCCGGCTTTTTATCTTTCCTTTGTTCGGCTTGCCGTTCTAATCCTTGTTCTCTGTTTCGTCTTTCCCTTTCCAGCCTTTCTTGTTTAACCCTTTCCCTTTCGTTCATTTCATGATCCTCACACTGCAACTTCAAAACCTCCCAATTTTTGAGTTTCTCCTTATTATCACAGGCGCTAATCCCTCTCCGACGTGTATTATCCCCCCCCCAGCCTCCCCCCCCCCCCCCCCCCCCCCAGTTGGCAAGCTTTGATTTCTCGGTTAATTCATCGGCTCTCTAATAGCCTCTTCTGTTTTAATACACTTGTCCAAATCCCAAGTTCCCCCCAGTAGCCAATTTTCATTTCCCAGTTTTTTGTTTAAACACCCTGACAAGCGTCTGAGTCGCTCCTCGTCCTTTGGGTTTTCACGACACATTTTATATCAAGGGGTCCCACCCCCTGACTTATCCAAAGTTTGACCCATTGTTAAGAGACTTTGACCACTTGTGCTTCACGATCTGCAGTGCCTTGTTGCCTCTTCGCCCACTTCAGTGTCCTGACCTTCGCGTGGGGGATTTCCCTTCTTAACAACCGGTCTAAGGCTTTGCGTTTGAGACAGGCATCTCCTTCCGATCAGCACAAGCAGTCACGTCTCCAACTTCACCTCATTCCCACCCTGTATATAATTTTTTTTCTGAAAACAATTTAATAAATACTCCACAAAGACAAACAGGCTTTAACAACTCCTGCTCTCAATTTAATGCAACAACAACCACCTACATTCGACAAGCAACCAGACCACACAAACACACTGAAATACAAAAACTACTCAAATTATTAGGTCAACCTTAGATTTTCTCTAATCAATTTCCGTCTTGCCAATTAATTTACAATATTTCCGAGGACTCGAACCTCAAATTCTACCGACCTCGGGACTCGAACCCCAGCCACCGAAAGATTCTAAATTGGGGACTCTAACCCCGAACGTGGGGGCCTCTAACCACCCTTTATCTGGGGACTCTAACCACCAGGGCAACCAGGGGACTCGAACCTCCTGGTGTAGGACTAGTCAGTGTTCAAGGATGTAAGTCATCTCAGGGTTCCGTCAACACAGAGCCTCGGGGGATGAGGGGTCGACTGAGTCTTAGTGTCGTGAGAGAGACCAAGGTTTTAATCTTACCTTGTGGGCCCGTCCGTCTCACGTCACAGACACCCAGGCGATCACTTATTCAGTCCACCTCAGAGGACAGCTGTATATCTTGGAATCCGGCTCACTGCAGCGCCAAATTGTCAGGTTCGTTTTTCAGAGACCCTTACGTACTTGATGCAAGAGCAAGAGACTGATCTGTATCAGAAAACACAGTCCTTTATTTTCAAGCAAGTACAAGCTTCTGGAGCATCGCTTTACTAACTCATCACAGTGTGCTGAGCTTCGCCGAACGGTATTCTCCGAACAGGGAGCAGTCTCTCCCTTTATACTCTTTTTTCAGCAATTAGTCACGTACACACAGTAAAACTTCACCCAGATCACGTGCTTAGCAACAGCAAGAGTAAATACAAAGACAGTATGTGAGTAAAACCATAAATATGTCGAAAACCCAACCCCGGTTGCCATCGAAACTGCACGTCCACCATTGCTCGAGTGTGAGATAGCAACCGTTCCCATATACCTTGGGACGCTGCTTTGCCCATAAAGCGAATGTTATCTCCTTCAGACAAGGACAGCATTAGCCGAGTTGTTATTTGCAAGGCCGGGGTGACAGTTCAGAATACGGAATATGTGCTGATACCAGCGCAAATTGTTCCAGACAACAAGATGCAGTTAATCACAGTCTTTCAAGCTAAGAAGTTACTTCACTTTATCTTCCAGCAACCAGCTCAGCTTTCACACCTTTTTTACAAATGGCCAAGATCATAGGAGATTCATGGGATGTTAACCCCTTAACATCTCAGGTGGAGCAGGCTCGAGGGGCCAGATGGCCTACTCCTGCTCCGAGTTCTTATGTTCTTATGTTCACAGACACCAGTTATCAGTTGCTAACCACCCCATGTGACCATTATTGTTGTGTGAGACTTGACGGAGAATGGGTGGAATTTTACGAAATTGTTTCTAAGTGTCCAGCTACTGTGAAAACGGAAGAGTTCCTGATCTGTTTTTCGGGTGAGTTTTCACACCCAATCTTATGCACCCAGTCTTTGAAAATATGGGCTAGATTGTTTCTAGCTACTAGAGGCAGTGGGCGGGGCCTAATTCACCAGACAGTCTGCAGCTCCGATCGGATCCACAAACTGCGCATGCGCAGAAAAACCTGGGAATAAGCCAGCTGCTGACAGAACCCCTCCCCGGGCCAGATACAGCCTCCCCCTCGCCCCCACAGGCACTGGAGATGCTCCCAATATTACTGTCCCCCTTACACCTCTCTCGAACCCCCTTGCATATGGCCCCCTCATCACCCCCCCCCCCCCCCCACCGGCCTGATGGCTGCCTGATATGACCCTCTCTCTCCCCAGCCCCCAATCATCACAGAGGCACAAATCCCACCCCTGCTCCATCAGCACACCTGCAAAGTGCTGACTTGGTTTCCACTCCATGGTAACAAGGCAAACTGCATTAAACTCGCTGGAATGCTCTAACGGGCGCCTGACTCACCCAAACTGCCTCCAGCTGATCTGCCCAAACAAGGGACAGCTCCATAAAACCCCCAAGGATGGACAGACAGGTAGATAGTGCAGGAAGATGTCTCTGCACAGCGTATCCAGGCCCACTACACTGGTTGCAAAGGATTGTAGGACTCCGGGGGGGGGGGGGGGGGCGGCGGGGACTGGAACCCACGTACGGCAACACAGACCCATAGTGACTAAAGCGCGTGGTGATCAGGGCCTCCCTTGCTGCCCTCGCATGCCTAATCCTTGCTGTGACCAGCCCTTCAGTACCTGGGTGGTGTTGCTAGTCATCATCGTCCTCCTCCTCCTCCTGCTGGGTGGCCCCCTCCCCAGGCCGGCTGGTCGGCCTCCACGTCCTTCTCAAAAACGTCTCCTCACTGCCGCGCCAGGTTGTGTAGGGCACAGCACACCGCCACAACGCGGGACAATATCAGGAGGCTGTATTGGAGGGCCCTGCCAGAGTGGTCCAGGCACCTGCACCACATTTGAGTAGCCCTATGCACCGCTTCACTATTGAATGGGTGGCAACGTGGGTCTCATTATATCGGCTCTCCGCCACAGTCTCAGGCCTCCACACCGGCGTCACAGCCCAGTCTGATGCGGGTACCCCAACTCCCCCACGAGCCATCCCTGCACCCTGGGCTCCTCCTCAAAGACCTCCGGGACATCGGAGCTCCTCAATATAAAGCTGTCATGCACGCTGCCGGGTCTTTGGCGCAGTTGGGCAAGATGTCCAGCTGATGGTCACACACCAATCGCACATTTATTGAATGGGAGCCCTTTCTTTTCATGAATCTTGCTGGATTCTTCACCGGGGCCTTGAGAGCGATGGGGGTGCAGCCTATAGCCCCCTGCACATTTGGCATCCCCGCGATGGCTGCGAATCCTGCAGCCCAGGCTTCCTGTTGGGCCTGGTCCAGGTCACATTTGATATACCGGCCAGCCCGGGCATAGAGGGCATCTGTGACCTCCCTCACACACTTGTGGACGGATGGTTGTGAGATGCCACAAAGATCTCCACTGGCGGAAAGACTGGAAAGACCCAGTGGCGTAAATGTTTAAGGCTGCCATCACTTTCACAGCCCCCCGCCCTCCCCCTCCGCCCCCCCCCCCCCCCCCCCCCCTCGTGCCCTGAGGCGCCAGGTCCTGTATCGAATGGCACAGGTGTCACTCTCTGCTTTTGGAGCTGGCGCTGTCGGCGTCACACGATGTCCGACAGCTGCTCAAAGGAGAACTGCTGGGTCTCCGCTCCCTCCTTCTCCTGCCCTCCCACCCCAGGGCGAATGGCAGCCACATCCTGCCTCCGGTGGCCGTCTCCCTCTCCTCCTGTGAGTGGTAAGGCCTGGGCCTCCTCTGTTCACAATTCATCCTCCACCTCCTCCTCAACTCCAGCAGCAACCCAAAGAACAGCAAGATCAATGGGTTGCATTGTAAAAGCCATCTTGTCAATTTGAAGCGGGGGACGGGGGTGCAGTTTGAGAAAGGGGACAGACAGATGGAGAGGATAAAGAACTCTGCTCGCCCCCAGCCCAGCAACACACATTGCCACATACCCCCACACACCCCCAACACCACACACTCCCCATAGCCCCCCCACACAGACCCCCAACAACACACACTCCCCATAGCCCCCCCACACAGACCCCCAGCAACACACACTCCCCATAGCCCCCCCACACAGACCCCCAGCAACACCCACACCCCATAGCCCCTCCCACACACCCCCAGCAACACACACTCCCCATAACCACCTCAGACCCCCAGTGACACATACTCCCCATACCCCCCTCAGACCCCCAGTAACACACACTCCCCATACCCCCCTCAGACCCCCAGTAACACACACTCCCCATACCCCCTCACACCCCCAGTGACACACACTCCCCATACCCCCCACAGACCCCCAGTGACACACACTCCCCATACCCCCCTCACACCCCCAGCAACACACACTCCCCATACCCCCCACAGACCCCCAGTGACACATACTCACCATACTCCCCCTACACACCCCCAGCAACACACACTCCCCATACCATCTACAGACTCCCACTAACGCATACTCACCTTACCCCCTCACCACACACCTCCAGCAACACACACTTCCCATACCCCCCTCAGACCCCCAGCAACACACTCTCCCCATACCCCCCGCAGAGCCCCAGCAACACACACTCCCCATACCCCCCGCAGAGCCCCAGCAACACACACTCCCCATACCCCCCACAGAGCCCCAGCAACACACACTCCCCATACCCCCCACAGAGCCCCAGCAACACACACTCGCCATACCCCCCACAGACCCCTAGCAACACACTCTCCCCATACCCCCCACAGAGCCCCAGCAACACACATTCCCCATACCCCCCGCAGAGCCCCAGCAACACACTCTCCCCATACCCCCCACAGACCCCCAGCAACACACTCTCCCCATACCCCCCGCAGAGCCCCAGCAACACATACTCGCCATACCCCCCACAGACCCCTAGCAACACACTCTCCCCATACCCCCCACAGAGCCCCAGCAACACACACTCCCCATACCCCCCGCAGAGCCCCAGCAACACATACTCGCCATACCCCCCACAGAGCCCCAGCAACACACACTCCCCATACCCCCCACAGACCCCCAGCAACACACTCTCCCCATACCCCCCACAGAGCCCCAGCAACACATACTCGCCATACCTTCCACACAGATCCCAGAATGGCAACATAGCCCACCCCCCCATCCCTCGCCCTATTCCCACCCCACTCACAAACACACGCCCAGAACCCATGCAGCGGTGGGCACAGACAGTGCTGCTTGACAGGTCCTGAGGCTGCAGCACTGCCACTTCAGAGAGTTTCCAGCCCATCCCCCACCAGCAACAGCGCTTGCTGCTGCCAGCACGAGGACCCAGAGTCAGCGCTAAGAGCCAAGGTCAGTGCTCTGAGCTGAAATGCAACATGGCCACCTCGATACAACCCCCTTTGAGCAGCGTTGAACAATTTGAAAGCAGAGACTTACCTCCTCGCTCACCCTCACAGCTCCAGCGCCTGAATCTGACCTTTATACGGGAGATGTTTCCCTGACTGATCCGGCTGCGGCGAGAGAGGTGGTTAAGGCAGGTGAGCTGGAACGATTGGGAGTGAAGCTCGCTAATTACATTGAAATTAATGCAAAGACATGCAAATTGACATTTTGCCCATTTTGGGCGGGCTGCTGATCGCGTCGAAATTTTTTCTCAGTAAAATGGGAATGGGCGCAAAAACGGGTGTCATCTCGGCTCGTCGCATCACGCCCAATTTTACGACATTTTCCCGCCACAAAACGGGCGCGAAGAGGTCATAAAATTCCGGCCATTGCCTTTGGGCTGTTTGGCCAATGGCATTGCTGTCAAGGCAGAATCTTCACAAACACAGACACACTCATACACTCAGAACACTCAAACTCACCCACTCACACGCAGAGATTCACACTTGTGTAATCACGCACACACGCGTGTGCACACACAGATTCACACACACAGTCTCGCACACTCACACAGACAGACTCACCCACTCACACGCAGAGATTCTCACTTGTGTAATAACGCAAACACGCGTGTGCACACACAGATTCACACACACAGACTTGCACACTCACACAGACAGACTCACCCACTCACACGCAGAGATTCTCACTTGTGTAATCACGCACACACGCGTGTGCACACACAGATTCACACACACAGACTTGCACACTCACACAGACAGACTCACCCACTCACACGCAGACATTCCCACTTATGTACTCACACACACACAGATTCACACACACGGACTCACACATTCAGACACTCACACATCCATGCACGCAGTCGGACGCACACACTCAGATAGACTTTCAAACACACTCACACATTCATGCACTCACTCACACACACATATTCTCACATTCAGTCACACATAGGGGTGCACACACACACACACAGATGTGCACACACACATATAGTGCACATGCACCCACAGAAGGCAGACACACAGATAAGCTCACTCACACACACCCTCACACAGATATACACACACACTCACGCAGACACACACACCCTCACATACACACAGATATGTATCGATGCATACATATGATACACACACATAAACTCACACACATACTCATACAGACGTACAGATGGATCCATATGTCACACACACTCAAACACACACATATTCACACTCACATACATATATTCACACTCATACACACACACACACAGATGCACGCTCACACAATTCCAGCAGGTGTTATTGGATGAGGACTAAAGAGAGTGAATTCTGCCTGACATTTCCCTTCCCTCACCCAGCTTTGGCTTTCAGTCGTTGTAAGCCAAGTATTTTGTGAGTGAAAGTAAGTTGTGCTAGAGTTCTGTAACGGAAGTTGCAGTAGGAGGTGATGGATAGAGGGGTTTGAACTGACAGTTATAGACATCCATTCCGAGGCAGTCAGTGGGAAGTGGGTTCCAGCAGCAATGCTATCATGTTAACAAGGCACTGATAGACTTTTCAACGATTCATCTTCATCTTCCGCAGACAAAGTTGTATTGTGTTTCTGTCGCTGTTCTGAGATCTGGCCCTCACTAAACAGGAGGTAAATCCAAGCTGCTTTTAATTATGAATCCAAGGAGCCTGACACCATCAGCTGGAAACCCGGCATCTACACTTTAAAATTCATTTCCTGTAGCCCAGTTACACCGTCACAGACCCACACCAGGCCACAGAAAGCGGAATGAACAGCAGTGAGGCTGAGTGCTCCTTCCTGGAATGCCGGCCTCGGGGAAAGCAACTGAAGAAAGAAAGATGGAAGCACCTTCAGAACGACAGCAATGTTCAAAGCAACTTCATAAAAACATACAGCACAGGAGGAGGCCATTTGGCCCACTGTGCCTCTGCTGGCTCTTTGACACAGCTGTCCGATTGATCCCGTTTCCTCCTAACCCTGATCATAGAATCCCTACAGTGCAGAAGGAGGCCATTTGGCCCATCGCATCTGCGCTGACCACAATCCCACCCTGGCCCTATTCCCGTAACTTCAAGTATTTACCCTGCTAATCCCCTTGACATTAAGGCCAATTTAGCCTGGCCAATCAAACTAACCCATACATCTTCGGAGTGTGGGAGGAAACCCACGCACATACACATACATGTGTGCACACACACAGATTCACGCACACAGATTCGCACATTCACACACACACACACACACGCACACAGACACAGACACACACACAGACTCACACACACACACACATGCACACACATACAGATTCACACACTGACTCACACATTCAGACACACACATCCATGCGCACAATCGGATGCACACACTCAGATAGACTTTCAAACACAGACCCACATGCACTCACGTATTCTACATTCACTCACACATATGGATGCGTGGAGAATGTGCAAACTCCACAAAGTGACCCGAGGCCGGAATCGAACCTGGGTCCCTGGCGCTGTGAGGGAGCAGTGTTAACCACTGTGCCGCCCCCTGAGGCCCTGTGCCCTTGCAAATTATTTCTTTTCAAGTATTTATCCAATTCCCCTTTGAAAGTCCTTATTGAATCTGCTTCCACCACCCTTTCAGGCAGCGACTTCCAGATCGTAACAACCCGCCGGGTGAAAGGAAATTCCTCACGTTGCCACTTGACAATTGGTGCCCTCTGGTTCCTAACTTTCCTGCCGGTGGAAACAGTTTCACCGTATTTACCCTATCAAAACTCCACATCATTCTGAAAAGTTCAATTAAGTCTCCCCTTGGCCTCTCTGCTCAAGGGGAAACAATCCCAACCACTCCAGTTGCTTCACATCACTGAAGTTCCTCATCCCTGATACACATTCGAGTCAATCTCCTCCGCACCTTCTCCAAGACCTTGACATCCTTCCTAAAGTGTTTAAAGTTTGTTTATTTATTAGTCACAAATAGCTTACATTAACACTGCAATGAAGTTACTGTGAGAATCCCCTCATCGCCACACTCTGGCGCTTGTTCGGGTACACTGAGGGAGAATTTAGCATGGCCAATGCACCTCACCAGCACGTCTTTCAGACTGTGGGAGGAAACCGGAGCACCCGGAGGAAACCCACACAGACGCGGGGAGAACGTGCAAACTCCACACAGACAGTGACCCGAATCGGGAATCGAACCCGGGTCCCTGGCACTGTGAGGCAGCAGTGCTAACCACTATGCCACTGTGCTACCCTGTTTGCTTGGAACAATTTTCTATGAGTTCTGCAACATGTTCAAATGACAATGTTGACCAGAAACCCTGGGGGCGATTCTCCCAAAAGTGCTGAATTGGCGGGAAAACTGTTCTAGATCACGACTGTTTTCTCAGTTCAACTTCACACTGGAATCTCCGTACTCTGCACTGCAGAGGTCCCAGTCGGGAATCTCATTAAAAACCCAGGGGGGGGGGCCTATGCGCACCGGAGTTTGACAGTTCAGGAACTCTGCGCATGCGCAGTGGCCCCGATCTGTCAGCCTCCCCGTTTGCTGCCAGCTCAATCGCTGGCTAGCCCGGGACGCCCGCAATGCTGCCCCTCCAACCCCCGATGACCCGATCGCGGCCTCCACAACAATTCCTGGGCCAGTCATGATCCCCCTCCCGCCCCCCTCCTGTCCCGGAGCTCTCCGATGCACAGCCCGACCCCCCCCCCAGCAGTGGCGATTCCCCCCATCCCCCTCATCCTGGCAGATCACCCCCTCCCCCACGACCCCTCCTCCGGGATCAGACCCCCCCCTGGGGTCAGACCCCCCCTCCCCCAGGAGGCAGGCCCCACCCTGGTCGACCCCTGCCCCCACCCCCCAGCCCACCCCAATCGCTGGCCTCCCTCCATCCCAGACCGATTCCCACGCAGAGTGGCAGTGGCACCCCCCCAACACCACCGATTGCCCCTAGGCCCTGCCCACACTGCCCAATGGGCAGTGCCAAGGTGCCCTCTGGGCATGGGCACTTTACTCCTTGGGCAGTGCCGGGGACACAGGCTGGCACTGCCAGGGTGCCCATGCCCAGGGGGCACCACCCCCCCGTCGCCCGACCTCAATTCCCCCCCCTTCATTCCGACAGGGTCTCCCGCTAGTTCCCCGAATGTGGGGAGCTACTCTAAACCCCGCCGGAATGAAGTACTCCTGGTGGGGTGGGAGATTCAATGGGCACTGGCAAGTTCCCGATAATAATATTTAAAATACATTTAAAACATTAAAAAAAGATTAAAATTACTTACCTGCTTTCCTGTCGGTTTCCAGCGTGGTCTGACCGGCGATTGATCCCCGGCTCTGGGAGATGTGTATGCGTTCCCGGCGCAGGCGCAGGTCCCGGAACAAGGCTGGCGACACGCATCTCCCATCCCGACCTGACAAAAACATTACGGATTGGGATGGGAGAATCACGGCCCCTATTACTGAACCTGCCCAGTGATTCTTCACGTATTGTTTCTTTACAATGGAGACTGCTTCGGAGGCAAATTCATCATAATATATGGTACTAACCTACATAAAACAACTACAACATCAATAACTTGCATTTATATAGCACCTTGATTGTACTAAACTCTCCAAAGATGTTTCACTGGAGCTTAATTTGACACTGAACCAAGTAAAGTGATGTTAGGACTGGTGACCAAGTTCTTGGCCAAAGAGGTAGGTTTTAAGGACTGTCATAAAAGAACAAAGAACAAAGAACAATACAGCACAGGAACAGGCCCTTCGGCCCTCCAAGCCCGCGCCGCTCCCCGGTCCAGGATTGAATCCTGAATCCAGGATCCCCGCCCAATTTTCCAGCCTATCTACATACCAATATCCTATCCACCGAGCTGTCCCTCACAGCTACGATGCTTTGTTCATTACAACCTATTAACTCACCCCCACCCCCCCATTCCAGACCATGTGATCCCCAGGGAGAGGCGAAAACCCAGAGTGAAAAACCCCAGGGCCAATATGGGGAAAAAAAAATCTGGGAAATTCCTCTCCGACCCCCTGAGGCGATCGAAACGAGTCCAGGAGATCACAATGGCCCTGATCGGAAAATGCTTCCCAACCCTAGTCATTTCCACTCCCATGAACACCATATGAATTCCCTGCCCCCGAGACAGGTTCCCAACTATATAAAGGAGGAACGTGAGATAGGGAGGCGGAGAGGTTGAGTGTGGAAATTCGGTGCTTCGGGCCAAAGCAATTGAAGGCATGGCCAATACTGTTGGAGCAACTAAAAACAGGGCATCCACACAAAAGGATCCACGTGAGAAAGAAAAACATTCAACTATCATCTTTCATCGCTCGACATCGCAAAAGGTTTTACAGCCAATGAGGTACTGTTGAAGGATACTCACTCTTGTAATGTAGGAAATGCAGTGAACAGCAAGATCCCATAAACATCGTGTGATAATGACCAGAAAGTGTTTTTTTTTGTGATGTTGATTGAGGAATAAATATTGGCCAGGACATTGGAGAGAAACCCCCTCTTCTGCATTGAAATAGTGCCTTGGGACTTTTACACTTTGCAAAGATCACCAACGACCTGTTCGGGTTCCCCAATGCCGACACTATAGTTAAGAAAGTCCACCTATGCCTCTACTTTCTCAGAAGACTAAGGAAATTTGGCACGACAGCTACGACTCTTACCAACCTTTACAGGTGCACCATAGAAAGCATTCTTTCTGGTTGCATCACAGCTTGGTATGGCTCCTGCTCTGCCCAAGACTGCAAGGAACTACAAAGGGTTACGAATGTAGCCCAATGTAGTAGCAATTGACTCGAGAATCTTCTTCCCTGCTGCCATCAGACTTTTGAATGGATCTACTGCGCACTAAGTTGATCTTTCTCTGCACCCTAGCTATGACCGTAACACTACATTCTGCACTCTCTCCTTTCCTTCTCTATGAACAGTATGCTTTGCCTGTATAGTGCGCGAGAAACAATACTTTTCACTGTATACTAATGCATGTGACAATAATAAATCAAATCAAATCAAATTAAAACATGAGAGGGCAGGTTGTTTTAAACTTTGTTCTCAGCCGGGGGAGGATAGCACATCCAACAGTACAGCACTCCATCAGTACTGCCATAGCCCTGGAGTATCAGTCTGGACCCCCTGCTTTAGCGACTGATAACACAAGGATCACTTTTAAAATGTAGTCAAAATCACAAGAGCTGCAATGCTGTTCCTCAAATCCCAATGGATGGAAACGAGACAGAGACACATCTCAACACCCACCATTTTAAAGGCTCTTGGTAAAAAAGTTTGTTAATTAAATTATACTTTTTTCACAAGTGCAAAGTTAACAGCAAAGTCAGTAAGGGTTTAAGATGAAAAAACAAGCCATATCTTTGGCACCAAAATGGGATTGATTGAGGCATCCAATTCTGGAATTACAGGTTACAGACTCCCTGTCATATTACAGGTTACAGACTCCCTGTCATATTACAGGTTACAGACTCCCTGCCATATTACAGGTTACAGACTCCCTGTCATATTACAGGTTACAGACTCCCTGTCATATTACAGGTTGCAGACTCCCTGTCATATTACAGGTTACAGACTCCCTGTCATATTACAGGTTACAGACTCCCTGTCATATTACAGGTTGCAGACTCCCTGTCATATTACAGGTTACAGACTCCCTGTCATATTACAGGTTGCAGACTCCCTGTCATATTACAGGTTACAGACTCCCTGTCATATTACAGGTTACAGACTCCCTGTCATATTACAGGTTACAGACTCCCTGTCATATTACAGGTTACAGACTCCCTGTCATATTACAGGTTACAGACTCCCTGTCATATTACAGGTTACAGACTCCCTGTCATATTACAGGTTACAGACTCCCTGTCATATTGTTTCCACAGTCTACAGACCCCTGTCTTGTTAAGTTTTTAGGTTTATTTTTGCAGATATAGAAAATGGTTGAAGTATAAATATTCTGGTTTGATAGAATCATAGAATCCTACAGTGCAGAAGGAGGCCATTCAGCCCATCGAGTCTGCACTGACCACAATCCCACCCAGGCCCTATCCCCATAACCCCATGTATTTACCCTAGCTCATTCCCCTGACACTAGGGTCAATTTAGCATGGCCAATCCACCTAACCCGCACATCTTTGGACAATGGAAGGAAACCGGAGCACCCGGAGGAAACCCACGCAGACACGGGGAGAACGTGCAGACTCCACACAGACAGTGACCCAAGCTGGGAATCGAACCCGGGTCCCTGGTGCTGTGAGGCAGCAGTGCTAACCACTGTGCCACTGTGTTGCCCACAAACCTACTGTTTTTTTTAACTCAATTCTACACATGAGTCCCTGTCCCAATGGTGCACTCCCTTCTTCAGGGGTCTGTCCTGGCGGAGTTGGTATCCAGGCTATACACATCATCACTGCTTGGACAAACTCATTTTCTTTATTCTTCCATGGAATGTGAGTGTTGTGGATCAGAACCAACATTTGTTGCCCATCCCTAGTTGCTCTTGAACTGAGGACAGTTATGAGTCAACCACATTGGATGGCAGATTCTTTTCCTCAGGGACAAAGGTGTGCGGGTTATGTTGATTGGCCATGCGGCATGGTGGCACAGTGGTTAGCACTGTTAGTTCACAGCTCCAGCGACCTGGATTCAATTCCCGGTGTAGGTTACTCTGTGTGGAGTTTGCACATTCTCCCCGTGTCTGCGTGGGTTTCCTCCGAGTGCTCCGGTTCCCTCCCACACTCCAAAGATGTGCGGGTTAGTTTGATTGGCCATGATAATTGCCCCTTAGTGTCCTGGGATGTGTAGCTTAGAGGGATTAGCGGGTAAATGCATGGGGTTACGGAACTAGGGCCTGGGTGGGATTGTTGTCAGTGCAGACTTGATGGGCCGAATGGCCTCCTTCCGTACCATATGGATTCTATGATTCTATGACATTAGTGAACTAGATGTGCTCTTACAATAGTTGATGAAAGTTATCAGGGCCATCAATACTGAGACCAGCTTCTGTTCCAGACTTATCAACTGAATTTAAATAATAATGGGATTTGAACCCATGCCCCCAGAGCATTAGGCCTGGGCCTCTGGATTACTAACCCAGAGACATTCCCATCACATCACCATCTTCTCGCCTCCGGCCTGTGGTGACTGTGGTAAGGGAGCAGTCATAGGGCGGGATTTTATGGTCTTGCTCAACCCGAGATTGGAAAATCCTGCCCGAGGCCAATGGAAATTTCCATTGTCCGTCCCTCTCCTGCTCCCATTCCCGTGGCAGACGTGGCGGTAAACAGTAAAGGAATTAAGGGTTATGGTGAGTGGGTGGGTAAGTGGAGCTGAGTCCACGAAAAGATCAGCCATGATCTTATTGAGTGGAGGAGCAGGCTTGAGGGGCCAGATGGCCAACTCCTGCTCCTAGTTCTTATCATGTGGAGATGCCGGCATTGGACTGGGGTAAACACAGTAAGAAGCCTCACAACACCAGGTTAAAGTACTTGCAGAAAAACTACTTGCGAAGTTAGCCTATGAAACCAAATCTAAACTCCATTAAGAGTCAACATTTGGGAGAGTATCATTGCTCGAGAAAAATCAGGCCACCCAAGAACACCCTGGATTGAGTTCTCCTTGTTGTTGTTCTCCCCCCTTGTCACAAAAATAAATAAAGAGGTTAAAAGATGGTCTTTGAAATGACCACACAAACAACACAGCCAATATGAAAGCGTGTAGGGATTACAGGAGGCTTCAGTCAGTATTTGGAGCTCACAAAGGGTGCTTAATCAACCCAAACAAACCCCTCCTCTCAAGAACGAAAGTTTGTTAAGCTGATACACCCATGTGGAAATCAAGGGAGCTCTTTGTGCTTCAAGCTTCCCCCACGTTTACACATTCTCAAAGCAAGCTTCATGGAACACATCAAACACAACATCTACACTTAAGCCCCAGCGGGGAAGTTGCCGTTCAAATCACTGATGTTCCCACCAAAAAAAAAATGATGCAGAGATATAAAGAGAGAATGTTGTGTTCCTTGTTGGTAATCTGACCCTGGGGACCTACTGGAGGAATGTCGGATTTCCTGGGATGTATTGAAGTGGCTGGCTTTAACAATGCTTCTTATGTTCTGCGTCTCAACACTGGCACTCCGACTTTTGTGGAGTCACTCGAGCCTTCACCCTGGAAATAGAGCTTCCTGCTCTATGTAAACATGGTAAGCCAAGACCACAAGGTTAACTCTGAGTGTTGTAATGGACAATTTACACTCGCTATCTGACTGCATGTTACGCTATTGATTGTCACGCACTAGAGACAAAAAGGCTTGCATTTCTATAGCGCCTTTCACAATCACCCCAAAAGCGCTTTACAGCTAATTACATTTTGAAATGTAGTCTCTGCTGCAATGCAGGAAATTCAGCAGCCAATTTACGCACAGCAAGATCCCACAAATAGCAAGCAATGTGATGCCAACCAGATAAATTGTGACGTTGATTGAGAGATCAATATTGGAACAGGACACCAGTGGGGAACACCCCCACTCTTCTCCGAAGTGGCGGCATGGAATCGTTTACATCCACCCCAGTTTTAGCGTCTGGTCAGAGAGACAGTGTGGCACTCCCACGGTACTCTGATGATTTGATTTTTTAAAATTTGATTTATTATTGTCACATGTATTGGTACATAGTGAAAAGTATTGTTTCTTGCGCTATACTGACAAAGCATACCATTCATAGAGTACATGGGGAGAAGGAAAGGAGAGAGTGCAGAATATAGTGTTACAGTCATAGCTCGGGTGTAGAGACGGATCAACTTAATGCGAGGTAGGTCCATTCAAAAATCTTATGGCAGCAGGGAAGAAGCTGTTCTTTTCCGGCCTCAGGTGACTGCTTGTGCGGAGTCTGCACATTCTCCCCATGTCTGCGTGGGTTTCCTCCGGGTGCTCCGGTTTCCTCTCACACTCCAAAGATGTGCGGGTTAGGTTGATTGGCCATGCTAAATTGCCCCTTAGTGTCAGGGGGACTGTAAATATGTGGGGTTGTGGGGATGGGACCTGGATGGGCTTGTTGTCAGTGCAGGCTCGATGGGCTGAATGGCCTCCTTCTGCACTGTAGATTCTTGAGTCGGTTGGTGTGTGATCTCAGACTTCTGTCTCTTTTTCCTGATGGAAGAAGGTGGAAGAGAGTAACGAACACGCCAGCCTAGATTACATGCTGAAGCCTCGGGAGTGAGACTTGAACCATTGACCTTCTGAATTAAAAGGCAGCACTGCTACCCACTGAGCCACAGCTGATGGCTAGGCACGGCACGCTACTGCTACCCTAGCTGAGGGTGGCTTACCCTGAAAAACCCGGGATTGAATGTTTCTGGTCTGTGTGTCTCTTTTGCAGAATCTCTCAAAAACCACATGGAATATTTCACCGACCTGTGGATTCCTCGGGCATCTCCCGATCTCTCGCTGCATCTTTGCGAGGAGACTGAGGAAATGGTGTAAATGATTCCAGCTCTTCACCCCCGTTCTCTGGGATTCAGTTGTTCTCGTGTCGGGGTACAGGTGGCAACTGGGAAACACTTTGTGGCATTTCAGCCTCACTGGTTCTCCACATGACATATTGTTCTCAATGTTTTTACATATATAAAAAAAGCTTTAAGATGCACCAGATTGTGCACTATGATGGGGGAATGGGCAGCACAGTAGCACAGTGGTTAGCACTGTTGCCTCGTAGCGCCGGGGACCTGGGTTCGATTCCCATCTTGTGTGGAGTTTGCACATTCTCCCCTTGTCTACGTGGGTTTCCTCCGGGTGCTCCGGTTTCCTCTCACTCTCCAAAGATGTGCAGGTTAGGTGGATTAGCCACAGTAAAAATTACCCCTTAGTGTCAGAAGGACTAGCCAGGGTAAATGCATGGGGTTATGGGGATACGTCCTGGGTGGGATTGTGGTCAGTGCAGACTCGATGGGCCAAATGGCTTCCTTCTGCACTGTAGGATTCTATGATTCTAAGTAATAGTAGTAACTAGTAATCCAGAGAATAGTCAAGGGGACACAGGTTCAAACCCCACCACAGCAGCTGGTGGACTTTAAATTCAATGAATTAAAAAAGTCTGGAATATAAAGTTAGTCTTAGTAATGACGACCACGAGACTACCACTGATTGTTGTAACAATGCATTTGGTTTACTAATGTCCTTTAGGGAAGGAAATCTGTCATCCTTACACAGTCTGTCCTCCACGTGACTGATGTGGAGATGCCGGCGTTGGACTGGGGTAAACACAGTAAGAAGTCTCACAACACCAGGTTAAAGTCCAACAGGTTTATTTGGTAGCAAAAGCGCTGCGCTCCGAAAGCTAGTGGCTTTCGCGACCAAATAAACCTGTTGGACTTTAACCTGGTGTTGTGAGACTTCTTACTGTGTCTACACGTGACTCCCAGACCCACAGTGATGTGGTTAATTCTTTAACTACCCTCTGAAGTGGTCGAACAAACCATTCCGTTCAGGGGAATTGAGGGATCGGCAATAAATGCTGCCCTTCCCGGTGAGACCCACATCCCAGGAAAGGATTTTTAAAAAGTTAAATTCCACCTTCTGTTAAATCAGCAGTTAAAAGATTAACAGGTAAACTAATCAAATATTCCCTTATGTCTAACAATAAAGAGATTAAGCAAATTGAAAATACAATTAGGACTCTGATTGAGAAACTTGTGACGATCGGTTTGCTGTTTTAATCCCTGCAATTGTTATTCCTTTGCTTTTTGCACTTTATTTCAATTGAAGAGTTGTAGAATACACACAGCAAAATGATGGTGTAGAGAAAGGAAATAAACTTTCAAAGGCCCATTGCTCTATCAATGCAGCCAATCTTTAGGTGCTGGACAGGAATTGATGAGATGATTTAGTATTTAATTACTAATCTGGGCCAGATGGGATAACATTCAGCAGCCGATGCTTTGAAGTGACACAGGACAGTTCTGGATGGTAAGCCGCGATGTGGAGTATTTACCCAGGGTCTTACAGTCAGGGAGTCCTGTGAGGGTTCTTTTCCCAGGATTACAGACTGAGGATTCACAACATTACAATGTGGGAGGTGACAGAGAGAGGCGTAAAACAGATTCCCAAAGCAAAAGCTTCAAAAGCAGAGGACAAAGTGTTTATAAAAAGCGTGTATAAAATGTGTAAAAGTGTTTATAAAACACGGGGTGGGCCTCAACTGGAATATCTTCTCCGTTTCCGGGCACCGCACTCTGGAGAGGATGTGAGGACTTCAGAGAGTGTGCAGAAAAGGTTGCATGAAAATGGTTCCAGAGGTGAGGATCTTCAGTTACGCGTACCCATCGGGAACACTTCGGGAAGAGAAGGTTGAGAGGAGATTTTGATTAGAGGTGTTCAAAATCACGAGGCGTCTGGACAGAGGAGAGAGGGAGAAACTGTCCCCACTGGTGATAAACACTGGACACTGAGTTAAGGTGAATTGCAAAAGAACCAAAGGTGACAGGAGGGAAACAGTTTTTTTACGGAGTGAGGGATTACGATCTGGAATCCACTGCCAGAGAGTGTGTGGAGGCAGATTCAATTGTTTCAGAATGGAACAGAATCTCTACAGTGCAGAAGAGGCCATTCATCCATCCAGTCTGTACTGACTCTCTCTGGCAGAGTATCTTACCCAGGCCCTGTCCCTTGCTCTATCCCTGTAACCCCACACATTTACAACAGCTAATCCCCCCCTAACCTACACATCTTTGGACACTAAGGGGAAATTTAGCATGGCCAATCCACTTAACTTGCATATCCTCGGACACTAAGGAGTGATTTACCATGCCCAATCCCCCTAACCTATAATCTTTGGACACCGAGGGGCAATTTAACGTAGTCAATCCACCTAATCTATGCATCTTTGGACACTAAGAGGCAATTTAGCATGGCCAATCCCTCTAACCTGCACACTTTTGGACAGTGGGAGGAAACCGGAGCAGCCGGAGGAAACATGTGCAGACAAGGGGAGAACATGCAAACTCCACACAGTCAAAAGGGAATCTCTCTGAAGGGGAGAAGTCTCAGGGCTATGGAGGAGTAGCTAAATTGCTCAGGCAAAGGGCTGGCACAGACTCAATGGGTTGAATGGCCTCCTTCTGTGTGGCAACCATTTTAAATAACCAGTGGATCTCCCGTATTAGTGTTCATGGTTAAAGCGATTTAAAAAAAAAATAACCTGAAGCCAGAAGGAAATGAAAGGAAAAAGCCTCCAATTATTTCCGATCGATATTAACAGGGGCAATAATTGTGAAGTGTATTTTTAGTTCAATGGACCATTTATCTTGGACACAATCAATTATGAACACATCAGCAAATAGGCTGGAACCAATGTTGGGTGGTTTGCACTGAGGACTTATTGTTCTTTCACATCAAACCCTGGTGATCCCAGCCACAAATCATCAAGAATAACATTTTTCACCCAAGTTGCAAATGGCCCTTTCACTGAAAACCGTGTTACTATTGAAAAAGCTCATGACTGCCTGTCATGTCACAAGTTTATAAATGAGAGCACAAGGGAGTTGGAAACTTGTTAGTCACTCGCTGCTCTGTAGAGCTTTTCCTTCCTCTGTGTTTTGACAGTTGCTAAAAATTAAAATGAAAATGTCCCGGAGGGTTTGGCTCCTGCGGTGGAGAATTGACAAAGGGAGGGAGGAGGTGGTGAAGTATTGGAAACTCATGCACTGGAGGGACTAGTCATTCGAGGTTAGTGTCTGGGTCTCGCCATGTGTGCTGCACACAATAGCAATGAGGTACCTTATTCTGTCCACTACAGTAATGTGCACTGTTCAATTAGCCGCACTGTGAGAGACCATTAGCAGCACGGTGGCACAGTGGTTAGCACTGCTACCTCACAGTCCCAGGGACCCGGGTTTGATTCCCGCTTGGGTCACTGTCTGTGTGGAGTTTGCACGTTCTCTCCGTGTCTGCGTGGGTTTCCTCCGGGTGCTCCGGTTTCCTCCCACAGTCTGAAAGACATGCTGGTTAGGGTGCATTGACCCGAACAGGCGCCGGACTGTGGCGACTAGGGGAATTTCACAGTAACTTCATTGCAGTGTTAATGTAAGCCTTACTTCTGACACTAATAAATAAACTTTTTTTTCTCCCTCAGTGTATCCGAACAGGCGCCAGAGTCTGGCGACTAGGGGATTTTCGCAGTAACTTCGTTGCAGTGTTAATGTAAGCCTACTTGTGACTAGTAAATAAACTTCAACTTTTTTACATTGCAATATTATTAAAATCAATATTATCAAACTCAAGTACAAAAGAAAAATAGATGGCACCGTGGTTATCACTGCTGCCTCACAGCGCCAGGGACTCGGGTTCGATTCCCGGCTTGGGTCACTATCTGTATGGAGTTTGCACATTCTCCCCGTGTCTGCATGGATTTCCTCTGGGTGCTCCAGTTTCCTCCCACGCTCCGAAAGATGTGCTGGTTAGGTGCATTGGCCATGCTAAATTGCCCCTTTAGTGTCGGCGATTAGCAGGGTAAATAAGTAGGGTTACAAGGATAGGGCCTGAGTGGGATTGTGGTTGGTACAGACAGGATGGGCCAAGTGGCCTACTTCTGCACTGTATGATTCTATGAACCCTTAGCTGCAAGGTGGAAGTCGATCACTTGCGGTTCAGGGAAAATAATCCTGTAAATGTCCCGGTTTTATGGCTATTGAGGATCAAAGTCAAGTTGGATCATTGCCGCCTTTTCCCATGCAAAGATGTGATATTCCAAGCTGGTCACAATAGAGAGCGGCATTCTGCTTTTGCCATTTCCACAAACCAACCCTTCAAGTTCTGAACAGTATGTGACTTTTCACAGAGGCTGTAGCAGGGGTGACAGAGCTCGGGTAGCCACGGTGACTATTCAGCACTTTTAACCAGAATCTGTAGCCTGAGCATCTCAAATTGTGTTCCTATGGAGAAAGAAAGCCTCACATTTACAAAGCATGACAGCAGCCCTCTCAAAGTGCTTTATAGCCAATGGTGTACTTTCCGAAACTTTAAAGTTTATTTATTAGTGTCACAAGTAGACTTACATTAACACTGCAATGAAGTTACTGTGAAAATCCCCTAGTCGCCACACTCCGGCGCCTGTTCGGGTACACTGAGGGAGAATTTAACATGGCCAGTGCACCCTAACCAGCACGTCTTTCAGACTGTGGGAGGAAACCGGACCACACGGAGGAAACCCACGCAGACACGAAGAGAACGTGCAAGCTCCACACAGATAGTGATCTACAGATAGGGTCCCTGGCGCTGTGAGGCAGCAGTGCTAACCACTATACCACCATGCCGCTCTTACTGATGGCCGTTTATATGCAGCTCCCCAGTGACTGTGGCGATTAAGTGTGGTGTGGAGATGCCGGCGTTGGACTGGGGTAAACACAGTAAGAGTTTTAACAACACCAGGTTAAAGTCCAACAGGTTTATTTGGTAGCAAATGCCATTAGCTTTCGGAGCGCTGCTCCTTCGTCCGATGGAGTGGAAATCTGCTCTCAAACAGGGCATACAGAGACACTGTCTCTGTTTGCTACCAAATAAACCTGTTGGACTTTAACCTAGTGTTGTTAAAGCGATTAAGTGTAGCCATGATGGGCGAATCAGGAGGCCATTGCAGGCACAGCGTGAATCTGCGTTGTCGTGTGTCGTGAAGGCCACCTTGGAGAACGCTTACCTGAAGATTAGATGCTGAATGCCCATGACTGCTGAAGTGTTCCCCGACAGGAAGGGAACACTCCTGCCTGGTGATTGTCGAGCGGTGTCCATTCATCCGTTGTCGTATTGTCTGCATGGTCTCGCTATTAATTCAATGAATGTGGGAGGAAGCCACAGAAATTAATATCTGTGGATAGCCGGGCACCCCAGTAAATGCACAAGCCATTGGATGGATTCAACCATTCCCAGCGCTATTCCCCTTACAGAATAATCATCCATACACATGACACCTCCAACTGAAGCACCAAACTTTCTCATTCAGTACTGCAAGGCCCAACTAGAGAGCGGGCAAAACTTGACCTCCTCTTGGGAAATAAGGAGGGACAGGTGACTGAAGTGTCAGTGAGGGATCACTTTGGGACCAGTGACCATAATTCCATTAGTTTTAAGATAGATCTGGAGAATATTAGGTCTGGCCCAAAGGTTTAAATTCTAAATTGGGGTAAGGCCAATTTTAATGGTATTAGACTGGAATTTTCAAAAGTTGATTGGGGGAGTCTGCTGGCAGGCAAAGGGATGCCTGGTAAATGGGAGGCCTTCGAAAGTGTGTTAACCAGGGTTCAGTGTAAGCACATTTCTTTTCAAGTGAAGGGCAAGGCTGGTTGAAGTAGGGAACCCTTCTTGGTCAAGAAGATGGAGGCATATGACATGCACAGGCAGCTGGGATCAAGTGGATCCCCTGAAGAGTATAGAGGCTGTTGGAATAGAGTTAAGAGAGAAAGCAGGAGGGCAAAAAGGGGACATGAGATTGCTTTTGCAGATAAGGCAAATGAGAATCCAAAGAGCTTCTACAAATGCATAAAGGGCAAAAGGGTAACTAGGGAACGAGTATGGCCTCTTAAGGATCAACAAGGTCATCTTTGTGCGGATTCACAAGAGATGGGTGAGATCCTAAATGAATATTTCTCATCGGTATTTACTGTTGAGAAAGGCATGGATGTGAGGGAACTTAGGGAAATAAATAGTGGTGTCTTGAGGAGTGTACATATTACAGAGAAGGAGGTGCTGGAAGTTTTAAAGCGCATCAAGATAAATAAATCCCCAGGACTTACAGGCATTTAGAGAGGCAAGGACTGATTAGGGACAGTCAGCATGGCTTTGTGAGTGGAAAATCATGTCTCATGAATTTGATTGAGTTTTCTGAAGGGGTGACCAAGAATGTAGATGAAGGCAGTGTAATTGACATTGTCTGCAAGGACTTTAGCAAGGCCTTTGACAAGGTAACGCATTGTAGGTTGTTGCATGAAGTTAAATCTCACGGGATCCAGAGTGATGTAGCCAATTGGATACAAGATTGGCTTGATGACAGGAGGTGGTTGTAGAAGGTTAACTGGAGGCCTGTGACCAGCGGTGTGCCTCAGGGATTGGTGCCGGGCCCACTGTTATTTGTTATTTATATTAATGATTTGGATGGGAATTTATGGGGCATGGCTAATAAGTTGCAGATGACACCAAGATTGGTGGCATAGTGGACAGTGAAGGAGGTTATCTCGGATTGCAATGGGATCTTAATCATTTGGGCCAGTGGGCTGAAGAATGGCAGATGGAATTTAATTTAGATAAATTTGAGGTGATGCATTTGGTAGATCAAATCGGGGCAGCACCTACTCAGTTAATGGTAGGGCGTTGGGGACAGTTATAGAACAAAGAGATCGAAGGGTACAGGTTCATAGCTCCTTGAAAGTGGAGTCACAGGTGGACAGAGTGGTGAAGAAGGCATTCGGCATGCTTGGTTTTATTGGTCAAAAAATTGAATACAGGAGTTTGGATGTTTTGTTGAAGTTGTACAAGACATTGATTGGTAAAGCCACACTTGGAATACTGTGTACAGTTCTGGTCATCCTATTATAGAAAGGATATTATTAAACTAGAAAGAGTGCAGAAAAGATTTACTAGGATGCTACCGGGACTTGATGGTTTGAGTTATAAGGAGAGGCTGAATAGACTGGAACTTTTTTCCATGGAGCGTAGGAGGCTGAAGGTGATCTTATGGAGATCTATAAAATAATGAGGGGCATAGATCAGCTAGATAGTCAATATCTTTTCCCAAAGGTAGGGGAGTCTAAAACTAGAGGGCATTGGTTTAAGGTGAGAGGGGAGAGATACAAAAGGATCCAGAGGGACAATTTTTTTCACACAGAGGGTGGTGAGTGTCTGGAACAAGCTGCCAGAGGTAGTAGTAGAGGCGGGTACAATTTTGTCTTTTAAAAAGCATTTAGGCAGTTACATAGGTAAGATGGGTATAGAGGATATGGGCCAAACACAGACAATTGGGACAACTTAGTGGTAAAAACTAGGTGGCATGGACAAGTTGGGCCGAAGGGCATGTTTCCATGCTGTAAACCTCTATGACTCCATGACCTCTATGAGTAAAGAAATACCAGCCATTGACGAGGCTTGACGTCTGTAAAATGTCAGGCCAGAAGCGGGACTACCAACCCACTATCTTCACTACGGTTTATGGTTCTGTCAACTGACTTTGGCCTCTGGTTTCAGCAAGGCAGCATCTTCATTTGACACCAGGGCTAACGTCCTTGCTCCTTTGCACACATGCCCTTGCTGGGGCTCCTGCCAGATCCAGCTGTAGCAACAAGGCTTCTTGTACATGGACACAAGCACCTGCAGCAGTCTCACAGGAGCCTTCTCAGTAACAGAGCTCCAGATGTTGTGAGTATTGCCGCTTAATTAATCTTTGCTCTTTAAACAATATCTTCACTGTACCGTTTCTCCGTCCAGATGGCAGGTCCGGGGACTGACAGTACCTTCAGCGTTTTGGTTTCTGGGTAATGGTCAGGATTGTGGGTTAGGGTGGCTCTATTTCATCCTGCGGGAATGACTCACAGGACTTGTCGATTCAAATATTGTCTCCATGGTTTCACGGCATTGTTTTCTTTGGGCATTTTGGTGTACGCTGAAGAGATAGTGAGATACACTGGCCAACGCCAAGGCCATACAGTGGAGTCCAATGCAGGGGGAGCCTTTTTAAAATGTCCCTGATTTCAGGAGAGCTGTTGTGTTGATTTCTAAAAAAGCTGGCCGACTGCCGTGCAACAGAATTGAATTGATTTGATTTATTATTGTCACATGGATTGGGATACAGTGAAAATTATTGTATCTTGAGCGCTATACAGACAAAGCATACTGATCATAGCGTACATAGGGGAGATGGAAAGGAGAGAGTGCAGAATGTAGTGTTACAGTCATAGCTAGGGTGTAGAGAAAGATCAACTTAATATATGTTAGGTCCATTCAAAAGTCTGACAGCAGCAGGGAAGAAGCTGTTCTTGAGTCGGTCGGTACGTGACCTCAGACTTTTGTATCTTTTTCCCGACGGAAGAAGGTGGAAGAGAGAATGTCCGGGGTGTGTGGGGTCCTTGATTATGCTGGCTGCTTTGCCGAGGCAGCGGGAAGTGTAGACAGAGTCAATGGATGGGAGGCTGGTTTGCGTGATGGACTGGGCTACGTTCATGACCCTTTGTAGTTTCTTGTGGTTTTGGTCAGAGCAGGAGCCCCAGACCAAGCTGTGATACATCCAGAGAGGATACTTTCTATGGTTCATCTGTAAACGTTGATGAGAGTCGCAGCACACAGACCTGCAAGTGAAGGCCCCTGTGTTCACATGAAATCATTATCTTTCGATGATGTGTTCCATCTTGTGTGGGATCCAGTTAAACGAGTTTGGTTTAGATTCTGGGCGATATTCCGAAGCCCATTTTGCAATACAGAAGCAAGTCTGAAAATGCTCTGATAAACACATCTGCAATAGGCTAGATTTTTGGGGAAATCTAGCCAACTCGATGAGTCCCAGTCCGGACTACGGGCCACCCCCTTGTTCACTTTCAGGCTGTAGGCAGCTCACTTCTTGTTACATTTGTTACTCTGGTGCTGTTTCCATCACTCTGTCAGACACGGTCCAAACCAATGGAAATGGCTCCTCAGTGAAAGTGGACGCCTCGATGAAATATTAATAACCCTTCTTCTGTTATTCATGGCCAGTTCCCCTCCACGAGCCACCTGTTTACACATCCAGATCTGATATTATTAGCCTCTGTGGACGCTTCATGTTAACTGGAGAAAGAGAGAAAGTGTAAGCAATATGGAATTTCAACACTTTCCTCTTCTTTGAATGAAACATTCCTGATCTCATGCCCTTATGCCATTAAATTTGTGTTGTGGTCATTACAAACTTGTTGAACTTTTGAAGAAACGTAGTATAGGATAATGGATTAGTGACCACCGCAGGTACTGCTTGCAGTCATTCAGCCAAATTACAAAACTCAACTTCAATTGCTTTCTGTAGACGCAGTTATTGCTCATTTGGTGTTCTGTACAATGTTTGTTATCGCTGCCTGCACAGTGTCGTCTCCAGAATGGGATTTATATTTCCAACTTGTGATGTTCACCATGGATTTAGTGTTGAGCCCTGCTTTGTATTTTGATGAGTTTTCTTTCCTGAAACTCACTGGAGAGGAAATGTGCAAGAGGTTAACTACACTGATGCCTGCGTGGTGCAGTCAACCTCTCTCTGTCTGTCTCCTCCGAATGTTTGTTTCCCAATGTGTCCGAGGTCTGTCTCTTACTTTTCCTTTAGTCTAAAGCAGACAGCAAGATGGGAGTTCATGTGTATTGGATTGCAAGCACTGATCTTATTGTCTCATGTCTTGGGATACAGTGAAAAGTATTGTTTCTTGCGCGCCATACAGATGAAGCATACTGTTCATAGAGAAGGAAAGGAGAGAGTGCAGAATGTAGTGTTACAGTCATAGCTACGGTGTAGAGAAAGACCATGGTTGGTCCATTCAGAAGTCTGATGGCAGCAGGGAAGAAGCTGTTCTTGAGTCGGTTGGTATGTAAATTCAGATGGAAAATCTGTCCAGGTGGTGGGAGAAAAGTTGAGGAAGTTGGTTGTAATAGAATCCCTACAGTACAGAAGGAGGCAATTCAGCCCATCGAGTCTGTACCGACCACAATCCCACCCACACTCTATTCCCATAATCCCATGCATTTACTCCAGCTAGTCCCCCTGACACTAAGGGGCAATTTAGCGTGGCCAATCCACCAAACTTGCATATCTGCACAGGTTTCCTCCGGGTGCTCCAGTTTCCTCCCACACTCCAAAGATGTGTGGGTTAGGTGGATTGGCCATGCTAAATTGCCCCTTGGTGTCAGGGGGACTAGCTAGGGTAAATGCACGGGGTTAAAGGGATGGGGCCTGGGTGGGATTATGGTCGGTGCAGACCCAATGGACTGAATGGCCTCCTTCTGCACTGTAGGGATTCTATGATTCCATCTTTGGATTGTGGGAGGAAACCGGAGCACCCGGAGGAAACACACGCAGACACAGGGAGAATGTGTAGACTTCAGACAGACAGTGACCCAAGTCGGAAATCAAACCCAGGCCCTGGCATTGGGAGGTAGCAGTTCTACCCGACTGTATCACCATGCCGCCCCGAGGTATCAGTGAGGATGCAGGCTGCTTGAAACGCAAAGATGACTTATTTAACAGACACCAAGTAAAACTATTGACAGGCACAACAACCACACCACAGATCCTCACTCCTTGACTCACTCACGCCTCACACCGAGGCCCCCCCCCCCCCCCCCTCCTCCAGGACCAACGCGCTTTCTCCCTGTTGGCCGAGGTTTGTGCACTTCCATGCAGTAGCCCTCTGGTGGGCTGCGTGTCCCGCAAACGGTTGCCCCTTAAAGGGGCCACTCTACCACAATAGTGGACTGGTTGAGATTCAGACTGAGAAGGAAGGGGGCAATGGCAGAAGCAGGAGATGAGTCTTTGGGTGGAGTGCGTCAGATTGAGGGGGCTGGGATCTTGGTCTTGAAAGAAAGAGTGAGGGCGATGAGACCCAGGTGGACTTGGTAGTGAGGTTAACTTGGAGATCCATGGCTCACACATAGTGTGTCTGAAGATGGGAGCAGTGGTGGGATCCTGCTCCTTACAGCCTACAGCCCAGTGTGCTTCAGAATGGTTTTGGAGCAGGTACATGGGAACACACCCCTCCAAGCCACTCACCATCCTGACTTGGAAATATATCGCCGTTCCTTCACAGTCGCTGGGTCAAAATCCTGGAATTCCCTCCCTAACGGCATTGGGTCAACCCACAGCACGTGGATTGCAGCGATTCAAGAAGTGATGATGTGGAGATGCCGGCGTTGGATGAGATTCAAGAAAGCAGCTCACCAGCACCTTCACAAGGACAACTAGGGATGGGCAATAAATGCTGGCCAGCCAGCGACGCCCGTGTCCCACGAATGAATGAAAAAAACCTGGTTGTTTTTTGTGGTGGGTGTCAGTTATTCCTGGTGGGGGGAACAACCTTTTGGAATAATTGCTCAATCAGATGCACCATGATTTCTTTATTAATGCAGTATTTGATCCAACTGGAATGTTCTGTCCCGTGAAGGGACAGACACTTGTGTGTGCTGACAAACACATTGCCAGAAGCTACCAAAATGCAGTAGGTGTGTAATGATCCCAGCTTGATGTCCCCACTGGGCAAGTTCGATCCCAGGGTGGAACCTGGCTTGATAGATCCTAACTTTTATTTTTTGTTTAGATACGTGGAAGGTGACTACTGAACAGATTCACATGAGTCAGCTGGTGAACAAAAGAATAAAACATTTGTTAGAATCTTAAAAACCCTACAGCCCAGAAAGAGGCCATTTGGCCCATCGAGTCTGCACCAACCACAATCCCACCCAGGCCCGATCCCCATATCCTTACCTATTTACCCACTAATCCCTCTAACCTACGCATCCCAGGACACTAAGGGCAATTTTTTAGCATGGCCAATCAACCTAATCCGCACATCTTTGGACTGTGGGAGGAAACCGGAGCACCCGGAGGAAACCCACGGAGACACAAGGAGAATGTGCAAACTCCACACAGACAGTGACCCAAGCCGGGAATCGAACCCAGGTCCCTGGAGCTGTGAAGCAGCGGTGCTAACCACTGTGCTACCGTGCCGCCGTTAAATGAGAAAAGATGGACTATTTACACTACTCCTTCACCTGAGCTATACCTTTACAAACATATAAAGATTTGTAAGGATAACACAAGTTACAAAATCTATCTTCTACTCTCATGAAGTCAGTAAGTACCCAACTCATGTAAACCAATAGCTGACCTGTGGCCAGACACTTCACCGTCTGAAACCAAATGGCAGACGTTACCAAAGCAACTTCTTTAGATTTCTCATCAACTCCTCCCAGATGTGTGTCACACTGTGAGCCACCTGGTCTCACTAGAAGTCTGTCTCCCACACGAGGGTTTCCAATTTCCGCTCTCACAGAACACACCGTGGACCTAACTTCACTCTAAAGTACCTCAATAAATGGTTGTGCGTGGCACAGCATTCTGGGAGATGATGGCCTAGTGGTATTATCGCTAGACTATCAATCCAGAAACTCAGCTAACGTTCTGGGGACCCGGGTTCGAATCCCGCCATGGCAGATGGTGGAATTTGAATCCAATAAAAAATATCTGGAATTAAGAATCTACTGATGACCATGAAACCATTGTCGATAATCGAAAAAACCCATCTGGTTCACTTTAGGGAAGGAAATCTGCCGTCCTTACCCGGTTTGGCCTACATGTGATTCCAAGAGCCACAGCAATGTGGTTGACTCTCAACTGCCCTCCAAGGGCAACTAGGGATGGGCAATAAATGTTGGCCAGCCAGCAACGCCCATGCTCCACGAACGAATAAAACAAAGTTTGACTCACACACAGGGCAGCATGATGTTTAAGTCTACCAACTGGAAAATCACTTCTTTGACTGAAAGTGCAGTGATTTGGAAACTCACTCTTTCTCACGAGTAGGTGTCCAAATAAAAAATCCTGCTCCGTTAACTCCAGAAATCAAATCCTCCCAGCTTCCCTATTAGTGCAAACCCCTTTAATGGAGGTGTTGGAAATCATAGAATCCCTACAGTGCAGAAGGAGGCCATTTGGCCCATTGAGTCCGCACTGTCCACAACTCTACCCAAGCCCTATTCCTGTAACCCCACATATTTACCCCACTAATCCCTCTAACCTACGCATCCCGGGACACTAATGGACAATTTAGCATGGTCAATGGATGGGAGGCCTAAACCAGCCTCCCATCCATTGACTCTGTCTACACTTCCCGCTGCCTCGGCAAAGCAGCCGGCATAATCAAGGACCCCACGCACCCCGGACATTCTCTCTTCCACCTTCTTCCTTCGGGAAAAAATACAAAATTCTGAGGTCACGTACCAACCGACTCGAGAACAGCTTCTTTCCCGTTGCTGTCAGACTTTTGAATGGACTTACCTTGCATTAAGTTGATCTTTCTCTACACCCTAGCTATGACTGTAACACTACATTCTGCGCTCTCCCCTTTCCTTCTCTATGAACGGTATGCTTTGTCTGTACAACGCGCAAGAAACAATACTTTTCACTGTATGTTAATACATGTGACAATAATAAATCAAATCAAATCAAACCCGCATATCTTTGGACTGTGGGAGGAAACTGAAGCATCGAGAGGACACAGGGGGAACGTGCAGACTCCACACGTAGGTGGATTTTGGGGTCCTGAAGTTCAGGCAATGCCCAGACTACTTCTTGTGTTTGGCACTGTACCCAACAGCTTGTCAGTGGGCATACCAACCAGTAGGCCAGGGGAGGTTTGGGGCACTGAAGATTGTGTACTGCACTCTTGATGTGCTCTGGACTAATTACTCCCAGGCAGATTCCGAAGTACAATTGGCCTTATGATGTTTTCTGTAAAACATTAGCCCACAGGCAACTCAATGTGAGGTGAATTAATATTGTATTGAAGAGAGTATGTGAGTGTAATCAGCTCTGCCTCCCCTGAACAGACAAGGAGGACTTGTTTCGCAATGCTTTACGAGGAAGATCATGGTAACACATGGGAGAAAAAGAAATTTATTCTTGTAGCAATCGTTCTCCCTTTTCATCGACATTCTGTGTCCCACCCGCAGCTCCGTGATGGAAAGCTGAACAGATTCAGGTTAGATGGAGTTCAGTGTGAGTATAATCATTGATGTGGGACCTGTGATATTCTCAAAATACATAAATATGATTACAT
The DNA here is from genome assembly GCF_964213995.1 of Mustelus asterias. Classification (NCBI taxonomy): domain Eukaryota; kingdom Metazoa; phylum Chordata; class Chondrichthyes; order Carcharhiniformes; family Triakidae; genus Mustelus; species Mustelus asterias. Next base: position 136,013,648 of record NC_135807.1, read on the forward strand.
CCAGGGAACCGGCTTTGAAAAATTGATTGATAACTGCTTTCAGTTCATATGTAAAATAACAGATGGTCACGGGAATATCACAGATATGTATCTAGTCATGTGTTGCTCAAAAGCAGTCATCAAATCACCAATCAAAGTCATATGTAAATGTTAGTCTCAAACCATCTGTTATTTGGCAGGAAAGGTCATCCTTATTTTGTTTCTCTTTGTGAGAAAGACCCGGTCTCAAAGCAATTTGAGATTGTTACAAAGGTTAAAATAAAAAGCTGCACAATTTCATTGCTTCTGCTACATGTTCCTCGTTCACCATTTGTGCTACACTAATTTACACATGTCAACCTTCACAGTGTAACAGCTCAGGTTTAACTGATCTTGACTTGCGCCATCTTCAATGCAGCCATCGTTTCTTCTACCTTACTGCCAGATGCAACATTATTTGCAGTTGGAAACTCTTGAGAGTGCTGCACTGTTAGAAGGCGTTGGCTTTATGTTGAGATGTTACGTTAAGGTCTTGTCTGTCCATTCCGACGGTTTAGTGCAGGGCTTCCCAAACTCTGAAACCAAATGGCAGATGCCATAGAATCATACAATCCTACAGTGCAGAAAGAGGCCATTCGGCCCATTGAGTCTGCACTGACCACAATCCCAACCCAGGCCCTATCCACATAACCCCATACATTTACCCTAGCTATTTCCCCTGACACTAAAAGGCAATTTACCATGGCCAATCCACATAACCTGCACATCTTTGGACACTAAAAGGCAATTTACCATGGCCAATCCACATAACCTGCACATCTTTGGACACTAAAAGGCAATTTACCATGGCCAATCCACCTAACCCGCACATCTTTGGACTGTGGGAGGAAACCGGAGCACCCGGAGGAAACCCACGCAGACACGGGGAGAAGGTGCAAACTCCACACAGACAGTGATCTAAGTCGGGAATCGAACCCAGGTCCCTGGCGCTGTGAGGCAGCAGTGCTAACCACTGTGCCACCATGTCACCAAAGCAAACTCTCCAGATTTCTCATCATCTGCCCCCCCCCCCTCCCCCGCCATCACCCCACCCCCAAGACGCGTTACACACTGTGAGCTAACTGGCCTCACTGGAACTCTGTCTTCCACACGAGGGTTTCCAATCTCCGCTTGTGAAGAACATGCCTTGGATCTAACTTCACTCTGAAGTACCTCAATAGATGGTGGTGCATGGCACAGCAGTCTGGCTCACATGAGTGAGATGAGATGGGATTGTGGGCTAGGAGATGGCAATGGCAGTCACAGAGCTCTGACTATCTGACTGAATCTTGATAACTATGAGACCCTTTTAAACCATCATGTTTTTAAAATAGTGGGCAGGACCTAAATGACCAATTTTTCAGATCTGACTCCTACTCCAATAAATTAACGGAAAAGGTAGGTTTTCAAAAGTCCCTTAAGATTAAACACACCCTGCCCCTGCTATTACACCCCGCCTCATAGTGGGAAACGGTTTGGGATTTTGATTTGATTTATTATTGTCACAAGTATTGGGATACAGTGAAAAGTATTGTTTCTTGCGCGCTATACAGACAAAACATACCGTTCATAGAGAAGGAAACAAGAGAGTGCAGAGTGTAGTGTTACAGTCACAGCTAGGGTGTAGAGAAGGATCAACTTAGTGCAAGGTAGGTCCATTCAAAAGTCAGGTGGCAGCAGGGAAGAAGCTGCTCTTGAGTTGGTTGGTACGTGACCTCAGACTTTTGTATCTTTTTCCTGACAGAAGAAGGTGGAAGAGAGAATGTCCGGGGTGCGTGGGGTCCTTAATTATGCTGGCTGCTTTCCCGAGGCAGCGGGAAGTGTAGACAGAGTCACTGGATGGGAGGCTGGTTTGCGTGATGGATTGGGCTACATTCACGATCTTTTGTAGATCCTTGCAGCCTTGGGCAGAGCAGGAGCCATACCAAGCTGTGATACAACCAGGAAGAATGCTTTCTATGGGGCATCCGTAAAAATTGATGCCCATCGTGGCAGACATGCAGCACATAGACCTACATGTGGAGGCCATTGGGTTCACATGAAATCATTGTCATTCAGGCTGAATGATGGTTTCCATCTTGTGTGGGATCGAGTTAATCATCGACTTCAGGAAGCGTTGTGGAGAACATGCCCCTGTCTACATCAACAGGGATGAAGTGGAAATGGTCGAGAGCTTCAGGTTTCTAGGTGTCCAGATCAATAACAACCTGTAATGGTCCACACTGACGCTTTGGTTAAGAAAGCCCACCAATGTCTCTACTTTCTCAGGAGGCTAAGGAAATTCAGCATGTCCGCTACGACTCTCATCAACCTTTACAGATGCACCATAGAAAGCATTCTTTCTGGTTGTATCACAGCTTGGTATGGCTCCTGCTCTGCCCAAAACCACAAGGAACTACAAAGGGTTGTGAACGTAGCCCAGTCCACCATGCAAACCAACCTCCCATCCATTAACTCCGTCTACACTTCCCGCTGCCTCGGAAAAGCAGCCAGCATAATCAAGGACCCCACGCACCCTGGGCATTCTCTCTTCCACCTTCTTCCGTCGGGAAAAATTTGCAAAAGTCTGAGATCACGTACCAACCGACTCAAGAACAGCTTCTTCCCTGCGGCTGTCAGACCTTTGAATGGACCTACCTTGTATTAAGAAGATCTTTCTCTACATCCTAGCTATGATATTCTGCACCCTCTCCTTTCCTTCTCCCCTATGTACTCTATGAACTGTGTCTGTATAGCGCGCACGAAACAATACTTTTCACTGTATACTGTTACGTGCGGCAATAATAAATCAAATCAAATCGAATCAAATCAAAACCACAGATAGTCGACAATCGCCAGGACCAGCTCTGTCTCTGGTCCAGATCAATTAACATTGCTGAGTCCCATTTTTTTGATAACCTGGCAATTAACGATCCAATTGGCTTACAGACGTTATTGTCAAAGCGCTTTTGAGTTAGACATTCGCTGCCTTTTCCTGTTTCCTAGTTCTCTCCTTTCCTTCTCTCTGGTAACATCCAGTCTCACCAGAGATTTTCCCCAATATATTCCAACTCAGCTTTCCATCTACTGATCTGGGAGTTGTCCGTCTTGTGGCGCAGTTTGGTTAGCCTCCCTGCCACTGGGCCAGAAGCTCCGGGTTCAGGTCCCATCCCAGCACTTGGTGGCTAAGGAAAGTGCGTTCATCATGTGGAAGACATTCTGCTTCCATTATTTGTTGTCAAGCTGTAAATCCTTCCAACATTCGAATGTGAGAGTGCAAGAATGAGAGAGAGAGACCCCCGGTCAGCCTGCTCTGGTTCCCAGCCTCAGCTGAATGGTAAAGGTTAGCGGCAGGAAGGGTATCTGGCCAAAAGACTGCCCACTAAATCCAAAAGAACTGATGGTTGACATCAAAGTCATTGTGGTGACTCCACGTGACGCAGTGTTAGGAGGTTGGAATAAAATTAAAAATAAGGAATTGGGTGCAGGGGAGACTAATAAGGATTTAGCTGCACTGAGGACCTGTGAGATGCAGAGTACCATGATAGCAGGGTGAAACAGATACTTTGTTAAGCAGAGTGGAGTAGTCTAGGGTCCTAGATCATAGCCGCGCTCAGTTGATAGGCTGAGCTCTTTCAGAGAGTTGAGCTGTTGGACAAGAAAAGTAAACAAAAGAAAACCTGTCTGTGCCACACCCCATAATATCTACTCGAAATGAGAAGAAATGCTCCCAAAAGAAACCTAAAGGTCCTGTGTAGTAATTATTTGCTGGATTTGGTGTTAAAACCTATGGGATGTTGTTTTGGGGAAGTTGTGTTCTCAGAGTGTAGGAAAGTAGGTCGATAGATGGGTAGTACGGTGGCACAGTGGTTAGCACTGCTGCTTCACAGCTCCAGGGACCTGGGTTCAATTCCCGGCTTGGGTGACTGTCTGTACGGACTCTGCACATTCTCCCCGTGTCTGTGTGGGTTTCCTCCGGGTGCTCCGGTTTCCTCCCACAGTCTAAAGATGTGCTGGTTAGATGCATTAACCATGCTAAATTCTCCCTCAGTGTACCCGAACAGGCACTGGAGTGTGGTGACTAGGGGATTTTCACAGTAACTTCATTGCAGTGTTAAAGTAAGCCTACTTGTGACTAATAAATAAACTTTAGGATTTAGATTGGGGGATAATTTAAGCATTCTGCCTGGGTAACCATTATTGTAGTTAATTGTAAATATTGTTTTTAACTGTTTTTCTTGTGAGTTTTAAAGCTTAGTAAACATTTTGTTATTTGAATAATTTACAACAAGACTGTTACCTTTCCTCACCGGGTTTAATCTCTTTTCTCACATTTTCTCCAAATGAATGGTGAAGGAGCGGCATTCCAAGATCCCCTCCTGGAATTTGGAATGTCCTCACATTGAACGTCAGCGGGGTTCATAACAGTGGGAAAAGCTGAAAGAAGAAGAAGAAAGTTCCAGAAGTTGTCAGTAACCATGGTCAAACTGACTGATCAGAATATCTGAGGTGAAGCAGGAGTGATCGGTGACCTGGGAAGATTTGCGAACCCTCCCAGCCTTTCCTGGGGCGTCACAGAATGCAAGCAGTAGAATCGTAGAATCCTACAGTGCAGAAAGAGGCCATTCGTCCCATCGAGTCTGCACCAACCACAATCCCACCCAGGCCCTATCCCCATATGTTTACCCACTAATCCCTCTAACCAATGCATCCCTGGACACTAAGGGGCAATTTAGAATGGCCAATCAACCTAGCCCGCATGTCTTTGGACTGTGGGAGGAAACCGGAGCACCCGGAGGAAACCCACGCAGACACGGGGAGAATGTGCAAACTCCACACAGACAGTGACCCAAGCCGGGATTCCAACCCAGGTCCCTGGAGCTGTGAAGCAGCAGTGCTAACCACTGTGCTACCGTGCCGCCCTGTGTTCACTGTGCCAGTTGTTCCCTGTTAAAAAGGGTTAAGTGGAAACGTTAGCCAGGCAGATATACTAACGGCAGCGAACTGCCAGGAAGATTGTTCCATCCAACTCCCTGTAATCGGATACACTTTCACATTTAACTTTGGATGGACAGCCATACTGCATACAATGGGAATCTAACTGGAAATTGCTACATCTCTTTAGCTTCACTAGATTTTAATTAATTCTGATGTACAAACAATATAATTTGTGCATGTACATCTGTTCCTTGTATATCAGCTCATTACTATAATTTACATTGCTTGATAATGTAAATTTTGTTTACAGTTGCTTCGCCCTGAAGACTGCACGAGCTTTTTAATACAACAATGAATTAAAAATAATAAATTATATCTTCACAAAGTTATTTTTTTTTGTTTTTATGCAATAAGTTTTTGTCAGTCAGATTCAGCACACTTTCCCCTCTCTCTTGACAAGGAGTTCTTAATCTAACAGTATTTGTTCAGTACAAGAAAATTGCAAATAAATTGCATCGTTGATGCAACGGGATCCATACATTGGTCGCTGGCTGTGTCAGTATGATCTCTGTTGCATCGAGCAACATAGGAACAGCAGGAGGCCATTCAGCCCCTCAAGTCAATCCTGCCATTCAGGAACGTGAAGGGGTATTGACAGGATGGACTCTAAGATTGTTTCCGCTAAGCAGGGAATCTAAAACACGGGGGCACAGTCTCAGGGTAAGGGGCTGGTCATTTGGGACTGAGATGAGGAGAAAGTTCTTCACTCAAAGGGTTGTGAGTCTTTGGAATTCTCTACCCCAGAGGGTTTTGAATGCTCCATCGTTGAATATATTTAGGATTGGGGTAGACAGATGATTAATCTCACAGGGAGTTAAGAGATAGGGGGAGGGGGGTCGGAAAATGGAGTTGAAACCTAAGATCAGCCATGATTGTATTGAATGGCAGAGCAGGTTCGATGGGCTGAATGGTCTACTCCTGCTCCTTCTTGTGTTCTGATATTTCAAATTAGGCTGATGTGTACCTCACCTCCATTCATCCTCCATATCCTGGATGCCCTTATCCAACAAAAAATCCCCTGATCTCAGTCATTCTGATTGTGAACATCAGTAATCACTTGAAAAAGAGTCACTTGCTAGTACAGAACTCGAAGATTGCTGAGGAGGAGAGATATCACCAGAGTTGATTGTTTTGCGCTGATCTGGGCAAGTACAAGGATGCCAAATTTCAAACTCTCACAATAATTTATACCACAGGAGCAAAGGGTGCCGATTGCCTGTGTGGAGTCTGCACATTCTCCCCGTGTTTGCGTGGGTTTTCTCCAGGTGCTCCGGTTTCCTCCCACAGTCCAAAGATGTGCGGGTTAGGTTGATTGGCTATGCTAAAATTGGCCCTAGTGTCAGGGGGAATAGCAGGGTAAATGTGTGGGGTTACGGTGATAGGGCCTGGGTGGGATTGTGGTCGGTGCTGACTTGATGGGCCGAATGGCCTCCTTCTGCACTGTAGGGATTCTATGATTCCAGTTGGCAAATTGAATCACTGCGTATTTCTTTTGCTTTGGGATCCCGTCTCTCAGTGTTTTCTCCTCATGCTTCCTGAACATCTCTTCAATCGTGACGTTGCTGGTCTTTCAATATTGTTTGGTATCGCTTTCTGCTTCTGTTCTGGGCCTTGGGATTTCAGCACTCTGAGCTGGGGATGGGGAAAGATCCCTAATCCTGTTTGCCAATCAGTGATGCCTGCAACGCACCCCAGCCTTCCCCAATGCCCCCCCTCCCTCCGCCTCCTCCCACCCCCAGCGCCACCACTCCTCTGTGTGTGTGGGGAGTGTTGATTGACAATGAGGTCGTTATTGGTTGTAGTAACTCTCTGGTCAAAGGTGACTGATTCAGTTCAGGCGGCTTCGAGAGGGTGACTGAAACTCTGTGGACGTGCATCACGACAGGAGCCAACGTCGCGAGGAGGGAGAGGGAGAAAACTGGCGGACAAAGAAATCTTCTGTGGGTGCTGCTTCGTCCTAAACTTACAAACCCTCCCCAACTCAGCCCAAGCTCAGAGACATCCTTTCTGTTTAACACTTGGTCATGGGTAACTTCTGCCCTAGAGACTGGAATTCACTTCATGTACTGAGAAGTTACAACCATTTCAGATTTGATTTAAACAATCAACAATGTTCTTTGGGAAGATGTGGTCTGAATTATAGTTTCTTTGAAGCTAATCTCTGTCAGGCACTGTGTGTTGCTTGCCGGAGCTCGGCTCAACACATGTTTACCATCAATGTGTCTTTTCAGTTTTGTGGTCTTCCCGTTGACACAAGACTGTTTTCCTTTAAGTCCTTTCATGCAACGCGACAGAGGTTGTCCTAATCTCGCTGTGTGCTTCCCCGACCACTCAGCGCCGGCTGATCAGAGCTGCGAGCGCAGATACTCAGCTGCAACTCATAGCCCTGGTGCAACAAACCTGCGTTTGGCTCCAATTCAGTTCTGGTTTCACATCCCAATCAAACTGAACGGTTTCTTGTGGATGGTCCCTGATGGCTTAGTGTGTAAACAGCACAAGGTGTAGCCCTGGGCCATTCAGACCAGAAGGATACCAATTTCAATCCTTAATATGTTCTCAATGCCTTGATCTTATCAAGCGCACTCTAATTGCCTCAGTGCATTGTACCTACATTCAGCGGGAGAAGAAAGAACAACCAAATGTTTGCCCTCCTGATCGTTCTTCTCCATGTGTGCTTTGCCTGAAGGCAGGTCCTTGACTCAATGTCTGCTTATGCTTTATCCTGAACCCTTTTCTTGGCAGTTTTTTTCCCCCTCAGTGGTGGTTTGCTATTGCCTTCCACTCTCTCAGGGGTAGGGAGGGGTGAGCAGGCAGGTCCCAAGTCTACCTCAGCCGGAACAGGAATCGAACCCACGCTTGTGATTAATCTGAATCACATGCTGGCCATCCAGCCAACTCGGCTAACCAGAAGCATACCAATTTTCTGCTTGCTAGGTGATTGCTAATCATTCAGACCGGAGGTTACAAATAACAAACCCAATTCTTCACGGGAGAACAGAGTTAACTTCTTGAAAATGTTCCTACAGCAAGGATACATCTAAGATAATTGTTATATCAATAATTTAATTTTGTGATCCATTTATTGAAAGTTTCTGTCGTGTTAGTTCCCTTAGTGATGTACTAAATTAATAGAATTCAGTAGTAATTGAGAACCACTATATTCATCATTCTATCTTCCCATTCTCTGTATAACAGAGAAACAGATTGGGATCTGTCAAGATCCCAATTTTCCTAGCAGTCAGTGAAGGAAGGTCCAGATGTCATCGCAAATGTCTTTGCAAAGGCTCCATCCTACAAACCATGGGAGTGCTTAAGTTTATTTATTAATGTCACAGGCAAGCTTACATTAACACTGCAATGAAGTTACTGTGAAAATCCCCTAGTCGCCACACTCCGCCGCCTGTTCGGGTAACACTGAAAGAGAATTTAGCACGGCCAATGCACCTAACCAGCACGTCTTTCGGACTGTGGGAGGAAACCGGAGCGCTCAGAGGAAACCCACGCAGACACAGGGAGAACGTGCAGACTCCACACAGACAGTGACCCAAGGCCAGAATTGAACCCGGGTCCCTGGCGCCAGTGCTAACCACTGTGCCACCATATCGCCCTCAGTGGAATGTCAGCTGGGAAGCATCACTTCATTCAAATAATATTAGGCAGCTTTCTTTTGGAAATGAATAATTTAGGATACAATAATCTGAGATGTGAAATATGGTAAGCTGAGTGTGAAACTGAGAAGCGGGTGGCTTTGAACTAATGGTTTTCAAAGCTTCTTGTCACTGGTATGTTTTCTTTACCTCTTCTTTGGATCTCTTGTTGACTAATTGCTGGCGAGGATTGTCACAATTAATGATCAATCCTACTGATTGTCGGCCACAATGGGTAGTTGGAACAAGATGGACTTTAAGAACATAAGAAATAGGAGCAGGAGTCGGCCATCTTGCCCCTCAAGCCTGCTCTGCCATTCAATAAGATCATCGCTGATCTGATAGTGGGTTGAGTTCCACTTACCCGCCCGCTCCCCATAACCCTTAATTCCCTTAATGGTTAAAAATCTACCTATCTGTGACTTAAACACATTTAACGAGGTAGCCTCTACTTCTTCATTGGGCAGAGAAAACCAATAAACTTTGGTTTATTTTAATAGAACATAGAGCAGTACAGCACAGAACAGGCCCTTCGGCCCACGATGTTGTGCCGAGCTTTATCTGAAACCAAGATCAAGCTATCCCACACCCTATCATCCTGCCCACTCCCTATCATTTTGTCCAGTAAAATCACCCCTTCTCATGTTCTCTGAATTGATAGGAATCTGAATATTTGCTGGAAAGAGATGTGTTGCTGAAACTTTTCATCTTGTACTCATCAGGACAAACACAAGAATGCCAAACTTCAAAGAATCACAATTATGTTACAGAATAAATTTAGACTTGCCAACCAATCAGCACCCTTTTTTAATGTAGTATAAATTGTTGTGATTGTTTGTTTGAAACTTGGCATTCTTGTGTTTGTCCTGATGATGACAAGATTCAACAACTTGCCTCTCTTTACAGAAATATTCAATTTCTATACTGCTAATTAAGGGACTTATGAAAAGCTGAAATCTCTGGCAAAGTCAGATGATATTTAATAGAACTTCCAACCTTTCAATCAGATGAAGCTGACAATGGGATTTGAGCCAATTGCTTTCCTGAGGCCACGGCCACAGCACTCGATAGCGAGCTACATTATCTGACTCCTACTCCTTACTGCGGGAACAAAGGATGGCACAGCTTATGCTGCCTCTTCTCCTCAACGCACCCCCCCCCCCCCCCACCGCCACCCACCCCACCGTCCTTCAGCGATGGGAAATCTTTCCAAAGCAGAGAAGGCAGATCAAAGACAAGCTAGCGCGACAATAGGAGTGGCCTGATAAACAGAGATGAGGTAAAAGCAATGGAAGGAATGATTAATGAGACAGAGAGTCAAGGGAAGAAAAGATGAGAAGGAAGAGAGTTTGAGAGGCGCAGAGTGACACGGGGCGGTTTATGGAGAAAATGGAAAGGTTAATGTTTTGACAAGTACGAATCAAAGATCAAACTCTGGGCAATTTTCCACTGAATGCGTATGTATATAAAGTTGAAAAGCGTGTGTGACCTCCATTAATGCACACCATATATTGGGATTCTCAATCTTAGTAGATGGGTCAGCGGGCACCCTGATACCAATAGTAAAATGTCGAAAGAAGGTAACTTTATTATATTGCTATGTCGTTCAGGGCCAATGTGCAGCAATACTTTATGACAGGACTTAACCAGCCCACCACATCAAAAAATGCAGCTGTTTTAGATTACCACTGACTATCTATCAACAGTGTATTCACTGAGCGGCGATTCGCCATCTGTTTACCAGTGGTGGTGGAAATGTATACAACAACCAGGAGAAGATGGCTTGTCTTGTGTACAGCACTGACACTTCTCAGCACCTTTCTGTCACTCTGATTTAAGTCCATCTGCAAAAAATATTTCCCTAAATTCCTGATACCGAGAACGTTAAAAGTGCAGGGTGTTGTGAAAGCGGTTTGCTCAAAGTTATCTCTGCTTTGGAATTATCTGTATAGATATTAATGGACAAAACCAAAAGCTTCTGTATGGAGTTACACTGTCTGCGGCTTTAACAATTTACATTTATATAGCACCTTTAACATTTGTCCCAAGGAGCCTCACAGGAATATTATGGCACAAATACGTGAGAAGATACTCAGTTAGATGACCAAAAGCTTGGTCAAAGGCACGTTTACGGATTGCCGTACAGTATGAAAGTGAGATATAGAGGCTGAAAGGTTTAGGGAGGGAATTCCACGGCTTGGGGCTCAGGCAGCTTAAAACACGGCACAGTGGCACAAAGAACAATACAGCACAGGAACAGGCCCTTCGGCCCTCCAAGCCCGCGCCGCTCCCTGGTCCAAACTAGACCATTCTTTTGTATCCCTCCATTCCCACTCTGTTCATGTGGCTATCTAGAAAAGTCTTAAATGTTCCCAGTGTGTCCGCCTCCACCACCTTGCCCGGCAGCGCATTCCAGGCCCCCACCACCCTCTGTGTAAAATATGTCCTTCTGATATCCGTGTTAAACCTTCCCCCCCTCACCTTGAACCTATGACCCCTTGTGAACGTCACCACCGACCTGGGAAAAAGCTTCCCACCGTTCACCCTACCTATGCCTTTCATAATTTTATACACCTCTATTAGGTCTCCCCTCATCCTCCGTCTTTCCAGTGAGAACAACCCCAGTTTACCCAATCTCTCCTCATAACTAAGCCCTTCCATACCAGGCAACATCCTGGTGAACAGTGGTTAGCACTGCTGCCTCACAGTACCAGGGAACTGGGTTCAATTCCAGCCTTGGGTTACTGCCTGTGTGGAGTTTGCACATTCTCCCTGTGTCAGGGTGGGTTTTTTCCAGGTGCTCCGGTTTCCTCCCACACTCCAAAGATGTGTAGGTTAGGTGGATTGGCCATGGGAAATGTGCGGGGTTACATGAATAGGGTGGGGGGTAGAACCTGGGTTAAATACTCTGTCAGAGAGTCAGTGCTGACTCAATGCGCTGAATGACCATCTAGGAAAAACAAGGATGCTCAAGTTGCCAGAAGGGATGCGAATTGGGGTACACGGAGTTAGGGGTAAGGTGTTGGCGTGGACTGGGGATTGGCTATCTAACAGGAAGCAGAGAGTTGGGATAAATGGGTGCTTTTCTAGTTGGCAGTTGGTGACCAGTGGCGTGCCGCAGGGATCGGTGCTGGGGCCTCAATTGTTTACCATTTACATAGATGATCTGGAGGAGGGGACTGAACGTAGGGTATTCAAGTTTGCTGATGACACGAAGGTGAGTGGGAAAGCGAATTGCGTGGAGGACGCGGAAAGTCTGCAGAGAGATTTGGATAGGCTGAGCGAGTGGGCGAGGATCTGGCAGATGGAATATAACGTTAGCAAATGTGAGGTTATCCACTTTGGAAGAAATAATAGTAAATTGGAATATTATTTAAATGGAGAAAAATTACATCGTGCGACTGTGCAGAGGGACCTGGGGGTCCTTGTGCACGAATCGCAAAAACTCAGTCTGCAGGTGCAGCAGGTGATCAAGAAGGCGAATGGAATGTTGGCCTTTATCGCGAGGGGGATAGAATATAAAAGCAGGTCTTGCTGCAACTGTACAAGGCACTGGTGAGGCCGCAACTGGAGTACTGTGTGCAGTTTTGGTCCCCTTATTTGCGAAAGGATATATTGGCCTTGGAGGGAGTGCAGAGAAGGTTCACCAGGTTGATACCGGAGATGAGGGGTGTAGCTTATGAGGAGAGATTAAACAGATTGGGTCTGTACTCGTTGGAGTTTAGAAGGATGAGGGGTGATCTTATAGAGACATATAAGATAATGAAGGGGCTGGATAGGGTAGAGGTGGAGAGATTCTTTCCACTTAGAAGGGAAACCCCCAGAACTAGAGGGCACAGCCTCAAAATAAGGGGGGGCCGGTTCAGAACAGAGTTGAGGGGGAACTTCTTCTCTCAGAGGGTAGTGAATCTCTGGAATTCTCTGCCCATTGAAGTGGTGGAGGCTTCCTCGTTGAATATGTTTAAATCACGGGTAGATAGTTTTCTGATCGATAAGGGAATTAGGGGATATGGGGAGCAGGCGGGTAAGTGGAACTGATTCGCTTCAGATCAGCCATGATCTTGTTGAATGGCGGGGCAGGCTCGAAGGGCCAGATGGCCTACTCCTGCTCCTATTTCTTATGTTCTTATGAATACATGAGCTGTTGTGGTAGAGAGCATTTATGCCCTCATGAAGGACTCCAAATTAGAATCTGGAAGAATTTGACTGAGGTTTGGGGGCCCTCATTTCCGACATCTCTGAGCAGCTTGACTACCATAAGCAATGTTCGCTATTTTAAATGTCTCCTACATTTACCAACTCCCAGAATGCACGAAGAGGTTATCGAGGAACCGGTATGCCTTTAGGCTTTCTGAGGTAATGTCTACCTGTCTTCTAACAGAGACAATACATTGCACTCAGTGCTCAATAGGTTTAAAGTTTTTAAAAGTTTATTTATTAGTGTCACAGGTAGGCTTACATTAGCATTGCAATGAAGTTACTGTGAAAATCCCCTAGTCACCACACTCCGGCGCCTGTTCGGGTACACTGAGGGAGAATTTAGCATGGCCAATGCACCCTAACCAGCACGTCTTTCGGACTGTGGGAGGAAACCGGAGCACCCGGAGGAAACCCACACAGACACGAGGAGAACATGCAGACTCTAACAGCCAATAACCCAAGCCGGGAATTGAACCCGGGTCCCTGGCAGAGTGAGACAGCAGTGCTAATCACTGTGCCACCATGCCGCCCTGATGGCACAGTGGTTAGCACTGCTGTCTCACAACGCCAGAAACCCGGGTTCAATTCCTGGCTTGCGTGACTGTCTGTGTGGAGTTTGCACGTTCTCCCCATGTCTGCGTGGGTTTCCTCCGGGTGCTCCAGTTTCCTCCCATAGTCCAAAGATGTGCAGGTTAGGTGCATTGGCCATGCTAAATTACTCCTTAGAGTCCCAAGATGTGTATGTGAGGGGGGATTAGCGGGATAAATATGTGGGCTTATGGGTAAGATGCTCTGTCAAAGAGTCGGTGCAGATGCAATGGGCTGAATGTACTCCTTCTGCACTGTAAGGATTCTATGACGCTGTATATCTCTATGGCTGGACTTTAGCCGCCTGGTCTAATATCTGTTCATGTGACTTGAGGCCCTATTTTACCATTTGGATTCTAAGTGCTGGGCGGACTTGAAACTGGGAGTGTTTCAGATCCGACTTTTAGACCCGTTCTCAGGTGCCCCCCCATACGCACTCTGCCTGAAAAATATCAGCGAATCCGAATCGCGCTGCACAAGTCTGTGGGCGGGGCTTAACGCGCCCGAAATCCTGCAGCTCCGACCGGAGCCTTCACTGCTGTTCCCCTGCCACATCCCCCCCGGGCCGGATAATACCTCCCCCTGGCCCCCACAGACATTGACCCACCCCCACACATTGCTGACCCCCTCTATCTGCCACCCAGACCGATCGTGGGCCCCTCCCCCTCTTTCCCCACTAATCTCAGGCAGAGTGGCAGCGGAACCCCCTTCCCCCTCACTGATTACAGACAGAGTGGCAGCGGACCTCCCCTTCCTCCTCACTGATCTCAGGCAGAGTGGCAGCGGACCTCCCCTTCCCCCTCACTGATTACAGACAGAGTGGCAGCGTACACCCCCCCTTCCTCCTCACTGATTACAGGCAGAGTGGCAGCGGACCTCCCCTTCCCCCTCACTGATCACAGGCAGAGTGGCAGCGGACCTCCCCTTCCCCCTCACTGATCACAGGCAGAGTGGCAGTGGACCTCCCCTTCCCCCTCACTGATCACAGGCAGAGTGGCAGTGGACCCCCGCTTCTCCCACCGATCTCAAGCAGAGAGCCATCAGACGCTAGGCACCTACCTCCTCACTAACTGGAGCGCCCGAATCGGACTTTTGTGGAGCATGTCTGTTTTGCGCCGTTTCTGGATGGGTGAACGTCTTGGTAAAGGGGAAAGTGCCGGTAAGTTTGGGCGCGCAGCCCATTAAGCCAATTTAAATGCATGCAAATGCATTTAAATGGCCGTACACGCCTGTTTCAGGTGCGGTTCCGATCGCGGCCATTTTCGGGCCTTGATAAAGGGGGAACCGGCGCGAAGGTGGGCGCAGATCGCGCTACCCGCCTCATGGCCGACTTCACCAAGTTTTCACGCCCAAAAGAGGGCGCAACCTGATGGTAAAATCGGGCCTTTAATGTCAAATTTTGTTTTCTAACATTCCTGTGCGGTGCATTGGGACATTTTACAATGTTATAAGTGTTACATAAATGGAAGTTGTTATTGCAGTGAGGAATAATTTCATGCCGTGCTTTTAGAGAAAGACATTCAATGTGGTGTTCATGTTTGTCTGCGGTCGACCTATTAGAAGAAGTGTTTGTTCTAAACCTGCATAGAAATCTCAAGCTAATCCCTTGGAGGAAATCATAGCTATAGGACACAACTAATAAATTCCGTGAATTGTCCTTCCCAGAGGAGCCACAAGCAGTAGCAAAAACACAAAAATCTCTTTGCTTCTCTGGGAGGTGATATACATCACCGAGCTGTCTTCAACGTTTGCCAACTTTGCTTGTGTGTTAGATGGGAATCCAAAGACGCAGTGAAGAAAAAATAAGACAACTAAATATATTGTCTATAATACTTCCATTCAAAGGCCGCCAATCAAGCAGGCTGCTTTGCCCTGGATGTGGTTGAGTTTCTTGAGTGTTGTTGGAGCTGCACTCATTTAAGCAAGTGAAGACTTTTCCATCACACTCCTGACTTGTGCCTTGTAGATGGTGGACAGGCTCTGGGGAGTCAGGAGGTGAATTACTCACTGCAGTTCTTAGCTTCTGACCTGCTCTTGTACCCACCGTATTCATATGGCTAGTTCAGTTCCATTGCTGGTCAATGGTAACCCCAGGATGTCAAGGGGAGGTGGAGATGTAGTGGCATTGTCACTAAACTAGCAATCCAGAGACCCAGGGCAAGATCTGGTGACCTGGGTTCGAATCCCACCGTGGCAAACAAAGAACAAAGAACAATACAGCACAGGAACAGGCCCTTCGGCCCTCCAAGCCTGCGCCACTCCCTGGTCCAAACTGGACCATTCTTTTGTACCCTCCATTCCCACTCTGTTCATGTGGCTATCTAGATAAGTCTTAAACGTTCCCAGTGTGTCCGCCTCCAGCACCTTGCCCGGCAGCGCATTCCAGGCCCCCACCACCCTCTGTGTAAAATACGTCCTTCTGATATCCGTGTTAAACCTGCCCCCCTTCACCTTGAACCTATGACCCCTCGTGAACGTCACCACCGACCTGGGAAAAAGCTTCCCACCGTTCATCCTATCTATGCCTTTCATAATTTTATGCACCTCTATTAGGTCACCCCTCATCCTCTGTCTTTCCAGTGAGAACAACCCCAGTTTACCCAATCTCTCCTCATAACTAAGCCCTTCCATACCAGGCAACATCCTAGTAAACCTCCTCTGCACTCTCTCTAAAGCCTCCACGTCCTTCTGGTAGTGTGGCGACCAGAACTGGACGCAGTATTCCAAATGCAGCCGAACCAACGTTCTATACAACTGCAACATCAGACCCCAACTTTTATACTCTATGCCCCGTCCTATAAAGGCAAGCATGCCATATGCCTTATTCACTACCTTCTCCACCTGTGACGTCACCTTCAAGGATCTGTGGACTTGCACACCCAGGTCCCTCTGCGTATCTACACCCTTTATGGTTCTGCCATTTATCGTATAGCTCCCCCCTACGTTAGTTCTACCAAAATGTATCACTTCGCATTTATCTGGATTGAACTCCATCTGCCATTTCTTTGCCCAAATTTCCAGCCTATCTATATCATTCTGTAGCCTCTGACAATGTTCCTCACTATCTGCAAGTCCAGCCATTTTCGTGTCGTCCGCAAACTTACTGATCACCCCAGTTACACCTTCTTCCAGATCGTTTATATAAATCACAAACAGCAGAGGTCCCAATACAGAGCCCTGCGGAACACCACTAGTCACAGGCATCCAGCCGGAAAAAGACCCTTCCACGACCACCCTCTGTCTTCTGTGACCAAGCCAGTTCTCCACCCATCTAGCCACCTCCCCCTTTATCCCATGAGATCCAACATTTTGCACCAACCTGCCATGAGGGACTTTGTCAAACGCTTTACTAAAGTCCATATAGATGACATCCACGGCCCTTCCCTCGTCAACCATTCTAGTCACTTCTTCAAAAAACTCCACCAGGTTAGTGAGGCATGACCTCCCTCTCACAAAACCATGCAGATGGTGAAATTTGATTACAATAAAAATCTAGAATTAAAAATCTACCGATGACCATGAAACCATTGTCGATTGTTGTAAAAGTCCATCTGGGTCACTAATGTCCTTCAGGGAAGGAAATCCGCCGTCCCTATCTGGTCTGGCCTACATGTGACTCCAGACCCACAACAATGTGGTTGACTCCTAAATGCCTTCAGAAATGAAGGGGCAATAATTACTGGCCCAGCCAGCAAAACTCCCATCCCATTGGGCGTCACGATGGCACAGTGGTTAGCACTGCTGCCTCACAGCGCCAGGGGTCCAGGTTCAATTCCCGGCTTGGGTGACTGTGTGGAGTTTCTTCCGGGTGCTCCGGTTTCCTTCCACAGTCCAAAGAAAATGTGCGGGTTCAGTTGATTGGCCATGCTAAATTGCTCCTTAGTGCTAAGGGGATGTCAGGGGGTTTAGTAGGGTTAATATGTGGAGTTACGGGGATAGGGGTTGTTGTTGGTGCAGGCTCGATGGGCCTAATGGCCTCCTTCTGCACTGTAGGGATTCTATGAAATGAGTAAAAAAATACTGAGGGATTGAGTGATGATCTAACCTCCCCCTGACCTCAATTCTTACATTGCTCACTATTGCTCTTTGCTTGTATCACTGCTATAGAACGAACCTTTCTT
Source organism: Mustelus asterias (assembly GCF_964213995.1). Lineage (NCBI taxonomy): Eukaryota > Metazoa > Chordata > Chondrichthyes > Carcharhiniformes > Triakidae > Mustelus > Mustelus asterias. The sequence continues at coordinate 136,031,199 of NC_135807.1, forward strand.
CACTGAGCGGACTTGCTCTGAAATCTTTTTAAGACCACATTAGTGTAAAAGCAGGTGCAATTAACCATCATAATCAGCTACTGAAAATTACACGGGGCAGCACTTAATACCATCGTGCTGTAGTTAGGATCCCAGCTGGATTTCGAATACAATGCTGCCAGAAGGAGCGTTAATGTTCAGCTTATGGGAGGAAATGTGGCGTAGCGCTCTTATACTTACAGACTTGTCTGAATAAACTTGTTGTTTTACAAGTCACATAAAGAGTTCTGGGATGGCAATGCCAAGTGGAAAATCCAACCCGTTCTCCACTCCATTTCTCCTGTGGAGAATGATTTAACACTGTCAGGATACTGTTTAGCCACTTCTTTATAAGTGCCTCATAAATAAATGACAGAATCTACTTTAACCTTCTGCCCCCAACTCATTTGAGATGTAATGGATTTGCACGTACACCGGGGGCAATTTTGATTCTGTGTTTCGTTGCCAGTGTAAATGGCAACATGGGTCCAAAGTCCCGTGAGAGATGGGAAACCACATCTTGCCGGCGAGATCTCATTTCCCGACTTCCCACACCCCTCGTCGGTGACCTAACAATGTTCCCGGCGGGAACCTCATTTCAATAAATTTTAATAGCTTTCAATATTATAGCGGGATTCCCAGCCACATGATCACCCTCATTGAATATTCATCGGTGAGGTTTACAGCAGCTATATAAAAATGGGGATCGGTTGAGGGGATCCCCCCGGTAGGCCCTGAGGGGGAGAGGGACATGCATGGACAGTGCCCTGACACTTCCTTCTGATGCTGTCCTGGCACAGATTGGCACTGCCCCCAACACAGGATGACTGTGCCACCCTGGCCAACAGGTTGGTCTGCTAAGACCAAGGAGCCCGTAATCTTCCTTTCAATTCTTAATGCTTGAGACATTTAACAATCTTGGGACCCAGATAAGGACTACATATCCTTTATCAAAGACAGTGTTGGAGATGCGGGAGTCACGTGACAGGGGCCTCTGCTTTGTGGAACCAGTAATACTGCCTTGTTGAACCGCAAAGGTCAGTCTGCTGTTTACCATCTAACTGGCAGCCTCACAGAAATGATGTGGAGATGCCGGCGTTGGACTGGGGTAAACACAGTAAGGAGTCTAACAACACCAGGTTAAAGTCCAAAGTTGGACTTTAACCTGGTGTTGTTAGACTCCTTACAACCTCACAGAAAAGCAGTGCTGCCCAGGTTGGACAGCTGGTCCCATCTACCATGCTTCTGGAGGTTTTGTACCATCGCCTACAAGACCGGTTCATCTCTGCGTGACTATCTCATCCTGTGAAGACAATGCCACTGGAAATGTGAATTATCCAGCATCAGGTTTCAACCCACTGATCTCCGTAAATGTTATAAGTGCCTCATAAATAAATGACAGAATCTACTTGAACCTTCTGCCCCCAACTCATTTGAGATATAATGGATTTGCACATACACCGGGGGCAATTTTGATTCTGTGTTTCGTTGCCAGTGTAAATGGCAACATTGGATTTTAATTCTGGAACCCATGTGAACCAATATTTGTTTTCACTGTGATCTCTGAAGTGTAAATCCTTTTTTTTCCCATCCTTCTCTTTCATGCCTGAGTGTGGAGGCAGCACTGCGACCCTCCACCAGCATTTTGAATGTGCAAATAAACTAACCCTTTGAATTCGTCCTATCTTGAGTTTGCTGTGGGGTTATTATTGGAAAATTTAGTTGGGGAAATAAGCACATTATCAAGAGGAAAACAGATCAAGAGCAACATTCGCTTCCAGATGGATGGTGAGAGGAGAAATTTGTGCTGTTTAAAGTAACCCCCCTCTGTCTCTAACAATAATCACCATTGCAATGTAGGAATCATGGCAGCCAATTTGCACACAGCAAACTCCCCCCAACAGCAGTGTGATAATAGTCAGATAATCTGTTGATTAATGGCTAGGTATTGATTAGGACATCAGGGAGAACTCCCCTGTTTTTCTTCTTAAACAAGACTATAGGGTCTTTTGCATCTAACCGAAAGGGCAGCCAGGGATGTTGGAAATCTGAAATGAAGGCACAAAAGAAATTGCTGGAAATAGTCAGCAGGTCAGGCAGTGTTTATGGAGAGAGACAGAGTTAATGTCAGATTGATGGCTTTTTCATCGGAACCCCTTGATCAGGGCAGGCAGGATTGCAGTGTAAGATCCCAGCTGGCCCCTCCAACAGTGCAGCACTCCCTCGCTTCTGGCTCTGACAGCACCGAGCTGGATTTCCGTGCACGAGTCTCTGCAGTGGGACTTTGAACCCCCAACCATTTGACCTCAGAGACCAGAGGGCTACCCATGAGAGGGTTACCCACAGAACCTCACCAACTGAGAGGGTTACCCCATAGAGCCTCACCAACTGAGAGGGTTACCCCATAGAGCCTCACCAACTGAGAGGGTTACCCCATAGAGCCTCACCAACTGAGAGGGTTACCCACAGAGTCTCACCAACTGAGAGGGTTACCCACAGAGTCTCACCAACTGAGAGGGTTACCCACAGTCTCACCAACTGAGAGGGTTACCCACAGAGTCTAACCAACTGAGAGGGTTACCCACAGAGTCTCACCAACTGAGAGGGTTACCCGCAGAGTCTCACCAACTGAGAGAGTTACCCACAGAGCCTCACCAACTGAGAGAATTACCCACAGAGCCTCACCAACTGAGAGGGTTACCCCATAGAGCCTCACCAACTGAGAGGGTTACCCACAGTCTCACCAACTGAGAGGGTTACCCACAGAGTCTAACCAACTGAGAGGGTTACCCACAGAGTCTCACCAACTGAGAGGGTTACCCACAGAGTCTCACCAACTGAGAGAGTTACCCACAGAGCCTCACCAACTGAGAGAATTACCCACAGAGCCTCACCAACTGAGAGGGTTACCCACAGAGCCTCACCAACTGAGAGAGTTACCCACAGAGCCTCACCAACTGAGAGGGTTACCCACAGAGCCTCACCAACTGAGAGGGTTACCCCATAGAGCCTCACCAAATGAGAGGGTTACCCCATAGAGCCTCACCAACTGAGAGAGTTACCCACAGAGTCTCACCAACTGAGAGGGTTACCCACAGTCTCACCAACTGAGAGGGTTACCCACAGAGTCTAACCAACTGAGAGGGTTACCCACAGAGTCTCACCAACTGAGAGGGTTACCCACAGAGTCTCACCAACTGAGAGGGTTACCCACAGAGCCTCACCAACTGAGAGAGTTACCCACAGAGCCTCACCAACTGAGAGGGTTACCCACAGAGTCTCACCAACTGAGAGGGTTACCCAGAGTCTAACCAGAGAGGGTTACCCACAGAGTCTCACCAACTGAGAGGGTTACCCACAGAGCCTCACCAACTGAGAGGGTTACCCCATAGAGCCTCACCAACTGAGAGGGTTACCCACAGAGCCTCACCAACTGAGAGGGTTACCCACAGAGCCTCACCAACTGAGAGGGTTACCCACAGAGTCTCACCAACTGAGAGGGTTACCCACAGAGTCTCACCAACTGAGAGAGTTACCCACAGAGCCTCACCAACTGAGAGGGTTACCCACAGAGCCTCACCAACTGAGAGAGTTACCCACAGAGCCTCACCAACTGAGAGGGTTACCCACAGAGCCTCACCAACTGAGCATAAAATCAAATTCCAAATAAAATTCCTGAGGAACACTATAAACCATTTATGGCAACTAGCATTGCAAAATACCTGGAAAACAGAATTCAATTTAGCGTTAAGGGACAATTTAATAACTGTTCCAAAAATATTCGCACCTCATAATCTTTCATCAGTTGAAGGATTATTAATTCTGAGAATACGGGCCTTCTTGGGCAGGGTCAGGGCAATGTGTTTATTTTATACAACTTTCTATTCCCACTGAGTCTTTAGCAAAATATTGGCCTCAAAATATTATTTTGGACAATTTACTTGACCTACAGTCACTGGGAAAGTATTAACAAAGCATTTGGGGATTTCTATCCGCATTAACTGATCTCCTGTGGTATTGCGTGCAAGGGGCCCAAGCAAAAGTTTCAAAGTTTATTTATTAGTGTCACAAGCAGGCTTACATTAACACTGCAGTGAAGTTACTATGAAAATCCCCTAGTCACTACACTTCAGCACCTGTTCGGGTAACACTGAGGGAGAATGTAGCACGGCCAATGCACCCTAACCAGCACGTCTTTTGGACTGTGGGAGGAAACCCATGCAGACATGGGGAGCACATGTAGACTCCACACAGATAGTGGCCCAACCCGGGAATCGAACCCGGGTCCCTGGCGCTGAGAGGCAGCAGTGTTAACCACTGTGCCACCGTGCCACCCACAAAGATGTTGCTGGATAGTCCTTGGTGAACTGTGTCACTGAGGGAGAATTTAGCATGGCCAATGCACCCTAACCAGCAGATCTTTTGGACTGTGGGTGGAAACCGGGGCACCCGGAGGAAACCCACGCAGACACGGGGATGATGTGCGAGCTCTGCACAGACAGTGACCCAAGCCGGAAATTGAACCCGGGGTCCCTGGCTCTGTGAGGCAGCAGTGTTAACTGCTGTGCCACCGTGCTGCCCTTAACCCGGCGTGGAAGTATTCAAAATAGGTCTTTGGGTTAATTAGCGGGTAATTACTGTTGTCTCAGGTTTCCATAGCTTGGTAGTTCCTTGCTAGCTTAAGGATGTCTCCTAGTCGCATCAAGGTCAGAACGTAAAAGCAGCAGGAGACTACTTTCCCTTGTTTTAAAAACGGTTGTTTCATTGTAACTGCAGTGGAGGTTTACTGGAATGGCACTAGGAATGAAGGACTTTAGTTACGCAGGGAGACTAAAGAAGCTGGGGTAAGAATGCATGCTACTTCTAGCAAGTGGAAATGACCATGTTATCAACTTGACTGATTAGCTTTAATCTGATGCTAGTGTAGCTATCAGCATCAATCATGCAGAGATGAACCAGTTTTGTGGGTGATGGTACAAAACCTCCAGCAGAAGCAGGGGAGATGGAACAAGTTGCCCAACCTGGGCAACGTTCCTTTTTTGTCAGGCTGCCTGTTACAAGGAAACATCAGTCTGAACTTTGCAGTTCAGCAAGGCAATATTACTGGTTCCAAAGCCAGAGACCAATGTCACATGACTCCCACCTCTCCACACTATCTTTGACAAAGGTTACGTCGTCTCAACTGTTAATAATTGAAAGGGAGGTTACAGGGTCCTTTGTCCTAGCAAACAAGTAGACTCCTGATGGCCAGCCTGGGATATGAAATACAAGTAGCCTTTATATAGCTCCCTTTCAATTTGTAGATAAGCCATGTTGTGAACTTGACAGTCTATCTTTAATTTGATGTTAGTGCAGCTATTGGCAGCAGTCATTTACACTTGCTGGAAGGGATGTACATTCATACTCAGGAACCCATGTTTTGCAAACAAAAGGAATATGTTCAAGCCTTGCCCCTTTATTGAATGACCCGGGAGCTTGGGAACTCTATAGATGTCTCCATGGTGACACCTCAGCTTTTCCAAGTTGAATTGCCAACCAATCAGCACCCTTAACTCTTGTAAGCTCTTACAATCATTTGAAATTTGACAGTTTTGCATTTGTCCTGATGAATGCAAGGTGAAAAGCTTCCGCAACATGGCTGGAGTTCTCCGAATGTGGGATTTGGAGTCAGCTGTTAGCAGGTGAAAGGTGTGGTTCTGCTTGATCAGCGTAAGTAAGTATTGAGACCCACTTCTGGGTGGGGTTTGTGGTTAGGGATGTTTATTGAACGTTGTGCGCTAACATGTCAAGGACTCTGTACACCTGCGTGTAGAGCAATCAATATGCAAACTAAGGATCGAAAAGATGCTGCATTGTATTGGTTGAAAGTCCACACCAAACTGTAATGCTATTGGTGTTTTAACTGGCGTGTAGTGGCTGCAAAATGCTATAATTGAAGCTGTTTTACGGAATCAGGTCAGAACATCATAGTGAGACCCACTGTGTTCACAAGCAATAAAGGCGTAGGTTTTGAGTACTCGCCATGCATCACCTCGTTAATTCTGGACATTCACACCCCGCTGTCATCGCCAGGGAGAACGGAGAATTTGGTGCTCAGGCAAAACTCCATTCACTGCAGCCGGACTGGAGAATCCCAGCCGTGGGCAAAACCGGAGAAACCTAGCCGCGGGTGAGGTCAGAGAATCCCAGCCGCGGTAGGGGTCGGAGAATCCCAGCCGCGGGTGAGGTCAGAGAATCCCAGCCGTGGGAGGGGTCGGAGAATCCCAGCCTCGGGGCGAGGTCGGAGAATCCCAGCCGCGGGGCGAGGTCGGAGAATCCCAGCCGCGGGAGGGGTCGGAGAATCCCAGCTGCGGGACGAGGTCGGAGAATCCCAGCCGTGGGGCGAGGTCGGAGAATCCCAGCCGTGGGGCAAGGTCGGAGAATCCCAGCTGCAGGGCGAGGTCGGAGAATCCCAGCCGCGGGCGAGGTCGGAGAATCCCAGCTGCAGGGCGAGATTGGAGAATCCCAGCCTCGGGGCGAGGTCGGAGAATCCCAGCTGAGGGGCGAGGTCGGAGAATCCCAGTGCAGGCGAAGCTGGAGAATCCCAGTCGTGGGCGAGGTCGGAGAATCCCAGCGCGGGCGAAGCCAGAGAATATCAGCCCCGGGCAAGGTCGGAGAATCCCAGCCGTGGGGCAAGGTCGGAGAATCTCAATCCCTTGACTCTCTTTTCAACAACAATCAAATTCACCATTGCCGGTAGAGATTACTGGCTGAATGCAGTGAGATAATGAGAGAGTTTTATTTCTTCCCCACTCATTTCACACTTGTTTTCTTCTGGTTTGACAAGTTCCCACTCACTCAAGAACCAGGAGAATAATTGGATGTTAAGGTTCCTTGCCTTTCGCCTTTGCTGCCCTGAGCAGAACGATCTGGTTAGCTCATCATCCAGCTTTCCGTTCCTCCCCCAGGCTTTATTCAGCTTAGAGGCAGATGATACACAGCTGGGCCTGGGAAGGAACACTGTGGGAAAATGTCTGGGTGAATCCAACCCAGCCAACTAATGGTACACTATGTTAAACTAATGGTACAGTATGGTATATTAATGGTACATTATGGTATATTAATGGTACATTATGGTATATTAATAGTACACTGTGATATACTAATGATACACTATGTTAAACTAATGGTGCACTATGGTATAATAATGGTGCACTATGGTATATTAATAGTACATACACTATGGTATATTAATAGTACATACACTATGGTATATTAATAGTACATACACTATGGTATATTAATAGTACATACACTATGGTATACCAATAGTGCACTATGGTATACTAATGAACTGAAGCTTTCATGGGTTCACATTTTTAATAATGTCCGTTTCTGGCAGTATTTGGCATCAATAACCGAATTCATGACCTTTACCATCTAGAAGGACAAGGGCAGACAATGGATGGGAACACCACCACCTGCCTCTCCAAGCCTCACACCATCCTGACTTGGAAATACATCAGCCATTCCATCTCTGTCGCTGGGTCAAAATCCTGGAACTCCTTCCCTAACAGCGCTGTGGGTGTACCTACACCTCAGGAGCTGCAGCGGTTCAAGAAAGCGGCTCACCGCCACCTTCCCAAGAGCAATTAGGGATGGGCAATAAATCCCGGCCTTGCCAGCTTTGCTCAGATCATCGAATCCCTACAGTGCAGAAGGAGGCCATTTGGTCCATTGAGTCTGCACCAACAAAGCATGTCTCCCAGGCCCACCCACCGCTCTATCCCTGTAAGTCCACGTATCTACCCCACTAATCCCCCTTAACCTGCACATCTTTGGACAATAAGGGGCAATTTAACATGTCCTATCCACCTAACCTGCACATCTTTGGAGTGAGGGATGAAACTGGAGCACTCGGAGGAAACCTACACAAAAATCACAGTGACCCAAGGCACCCTGGCACTGTGAGGAATCAGTGCTAATCACTGTGTCACCCTGCCGCCCTTTGAATGAATTGTAAACAATGAATATCAAATTATTCAGTTCATGGACTGCAGGTCTCTTGAGGGACATTTTCACAGCTATTGTTGAAGATTGAAGGGGGTTGTATCACCGATGTCCACAAAGGGTGCAAGGGCTTGCTTTCTGCATCATAATGCCTGTGTGATTCAATAATAGCTGTTGGAAACTCTTACAATTCTGTAAACGGAACTTTTGTTCCTGTTGTGCAGGAGACTGCCAAATCAGAAGGTCTAATATCTTGTGCGGGAAATTGTGCAAAGATAAATTGCTAGATTTAGTTATCTCCATAAAAGATTGACTGTTGGCAGACAATAACAGTGACTTTTAACCATTCTTAATGCATCTCCCTTGTCAGTATCTCCAGGCTAAAGGGCTGGAGGAAAGGAAAGGATGTAAAGCTTGCTTATTGCTGCAATTAGCGAGTAGCAACGAAAGTTTCAGCGGCCTTACAGTAGCGGCCATCCTCTCCCGCATAGCCATGTCTGGCGCTTGTAACATGTCAACCATTCCTGGGAAACATCAGCTGTGATGTTTGTACCTCAATGCAATGGAGAAAATCTACTGCTCACCTGGAGGCTGGGGAGTTTAGACAAACAATATCCACAATGCAATGCTAAGGTCCATTGTTACTCCGACAGGACTGAAGCTACATGATAAGATATTGGGTGTCCTGCGCCCTCTGCGATTAAGGTTCACTGCTTCTCCTTAACTGTCTAGCTATAACGTCAGAGTTTTGTTCTCTACATTGAATGAAGGTTGAATGAAAAACATATCATTGGCTTCCTAAACATAGAATCACAGAATCCCTACAGAAGAGGCCAGTTGGCCCACCTAGTCCGCACCAACTCACTCACAGGCCCTCTCCCCCACCCTATCCCTGTAATCCCACACATTTCCCATGGACAATCCATCTAACCCGCACATCTTTGGAGTGTGGGAGGAAACCAGAGCACCCGGAGGAAACCCACGCAGATTCGGGGAGAACGTGCAAACTCCACACAGAGGGTAGGACTTTACAACCTCACTTGTCCCGAAACCAGAAAATCCCACCATCTGGCCCCCCCTGAGCCTGCTCCACCATTCAATAAGATCATGGCTGATCTTTTCGTGGACTCAGCTCCACTTACCCTCCCACTCACCATAACCCTTAATTCCTTTACTGTTCAAAAATCTATCCAACAATGTATGTGATGGCCCGTGTGCCTTGGGGAAAACAAAAGGTATATTTTATGTTCGATGAGGGTCCCTTTAAGATCTAGGTTGCTCGAGGAGATGATTTCTGGTAGAGCACCTGGCTCGTAGTAACAGATCACGTGACCAAGTTGCTGGGAGTAAACAATAGAAAAGGGTCAACAAGAAGTTAATTATGGGGAGGGGGGAGTAGATTGCATGAGTGGCTCTGTTTAATGCTTCAGTTTTTAAATTTAGAACAAGGTTGCTGTGGGAAACATCTGTTTTAAGGAGGATTCAGTTGAAATTCTGTGTGCTGGCTTAAAGAGTTCAAACTCTTGTTAACTGAAGGATGCCTAACAGTGAATTGGACTTCCAGGGAGAGCCAAACTGAGAAGAGGGAGAGGGAGAAAGAGCGAGAGAGATTTCCTGGATGAAAGCTCTCGAATTAGACCATTAGAACCCGGAGAGTTCTGATTTCAGATGGTTCCATTTAAGACACAAGCGACAGTTGTGTTGAATGGGGAGTCTATAACCATAAGGTGGTTAGTTTAAGTTTATTTATTAGTGTCACGAGTAAGCTTACATTAACGCTGCAATGAAGTTACTGTGAAAATCCCCTAGTCGCCACACTCCAGTGTCTGTTCGGGTACACTGAGGGAGAATTTAGCACGGCCAATGCACCCTAACCAGCACGTCTTTGGGACTGTGGGAGGAAACTGGAGCACTCGGAGGAAACCCACGCAGACTCGGGGAGAATGTGCAAACTCCACAGAGACAGTGACCTGAGCCAGGAATCGAACCCGGGTCCCTGGCACTGTGAGGCAGCAGTGCTAACCATTGTGCCACCTTGTCACCCTCTGGGCCTTTCTATTCAGGAGAAGAGAATATCTCTGCGTTCCAGTGGCCAAAATTCTAAGACACAAACAATCCTTGCATCACTTCCAGAACCTTCTTGAAATGTCTTTATGAGGGAGGTGTGGGGGATGGGTGGTGGGGGGGGGGGGGGGGGGTGGGTGGGCGGGTGGTGGGGAAAGGTTTGCAAATTACAGGCCACAAAACAATGACTACACATCCAAAATAATGAATCAGTGGCTTGAGACAGGTGCAATATATATATATGTCCAATTCTCTCTGCCTCCTTTCCCCTGAAACACAGTGTATAGGTTTTCAAATGACGAATGGCCATCCTGTCAGGGCTGATAACAAAGGAGTAACTCCTGTGGAACTAGACACCAGCATGGCGCAACTTGCTCCTTCAGCAAAAGTTGGAAGGAAAAGATATCGAGGGGGTGCGGGGAGGGGGATGTTATTGGAGAATGGAGCGATCAAACAGAAAATGAGGTTTGTTTCAGATTAGTTTCAATGTCAGAGAGGGTATTTCTCCCACACAGAGGAGAAAGAAGCAAAGCATAAGAAGAATGAGAACCATAAGAGTCGTCTAAAGGTTAGCTAATGATAAGTGAAAGGGGTTTGAGAATGGATAATAGCAAGGGGAGGGGGTGGTGGGGGGATTGCTGACGGCAGCAATAGAATCAAAGGAAATTCTTTCGCAATGCACAAAGTAGATGGAGTGTTAAAGATCGAAAAGTTCCTTTAAAGGATACGCAGGGTAAAAAAAATATAAAGAGGGTTCGGGAGACGGCAGATGTGTTAAATTAATTCCTCACGTCAGTCTTCACAAGTGAAGACTGTGGACAATTTGCAGATTGAGTTGAACTAGCTGGGGAATCTGTAACATATGTCAAACATGTGTTAAGAAGCAGCTCAAAGCATTAAAGTCTGCAACTCTGGAACCAGATGGGACGTAACGCAGGATTTACGAGGAAATGAGTGAGGAAATAAGCAAGGCCCTGGTTAATACGCGCATGAGCTCCATAAATACATAGACGGTATCTGAGACCCGGGGAGCGAACTCAATTAATCCTCATTCTTAAAAAAGAGGGAGTGAGATGTGAATTGAGGAATGACAGGGCAATTAGTTCAGCCTTAATAGCGGCAGAAATTTTCAACGCAAATTTTCGAGCAGGCTGCCATCCGTATTTCATAGAGAATCATAGAATCCCTACAGTGCAGGAGGTGGCCATTCGGCCCATCGAGTCTGCACCGAGCATAATTCCACCCAAACCCTATTCCCGTCACCCCTCATATTTACCCTAGCTAATCCCCCCGACACTCGGGTTAATTTAGCACGGCCAATCCACCTAACCCGTGCATCTTCGGACTGTGGGAGGAAACCGGAGCACCCGGAGGAAACCCACGCAGACACGGGGAGAACGTCCACACAGACAGTGACCCATACCGGGAATTGAACCCGGGTCCCTGGAGCTGTGAGGCAGCAATGCTTCAACCATTGTGCCACCATGCCACACCATGTTCCTTATTTCTTGAAGGAACATGTAAGCATGATTCAAGATTTAGAAATGACCAGGGTTCATGAATGCACATAGCACCATTATGATTGGGTGCAAACCATGCAATAGACATAACATCCTGAGATATAGAGTGAAGAAAATCCAAGGGCTGCAAAGCCATAACGGAAACAGAAAATTCTGGCATGTAAAGTGCTGATCCTCAGTGTCTGTAAGGCTGTTCTAGCTCCTTGGGTGCAGGCTATTTCATGGAGATCAATTTTCCAGTGATGCTTAAATGGTTTGCATTTGAAGCTCTTGAGAAACTTCAGGACACATGGGATTCCTGGCGGTTGCTTGGAAAATGGTCTTGGTAATAGAGAACAGAGACTGGTGAATAATGGATGAATAATGGATTACTCTAATGGAGTAATGAATACGGGGGAACTTTGCACAGTTTTATTTAGGGTCTTCCACCAGATGTGCTGGTATATTCATGAATGTCAAGGTGAACGTGCTGTTGGTGATATATTCAGACCTGATAATTACACATAGACTGTGTCCAGGTAGCCTGTGCAGGCGAGTGTGGGTAACAACCTCCCGTCTGGGTCAGAGGATCGTGGGTTCAACTCACACTCCAGCGTCTGAATGCAAAGATTAAGGCTGCCACTACAATGTGCCTTTTGAGATAAGCCTTTAAACCAAGGCTCCATCTACTCTCTCAGGTGGATGTATAAGATTCTACGGTGCTATTTCAAAGAAGAGCAGGGGAAGAATATTTATCTCTCCATTATTATCACAAAAACAAATTATCTGCTGTTTATGGGAGCTTGCTGTGTATAAATTGGCTCAGTAAGAAGTTTAACAACACCAGGTTAAAGTCCAACAGGTTTATTTGGTAGCAAAAGCCACACAAGCTTTCGAGGCTCTGAGCCCCTTCTTCAGGTGAGTGGGAATTCTGTTCACAAACAGAACTTATAAGACACAGACTCAATTTACATGAATAATGGTTGGAATGCGAATACTTACAACTAATCAAGTCTTTAAGAAACAAAACAATGGGAGTGGAGAGAGCATCAAGACAGGCTAAAAAGATGTGTATTGTCTCCAGACAAGACAGCCAGTGAAACTCTGCAGGTCCACGCAACTGTGGGAGTTACAAATAGTGTGACATAAATTCTGATTCTAGGATCGCATGATAAAGACTCAGGAGGAAAAAAGCAGAAATATTTATGTGAAATAGTGTGACATAAACCCAATATCCCGGTTGAGGCCGTCCTTGTGTGTGCGGAACCTGGCTATCAGTTTCTGCTCCGCGACTCTGCGCTGTCGTGTGTCGCGAAGGCCGCCTTGGAGAACGCTTACCCGAATATCAGAGGCCGAATGCCCGTGACCGCTGAAGTGCTCCCCAACAGGAAGAGAACAGTCTTGCCTGGTGATTGTCGAGCATTCGGCCTCTGATATTCGGGTAAGCGTTCTCCAAGGCGGCCTTCGCGACACACGACAGCGCAGAGTCGCGGAGCAGAAACTGATAGCCAGGTTCCGCACACACAAGGACGGCCTCAACCGGGATATTGGGTTTATGTCACACTATTTCACATAAATATTTCTGCTTTTTTCCTCCTGAGTCTTTATCATGCGATCCTAGAATCAGAATTTATGTCACACTATTTGTAACTCCCACAGTTGCGTGGACCTGCAGAGTTTCACTGGCTGTCTTGTCTGGAGACAATACACATCTTTTTAGCCTGTCTTGATGCTCTCTCCACTCCCATTGTTTTGTTTCTTAAAGACTTGATTAGTTGTAAGTATTCGCATTCCAACCATTATTCATGTAAATTGAGTCTGTGTCTTATAAGTTCTGTTTGTGAACAGAATTCCCACTCACCTGAAGAAGGGGCTCAGAGCCTCGAAAGCTTGTGTGGCTTTTGCTACCAAATAAACCTGTTGGACTTTAACCTGGTGTTGTTAAACTTCTTACTGTGTTTACCCCAGTCCAACGCCGGCATCTCCACATTATAAATTGGCTGCCATATTCCCTGCATTAGAACAGTGACCACACTTCAAAAGACCTAATTGTTTGATTTGATTTGATTTGATTTATTATTGTCACGTGTATTAACATACAGTGAAAAGTATTGTTTCTTGCGCACTACACAGACAAAGCATACCGTTCATGGAGAAGGAAAGGAGAGAGTGCAGAATGTAGTGTTACAGCCATAGCTAGGGTGTAGAGAAAGATCAACTCAATGCGAGGTAGGTCCATTCAAAAGTCTGACAGCAGCAGGGAAGAAGCTGTTCTTGAGTCGGTCGGTACGTGATCTCAGACTTTTGTATCTTTTTCCCGACGGAAGAAGGTGGAAGAGAGAATGTCCGGGGTGCATGGGGTCCTTGATTTTGCTGGCTGCTTTCCCGAGGCAGTGGGAAGTATAGAGTCAATGGATGGGAGGCTGGTTTGAGTGATGGATTGGGCTACATTCACGACCCTTTGTAATTTCTTGCGGTCTTGGACAGAGCAGGAGCCATACCAAGCTGTGATACAACCAGAAAGAATACTTTCTATGGTGCATCTGTAAAAGTTGGTGAGAGTTGTAGTGGAAATACTGAATTTCCTTAATCTTCTGAGAAAGTAGAGGTGTTGGTGGGCTTTCTTAACTATAATGTCGGCATGGGGGGACCAGGACAGGTTGTTGGTGATCTGGACACCTAAAAGCTTGAAGCTTTCGACCCTTTCTACTTCGTCCCCATTGATGTAGACAGGGGCATGTTCTCCACTACACTTCTTGAAGTCGATGACTATCTCCTTCGTTCTGTTGACATTGAGGGAGAGATTATAAAGGCCGGAATTCTCTGAACTTGCCTGAAGTTGGGATTCTCCAGTTCCGTTGCAGTGAACAGAGATTTGGCTTGTGGCCAAATTCTCAGTCTTCGCTGCAGCGGGAGCGTTACGCGAACAGGTGGTAAGATGGTGCCCACTGAGTGAATGATAAAGATCTTCCACTAAAAATAGTGGAAATGAAAAAGTTCACACTGAGAATACTCCATCATTTTGAAGTCCCAGATCAATGAGACTCATATTTCCTCAGGTGCATGATCAGATCATTTGCTTTCAACCTGAACTGGGTTATTTTAACCCCATGCCACTCATTAATATCCAGGTCACTGTGAAGAACTTTGTGTGGGTTTTCTATGCTGAAGGTGTTATATGACTACAAACTATTGCCACCTTTTGCTCTCAAGACTATGGTGAGGCTTAGAGGTGGAACTCGGGACATTGCTATCAGGGACATCACTGTTGGCATCACAAAACTGGCATCATGCTGTCAGGCTCCTCAATCAAATATATCAAATGGTGGGAAGTTCCAGTGCGTACATTGTAGATGCAAAATAAATTCGCCACGGAAATCCAGAACTTGTCCATCTCTGTCTCTGCACCCTTTTAAGGGTGCGATTGAGGGCGGCCCGGTGGCACAGTGGTTAGCACTGCTGCCTCACAGCGCCAGGGACCCAGATTCGATTCCCGGCTTGGGTCACTGTCTGTGTGGAGTCTGCATGTTCTCCCCGTGTCTGCGTGGGCTTCCTCCGGGTGCTCCAGTTTCCTCCCACAGTCACTCACCTGATGCAGGGTCAACGCTCCGAAAGCTCGTGCAACCAAATAAATCTGTTGGACTTTAACCTGGTGTTGTGAGACTTCTTACTGTCCCACAGTCTAAAAGATGTGCTGGTTAGGGTGCATTGACCCGAACAGGCGCCGGAGTGTGGCGACTAGGGGAATTTCACAGTAACTTCATTGCAGTGTTAATGTAAGACTTACTTGTGACTAATAAATAAACTTTAAACTTTTTAAAATGTTAATTATAGCCAATCAACTTATCTGCCACTTGTAAGTATGGAATCTCATTCCATCAAGTTTTAATTGTTGTTGGAGTTTTTAAACTAAAATTTGAACATTTTCTTTCTGTCTCTTGTTCGCCAATCTTTCGTTATCTCCAATCATTTCTCTTTCTGTCACCGATTTACATTTAATTCACTCGTTCTGAAGTACACATCCTCGTTCAGTCTTTGCACTGTTAAACAGATAGCCCTTCAATCTGATTGGATAAGGAGGTAGGTTGGCCTGATTACGGTCACTGCACTGTTTGAACACCCCATTCTGAGCAATTTGCCATTCAAAATATCACCAGATTCAACAGACAAGAGAGAGTTTCAATTAACAGCTAGTTGCATTCCTTGACTTTTGGGCCATTGTTGTATTATTCAGGCCGATTTTGTGCACAGTTCTGGGTGTAATGTGTGTATCAAGTTGCGGTAAATCTTTCCTGTTCAACCAACTTGGTTAAAGAACCAGTTAGAATCTTAGAATCCCTACAGTGCAGAAGGAGGCCATTCGGCCCATCAAGTCTGCACCAACTCATACCCAGGCTTACCCTGTAACCCCACGTATTTACCCTGCCAATCCCCCTAACCTATGTATTGTGGGACACTAAAGGCCAATTTACCATGGCCACTCAATCTAATCTGCACACCTTTGATCTTAGGGTTGCAATCTTCCTTTTCTTAGCGCAACAGATTATCTGTGTTTCAGTGGGCCATAAAACTAGACACCAAGGGCCACGTTTTAGCTACTGAGGCAAGAAGAAATTAGATCTGGCTCTTGGGGCGAAAGGGATCAAGAGATAAGGGGGGGAAAGGGGGAATCAGGATATTGAATTTGATGATAAGCCATGATCAAAATGAATGGCAGAGCAGGCTTGAAGGGCTGAATGACCTCCTCCTGCTTCTATTTTATATGTTCCTATGTTTCTATAACATTTCCAGGCCCTTTGTTCATAGAAACAGATCCAGGGCAGCCAGGATGGGCCGATTAAAACGCTCAACCTGGTTCACTAGGATATGAACCATGTTTCTTTGAATTTTAAGCCCCCCAGTCCTCACCCATTATACCCCTAAGCACTCCCCAAGCTACCTCCATGCCAACTCAGGTCCTCTTAAAAGCCCTCATGCCAATTCACCGCCCCCGCCCGCCGATCTCCTCCATCCCAAACCCCCCTCCCCCTCCCTGGCCCTCCGAGAAACTAAGCCCCAGGTTTTTTGGGGGGCTCAGTTTGCGGATGTGGTCATTCCCGCAGTGGGAGTTCACCAGAGTGGTGAAGGAGAACGTTGTCAGCAATACAAAGTCAAATATTACGGCTACCATAAAATTGGGCTAACATTGCAGTAACATGTCAGAGTGTTTGAATTAAGCTTCAAACCACACGATTATAAAGATCAGCATCTTCTGAATCCTGAAAGGCAGTTCAGTTGTGAACTCCACCCAGATAGCTCTCTGTGTGGATCTCTGCTGGGGGCTATTTAAGTATTTACATCTGTGAGTGATTGTAACTATTGGAAACAGACTGTAGTGAACCCTTGCCACATAGATTCACCCAGCAACAGCTTAGAGAAGAGTCTAGGTCATCCAGTTGCAGGGTAACAATATATAAAAATTTGCAATGCAGCAACTCTTTGGAAGAGTATTTTCCCATTTCCAACTCCCGCCATGAATCTCTGATTCCTTGGGATGGTTTTCCCGGCGTCGGAGATCAGCGTGGCTTCCTGTCCATCAAGAGGATCCAACGCGAGGTGCCTCGGGAACTGGTGCCGTTCCATCTTGTATTGCGCCAGTGAAATGACTTTGTCACCATCAGACTAACCGATACCTTCAGGAACAAGAGGGCGACCCCTGGCTCCTCAAGATCATTCCACCAGTCACTGAGATCATGATTGGAATTCTCCGACCTCGCCCGCGGCCGGGATTTTCAGGTCCCGCTGCTGTGAGTGGAGATTTGGTGAGCGCCAAATTCCCTGTTCTCACTGGCAGCGGTAACAGGGTGTACAAGACCAGAGAATTCCAGCCCATGACTGATCTGTGACCTAACTCCATATACCCACCTTCTCCCCATATCCCCTAATGTCTTTGCTTGTCAAAAATCCATCAGATATAAGATTAACAATTGATGTTGCACCAGTTGTCGTTTACAGAATCATAGAATTATAGAATGCCTACAGTGCAGAAGGAGGCCATTTGGCCCATCAAGTCTGCACTGACCACAATCCCTCCCAGGCCCTATTCTTGCAACATCACACATTTACCCTGCTAATCTCCATAAGACTAGGGTCAATCTAGCATGGCCAATCAACCTGGCCCACACATCTTTGGACTGTGGGAGGAAACCGGAGCACTCGGAGGAAACCCACGCAGACAAGGAGAGAATGTGCAAACTCCACACAGACAGTGACCCAAGGTCGGAATTGAACCTGGGTCCCTGGCGCTGTGAGGCAGCAGTGCTAACCACCGTGCTGCCCAGAAGACTTGTACTGCCTTTGTGAGTGGAAATGTTTCCTGATACACGACTGAAAGGTCAGCCTCTGATTTTAACTCTATGCCCCCTACCCTTAGACTCCTCGACACATGGAAATATTTCCAATACATACACACAATAGCCCCTCTCTATCTACCTTGCCTGATTCCCGTAGGATCTTGAAAGCTTTGATCAAAACATCTCTTAACCTTCCAACTAGGGATAAACCCAGTGATGGTCCCTCCTAATAATTTAATGCTTGCAGTACACACACAATTCTGGTAAATCACCACTCACTCCCTCCAAGGAAAATATATCCTTCTTAAAGTGTGATACCTCCCGGTGAGTAACTCCTGGTGTGATTTAACCAGGACTTTGTATACCTGAAACATGGCTTCTTGTATTCTGGTGCTTGAGGTATAAAAGTTAGTGTTTTTTAAATATTCTTTCATGGGATGTGTCGATCACAAGGTCAGCATTTGTTGCCCCAACAGTTGATGGAGAAAAGGGACTGGTTCTCAGAAGAGGTTGTGCCAGCAAGGTAGGGGTTCAAAGGAACAAGATGGTTTGATTTGATTTGATTAAGTATTGTGTCTTAACTATCGTGTCGGCATGGGGGGACCAGGACAGGTTGTTGGTGATCTGGACACCGGAAAACTTGAAGCTCTCGACCCTTTCTACTTCGTCCCCATTGATGTAGACAGGGGCATGTTCTCCTTTACGCTTCCTGAAGTCGATGACAATCTCCTTCATTTTGTTGACATTGAGGGAGAGATTATTGTTGCCGCACCAGTTCACCAGATTCTCTATCTCATTCCTGTGCTCTGTCTCGTTATTGTTTGAGATCCGACGCACAACGGTGGTGTCGTCAGCAAACTTGAAAATCAAATTGGAGGGGAATTTGGCCACACAGTCATAGGTGTATAAGGAGTACAGTAGGGGGCAGAGAACACAGCCTTGTGGGGCACCGCAAGAAACTACAAAAGGTCAGATGGTGCATGAGGCCATGGGATTTGTTGCAGCAGGGATGGAAAGTTTCATGGACCACTTATAGGTCCGTTGACCTCAGGCAGGAATTTCTGGTCTCGGGGCAGGCGCAATTGGAAAATCCCACCCAATTAGACAAAGGCTGGAATTTTATGACCTGAACCACCAGCTCCTCACAGCGGATTTCCCATAGAACCATAGAATCCCTACAGTGCAGAAGGAGGCCATTCAGCCCATCGAGTCTGCACCGACAGCAATCCCACCCAGGCCCTATCCCCATTGTCCCACATATTTACCCTAATAATCACCCTGACACTAAGGGGCAATTTGGCGTGGCCAATCCACCTAACCCACACATCTTTGGAGTGTGGGAGGAAACTGGAACATCCAGAGGAAACCCACGCAGACACGGGGAGAACGTGCAGATTCCACACAGACAGTGACCCAAGGCCGGAATTGAACCAGGGTCCCTGGCGCTGTAAGGCAGCAGTGCTAACCACTGTGCCACCATACCGCCTAGCAGCAGAGACGGCTCTCCATTGAAAGCCAAGGCAGGCGGGTTACCTTCCATGGGACCGGAAGATTCTGCCGGCAGGAAAGGCCGGAAAATTCCACCCAATTTGATTTAGAAGTATATGTATTTGCAAAGAGTATGAAGGAATGTATGAAGGAAAAATATTTGCAGGGGACTGGGATTAACACAAAGGGCAGCACCTGTGGAGGGAGAAGCCAAGTGAGCATTGCAGTTTGATGACCTGTTATCAGGACTGTACTGATGAAAGCTCATTGAACTGAAACGCGAACTGACTTGATTTGATTTATTATTGTCACATGTATTGGGATACAGTGAAAAGTATTGTTTCTTGCGCGCTATACAGACAAAGCATACTGTGCATAGAGAAGGAAAGGAGAGAGTGCAGAATGTAGCATCACAGTCATAGCTAGGGTGTAGAGAAAGATCAACTGAATGCAAGGTAGGTCCATTCAAAAGTCTGACAGCAGCAGGGAAGAAGCTGTTCTTGAATCGGTTGGTACGTGGCCTCAGACTTTTGTATCTTTTTCCCAATGGAAGAAGATGGAAGAGAGAATGTCCGGGGTACGTGGGGTCCTTAATTATGCTGGCTGCTTTTCCGAGGCAGCGGGAAGTGTAGACAGAGTCAATGGATGGGAGGCTGGTTTGCGTGATGGACTGGGCTACATTCACGACCATCTGTAGCTCCATGCGGTCTTGGGCGGAGCAGGAGCCATACCAAGCTGCGATACAACCAGAAAGAATGCTTTCTATGGTGCATCTGTAAAAATTGGTGAGAGTCGTAGCTGACATGCCAAATTTCCTTAGTCTTCTAAGAAAGTAGAAGCGTTAGTGAGCTTTCTTAACTATAGCTGTTTCTCCCTCCACTGATGCTGCCTGACCTGCTGAGTGTTTCCAGCATTTTTCTGTCTTTATTTCTGATTTCTTGTATTTGTAATGCTTTTTGATTTGATTTGATTTGATTTGATTTATTTTTGTCACCTGTATTGGTATACGGTGAAAAGTATTGTTTCTTGCGCGCTATGCAGACAAAACATACCGTTCATAGAGTACATAGGGGAGAAGGAAAAGGAGGGGGTGCAGGATTTAATGTTACAGTCATAGCTGGGGATGGAAGTGAAAGATCAACGTAATATACGGTAGGTCCATTCAAAGGTCTGATGGCAGCAGGGAAGAAGGTAGGCGGGTGTCCATTGAAGTGACACAGGGAATGTCCAATATGGCTGGATGGACCTCCCTCAGCGCCGCTGTCACTATGACCAGGGGCTGAAAGCTCAGGACATTTGCAATCACGAGTTACGATGATCTTTCACACAGATGGAAAATACACTCCCAGCCTCCCTCCACGCTATTTTTTAAAAAATTGCTTGGCCTTGTGGTTGAGTTTCAGACTCAAGTTTAAACAAATCTTGGACAGTCACGGTCCTGAACTGCCAAGAATTACATCACAAATATGATTTATGTATTTTGATTTTCCCTTGCGTGAAATTATTTTTCTGTTTTGTATTGAGATGGCACATTCTGTTCACACAGTGAAATATTATTCCTAGAAATATTAAGCATGTGTGCTGAAACAGAAGTTGATGGGGCTGGTCTTTGACCAGGCTGTCACTCAGTTTGGAGAACTTTAGCCCTGGAGTCAGAAAGTTATGGGTTCAAGTTCCATGCAAAGACTAGTGCACAAGAATCAAAAGCTTTACTCCCAGTGTAGCACTGAGGGGGTGCGGAGCTATTGGAGGAACCGTCTATTTTTTATTCTTCCATGGGATATGGGCGACGCTGGCAACTTATTGTCCATCCCTCAAAACCCTTGGGAAGGTGGTGGTGAGCTGCCTTCTTGAACCCCTGCAGTATGTCTGGTGTAGATACACCCCCAGTACTGTTGGGGAGGGAGTTGGTGATATATTTCCAAATCAGGCTTAGAGGGGAGCTTGCCGGCGGTGGTGTTCCCATGCATCTGATGTCCCTTGTCCTTCTAAGTAGGAGAGATCACAGGCTTGGAAGATGCTGTCGAAGGAGCCATGGTAAGTTGGTACACACTGTAGATGTAGGAGGGAGTGAATGTTTGTGGATGGGGTACCAATCAAGTGGGCTGCTTGGTCCTGAATGGTATCAAGCTTCCTAAGCGTTGTTGGAGCTGCACCCATCCAGGCACGTGGAGAGTATTCCATCACACTCCTGACTTCTGGACAGGCATTTGGGAGACTTCCAAATAGGAGGTTAAACTGAGGAATTATTTGCCTCTTTCAGGTGGACATTCAAGGTCTTATGGCACGATTTCAAAGAATGAAGAGGGGAGTTGTCCTGGACAATATTTATCCATCAACCAACTTCACAAAAAACAAATTATCTGGTCATTACCGTATTGCTGCTTCATGGGATCTTGCTGTGTGCAAATTGGCTACGGCGTTTCTTACTTTATGACATTGACTACACTTTAGTGGGCGACATGGTGGCACAGTGGTTGGCACTGCTGCCTCACGGTGTCTGGGACTCGGGTTCGATTCCCATCTTGGGTCACTGGCTGTCCTCTCCATGTCTGCGTGGGTTTCCTCCGGGTGCTCCAGTTTCCTCCCACAGTCCGAAAGACGCGCTGGTTAGATGCATAATTCTCCCTCAGTGTACCTGAACAGGCGCCGGAGTGTGGCAACTAGGGGGTTTTCACAGTAACTTCATTGCAGTGTTAATGTAAGCCTACTTGTGACACTGATAAATAAAAATCGATGCAATGTCTTCTTTTTTGCTCAGGAAGTTGTGGAAGATGAAAGGGTTGATGTGCCAATATCTGCTCACTGAGTGCTTCCAGCGATTGTCTCATTTTTGCTTAGTTTCAGGTTTTCGATGTGCTTAGCATGTTGGAACAATCTTCCTGCAGTCCACATGCTGTGACTGTAGGACAGAGTCACCCTCAAGGATTTACATTCAATCTGTATTGTTTGCGGTTTCCAAAGCCTTGGCAAGAAAACTAGTTAATAAGTCAATTAAGCTGGATACTGGAGTCAAGCCATTTATGAAATTTGCAAACCATTAGGGGCACGAAGGTTCTGCTCTGGCCTGACATCTGTTTGTATTAAAGTGGGCCCAATTTTTACAAACCCATTTTCTTTCTCAGTCACATCTTTTTCACATCTTTCTGTTTGTGGTGTGGAATGAATGCAACTGTTCCCAGCTCTGATGTTCACCATGGTCTTTTCCCATCTCCACCAGCTACCCCATCGCTGGGAATTTGAATACCTCTGGAAAGAGAGACGTGTCGCTGAGACTTTTCATTGGCGCACTGATCAGGACAAATCCAAGAATGCCAAATTTCAAATGCTCGCAACAAGTTATACTGCAGGAGAAGAGGGTGCTCATTGCTTGGCAAAGTCGACTCTGATTGGCTGAGGCATTGCCCAGGTGAAAGCAACAGGGAACTATTGGCTCCCTGGGTAATTCAGAAACGCAAAGTTTGAAGATATTCCTTTTGTTTGTGGAGAATGGTCCCTGTGTATGAATGTATGAATGTTTCTAGATGTGCAGGTTAGGTGGGTTGGCCATGCTAAATTGCCCCTTAGTGTCCAAAGATGTGTAGATCAGGTGGATTGGCCATGGTAAATTGTCCCTTAGTGTCCAAAGATGTGCATATAGGTGGATTGGCCATGCTAAATTGTTCCTTAGTGTCCAAAGATGTGTCGATCAGGTGGATTGGCCATGGTAAATTGTCCCTTAGTGTCCAAAGATGTGCATATAGGTGGATTGGCCATGCTAAATTGTTCCTTAGTGTCTGAGGATATGCAGATTAAGTGGATTGGGCATGCTAAGTTGTCCCTTAGTGTCCAAAGGTGTGTAGGTTAGGTGGATTGGTTATGAAAAAATTACGGAGATAGGGCAGAGGTTTAGGCCTAGGTAAGATGCTTTTTCAGAGAGTCAGTGGAGGCTTGATGAGTTGAATGGCCTCCTTCTGTACTGTACGGACTCTAGTTTTAATTTTATTTATTAGTGTCACAAGTAGGTTTACAATAAGAGTGCAATGAAGTTACTGTGAAAATCCCCTAGTCACCACACTCCGGCACCTGTTCGGGTACACTGAGGGAGAATTTAGCACGGCCAATGCACCCTAACCAGCACGTCTTTCAGACTGTGAGCACCCAGAGGAAACGCACGCAGACATGAGGAGAACGTGCAGACTCCACACAGACAGTGATTCAAGACAGGATTCGAATCCGGGTCCCTGTCGCTGTGAGGCAGCAGTGCTAACCACTGTGCCATCCCAGAAAATTTTGGCAGCGGTGGGATTCTATGGGCGGGAGTTTACGGCCTCACTCGTCCCGAAACCGGAAAATCCCACCCGAGTTCAACAGACACTTCCATGTATCGCCCCCCGCCCACTCCGATTTCTGTGGTGGGCGGAACGGTAAAATTGTGGCCCATGGTTCTATGGAACACAAGGATGAGAATTTTAAATTCAAGGAGAGCCAATATCGGTCAACAGGGAGTGATGATTCCAGAAACACAGAGCACAATTCTAATCCTGCCCCTTGGGTGGAACAACCATCCGGTTCTGCCGAAGAGTAAATGGGGCAGTAACGAGGTAAGAATCACCCCTACGCATTTTCGACAAGGGTGTTGCACATGTAGAGAACTCTGTAAAACCTTTGTACACCTACAATCTTGGTTTCTTAAACTACAAAAATGGCTTGATATAATCTTCGAAAGAACATGTGGGCTGTCCGACAGGCAATTCCAGCGATGCATTCATTTGATAAGCCCAAAGAGACCTTGGAAGCTTTGCAGAAAACCTTCTCAAATGTTCAAACAAAGTGCAAGGCAGTAATTTTATTAAGAAGTGCATAAAGATATTATTCTTCTGTTATTTTTTGTGTAATTTAAGATGGTGCCAGAACTCCTCCGACCTTTGCTCCCCAAGAGATCGACTCTCTCCTTCAACTTGAGCCAACTGCTGGGATTGGCGAAGATTCACTCCCCCAGAGACGGAAGGTTATGTTTCTTCCTTTAAAGTTTGTTACACGCTGACGTTAACTAGTGTTTTAACCAGTGGTTGCAGCCCAGATCTTATAACTGGTCATAAATCTGTCCACTGATTGCCACTTGTTCATCATCCTTTTGTGCCTCTAGAATTAGAAATGTGATAATTCTCTGAGCAGCACTGACCATTTTTGCATTTTCTGCCGCAAGAACCTCTTATCAAGCAGCAAAGGGGATAGATTTCAACAAGGGAAATATTTTATTCATCTCATTCCCCTCCCCCATACTGTTTGGGTGGCACGGTGGCACAGTGGTTAGCACTGCTGCCTCAGGGTGTGGAGATGCCAGCGTTGGACTGGGATAAACGCAGCAAGGAGTCTAACAACACCAGGTTAAAGTCCAACAGGTTTATTTGGTAGCAAATGCCACTAGCTTTCGGAGCGCTGCTCCTTCGTCAGGTGAGCGGGAGATTGCTCACAGGACAGTGCCTCAGGGTGCCAGGGTCCCAGGTTCGATTCCCGGCTTGGGTCATTGCCTGTGCGGAGTTTGCACGTTCTCCCTGTGTCTGCGTGGGTTCCCTCCGAGTGCTCCGGTTTCCTCCCACAAAGATGTGCTGGTTAGGTGCATTGGCTGTGCTAAATTCTCCCTCAGTGTATCTGAACAGGTGCCGGAGTGTGGCGACTCGGGGATTTTCACAGTAACTTCATTGCAGTGTTTATGTAAACCCACTTGTGACATTAATGAATAAACTTTTAAAAACTTAACTTTAAACTTTGAAACTGAACATGAAGGTGAGAGGGGAGGGTTGGAGAAGATCAGAGATACAGTGCAGAGTTTTTCTCATTCTGTGTTTTATTTTTATTTGTTCATAGAATCATAGAATCCCTACAGTGCAGGGATTTGGCCCATCGGGTCTGCACTGACCACAATCCCATCCTGTAACCCCACATATTTATCCTGCTAATTCCCTGACACTAGGGCCAACTTAGCATGGCCAATCAACCTAACCCGCACATCTTTGGACTGTGCAATACATCGTGGGATGTGGGTGCCGCTGGCTGGGCCAACGTTTGTTGCCCATCCCTAATTGCCTTTGAAATTGAGTGGCTGAGAGACCATTTTAGAGTGAACCACATTGATATGGAGTCGAATGTAGGCCAGACCACGTAAGGACGGCAGATTTCCTTCCTGAGTGAACCAGATGAGTTTTTGCGATATTCGACAATGGTTTCGTGGTCATCAGATTTTTATTGAATTCAAAGTTCACCATCTGCCAGGGTGGGATTCGAACCTGATCTGTGAAACCTCAGCAGCCAGATGACGTTTTACACATTTTGCAAACAGTTTGACAATATTTATTTACGTAGCCACAAATTGCTTCCGGTGGTTGGATTCGATCATTAAGTAATTATTGCAGTGTTTATCTAGTGTCTGCTGCAGGTAAATTAATGGCCTGGATATTGTATCAGTGGTGAAGCAAAGGACAAAGAGCGCTCTCTCCTTTAGCCAATTGGAACGGAGCGTTCTCTCCGTTATCCAATTGGAATGGAGCGCTCTCTTCATTATCCAATTGGAATGGAGCGCTCTCTCCATTATCCATTCCATTTGAATAATGGAGAGACCGCTCCGTTCCAATTGGATAATGGAGAGACCGCTCCGTTCCAATGGGATGTTGGCCTTCATAGTGAGAGGATTGGAGTACAGGAGCAGAGATATCATGATGCAGTTACACTTGGCCTTGGTGAGACCACACCTGGAATATTGTGTGTAGTTTTGGTCTCCTTATCTGAGGAAGGATATTCTAGAGGGAGTGCAGAGAAGGTTCACTGGACTGATTCCTGCAATGGCGGGACTGACGTATGAGGAGAGATTGAATGGTTAGGATTGAATTTGCTGGAGTTCAGAAGAATAAAGGGGGAATCTCATAGAAAACTGTAAAGTTGTAACAAAACTGAACAGGATCAATGCAGGAAGGATGTTCCCGATGGTGGACGTGTCCAGAACCAGGGGTCACAGTCTCAGGATACAGGGTAGATTATTTAAGACAGAGATGAGGAGAAATTTCGTGACCCAGAGAGTAGTTAGCCTGTGGAACTCGATATCAGAGGGAGTAGTTGAGGCTAACTTTTGTAGATTTTCAAGATGGAGTTAGAAGCTCTTGGAGCTAAAGGGATCAAGATATGGGGGGAAGACGGGATCAAGATACTGAATTGGATAATCAGGCGTGATCATAATGAATGGCAGAGCAGGCTCGAAGGGCCGAATGGCCTCCTCTTGCTCCTTTTCTATATATGTGCAGAATAATACAGATGTCCAGAAGTTAATGGCGATAATGCCACACTTCCCCTATAGATGCGCTGCTGCAGCACCCATTGGACATAATCAGTGTGAAATACTATGAATTGACAGGGACATTGACTCTGCTCCCAATGTCTCGCTGTATGAACCCTTGGGGGAGAAACGTACCCATTGAACAAGGTGCAGCTGGGTTTTTGACGGCTTCACAATTACTGCTGAACACCCTCACTGGCCCGGAAAAGTCAATTTAATATTTATTCAATGTCAGATTTCCCCATTATAATTATACAAATCCTCATGTTTCTTTACAAAAATACATATTATTTTCTTTTCTAAAAGTTTGTTACCTTTATTTTAGCTTCCATCTCAGCTCAATCATAATAATTTATTTCACAATCTGAAAATTAATGTTATAATGAAGGATATCCAAGTGCTTTTGGCTTCCTGGTTTGCTGTCTGTGAGAATGCCCCGATGTAATTGGTTGTCTACCTGCTCAATGACACCCAATGCTGCAGATCCCCATGGCTTGGTGCCAGGTTTAACCTGTTGTCAGGAAGTGGAAGTCTACATTTACAGAGATCGTTGGATCTTTGTGGGTAACCTTTTCAACAGAGATCTCTCTGTTATCCAATTGGAATGGAGCACTCTCTCCATTATCCAATTGGAATGGAGCACTCTCTCCATTATCCAATTGGAACAGAGTGCTCTCTCCATTATCCAATTAGAATGGAGCACTCTCTCTGTTATCCAATTTGAATGGAGCGCTCCCTCCATTATCCAATTGGAATGGAGTGCTCTCTCCATTATCCAATTGGAACGGAGTGCTCTCTCCATTATCCAATTAGAATGGAGCACTCTCTCTGTTATCCAATTTGAATGGAGCGCTCCCTCCATTATCCAATTGGAATGGAGCGCTCTCTCCAATATCCAATTAGAATGGAACACTCTCTCCACTTTCCAATTGGAATGGAACACTCTCTCCATTATCCAATTGGAATGGAGTGCTGTCTCCATTATCCAATTGGAATGGAGTGCTCTCTCCATTATCCTATTGGAATGGAGCACCCTCTCTGTTATCCAATTTGAATGGAGCGCTCCCTCCATTATCAAATTGGAATGGAGCGCTCTCTCCAATGTCCAATTGGAATGGAACACTCTCTCCATTATCCAATTGGAATGGAGTGCTGTCTCCATTATCCAATTGGAATGGAGCGCTCTCTCCAATATCCAATTGGAATGGAGTGCTCTCTCCAGTATCCAATTGGAATGGAGCACCCTCTCTGTTATCCAATTGGAATGGAGCGCTCTCTCCATTATCCAATTAGAATGGAGCGCTCTCTCCATTATCCAATTGGAATGGAGCACTCTCTCCATTATCCAATTGGGACAGAGTGCTCGCTCCATTATCCAATTAGAATGGAGCACTCTCTCTGTTATCCAATTGGAATGGAGTGCTCTCCCCAATATCCAATTGGAATGGAACACTCTCTCCATTATCCAATTGGAATGGCGCGCTCTCTCCAATATCCAATTGGAATGGAACACTCTCTCCATTATCCAATTGGAATGGAGTGCTGTCTCCATTATCCAATTGGAATGGCGCGCTCTCTCCAATATCCAATTGGAATGGAGTGCTCTCTCCATTATCCTATTGGAATGGAGCACCCTCTCTGTTATCCAATTGGAATGGAGCACTCTCTCCAGTATCCAATTGGAATGGAGCACCCTCTCTGTTATCCAATTGGAATGGAGCGCTCTCTCCATTATCCAATTAGAATGGAGCGCTCTCTCCATTATCCAATTGGAATGGAGCACTCTCTCCATTATCCAATTGGGACAGAGTGCTCGCTCCATTATCCAATTAGAATGGAGCACTCTCTCTGTTATCCAATTGGAATGGAGTGCTCTCCCCAATATCCAATTGGAATGGAACACTCTCTCCATTATCCAATTGGAATGGAGCACTCTCTCCGTTATCCAATTGGTATGGAGCACTCTCTCTGTTATCCAATCGGAATGTAGTGATCTCTCTGTTATCCAATTGGAATGGAGCACCCTCTCCGTTATCCAATTCGTATGGTGCATGCTCTACATTATCCAATTGGAACGGAGTGCTCTCTCCATTATCCAATTAGAATGGAGCACTCACTCTCTGTTATCCAATTTGAATGGAGTGATCTCTTCATTATCCAATTGGAATGCACCACTCTCTCCATTATCCAATTGGAATGGAGCACCCTCTCCGTTATCCAATTGGTATGGAGCACTCTCTCCATTATCCAATTGGTATGGAGCACTCTCTCCGTTATCCAATTTGAATGGAGCACTCTCTCCGTTATCCAATTTGAATGGAGTGATCTCTTCATTATCCAATTGGAATGCACCACTCTCTCCGTTATCCAATTGGAATCGAGCACTCTCTCCATTATCCAATTAGAATGCAGTACTCTCTCCATTATCCAATTAGAATGCAGTACTCTCTCCATTATTCAATTGGAAAGGAGTGCTCTCTCCTCTATCCAATTGGAACAGAGCGCTCTCACCTTTAGCCAAATGGAATGGAGCACTCTCTCCATTATCCAATTGGAACAGAGCGCTCTCCCCATAATCCAATTGGAATGGAGTGCTCTCTCTATTATCGAATTGGAAAGGACTGCTCTCTCCTTTATCCAATTGGAACAGAGCGCTCTCACCTTTAGCCAAATGGAATGGAGCGCACTCTCCATTATCCAATTGGAATGGAGCACTTTCTCTGTTATCCAATTGGAATGGAGTGATCTCTCTGTTATCCAATTGTAATGGAGCACTCCCTACATTATCCAGTTGGAATGGAGCGCTCTTTCCATTAGCCAATTGGAATGGAGCACTCTCTCCATTATCCAATTGGAATGGAGCACTCCCTACATTATCCAGTTGGAATGGAGCGCTCTTTCCATTAGCCAATTGGAATGGAGCACTCTCTCCATTATCCAATTGGAATGGAGCACTCCCTACATTATCCAGTTGGAATGGAGCGCTCTTTCCATTAGCCAATTGGAATGGAGCACTCTCTCCATTATCCAATTGGAATGGAGCGCTCTCTCCTTTAGCCAATTGAAATGCGAAGACCCTTTCTGTTATCGAATTGGAATGGTGCGCTCTCTTCATTAGCCAATTGGACTGCGAACACATTCTGTCTTACCCAATTCAATGATAGTGACTCTCTGTAACAGATTCCTTCGCTCCCTCTTCCTGTATTTTTATAATTAAGAAATGAATTGTTCAGTAATATTTTTAAAAGCGCACAGTAATTTTTACTGCTCCTATAATTCCTCTCTTGGATTTGGCCTCACTGTATTGAATTGGGGAATAATTTCCAAGTCCTGGATACTCTGGTGTATTCTTGGAGAGTTGAGAACCCTCAGCACGAGGGGCAGAACTTTCCTTGGCACTGCCCAACTTCTAAAGGCACTGGTGTCTGGAGTGCATTCGAGATGCAGCAGATACATTACGTGGCTTTGCCAGAGTTAACATGCTGTAGTATTTCTGTAGGAATCGCTAATTTCCCGCCATGACTTTGATGGGACATTGATGAAAATCCTGGTAAAACAGCGGGAATGACAATTGGCATCATTTGACTAGGATTTCCTCCAATCTTCTGCCAAGTGTGTGATTGGAAACATCCCCATGGAAATTCAAGATGTGAATATTTCAGACCTTCAATGAACCAAGTGTATGACATGTATACAGCTTCTCAGTGTTGTATGTGCTCCTCGCACTATGGAAAGCATTGTCCTCCCTCCACAACGTTGCCTGACTTTGGCCCTGTCTCATTTCATCTGCTGCGCACCCATGTCTTTGATTGGATTTGATTTGATTTGATTTATTATTGTCACATGTATTGTTTCTTGCGCGCTATACAGACAAAGCATACCGTTTATAGAAAAGGAAAGGAGAGTGCAGAATGTAGTGTTACAGTCATAGCTAGGGTGTAGAGAAAGATCAACTTAATGCGAGGTCGGTCCATTCAAAAGTCTGATGGCAGCAGGGAAGAAGCTGTTCAGAGAGAGAGAAAGAGAAACCCTACAGTGCAGAAAGAGGCCATTTGGCCCATCGAGTCTGCACCAACCACAATCCCACCTAGGCCCCAGCCCCATATCCCTACATATTTACCCGCTAATCCCTCTAACCTACGCTTCTCAGGACTCTAAGGGGCAATTTTTAGCATGGCCAATCAATCTAACCCGCACATCTTTGGACTGTAGGAAGAAACCGGAGCACCCGGAGGAAACCCACGCAGACACGAGGAGAATGTGCAAACTCCACACAGACAGTGACCCAAGCCGGGAATTGAACCCAGGTCCCTGGAGCTGTGAAGCAGCAGTGCTAACCACTGTGTGACTGTGCCGCCCAGTTCTTGAGTCAGTTGGTATGTGACCTCAGACCTTTGTATCTGTTTCCCGATGGAAGAAGCTGGAAGAGAGAATGTCCGGGGTGCGTGGCATCCTTAATTATGCTGGCTGCTTTGCCGAGGCAGCAGGAATGTAGACAGAGTCAATGGATGAGAGGCTGGTTTGCGTGATGGATTGGGCTACATTCACGACCTTTTGTAGTTCCTTGCGGTCTTGGGCAGAGCAGGAGCCTTACCAAGCTGCGATACAACCAGAAAGAATGGTTTCTCTGATGCATCTGTAAAAGTTGGTGAGAGTCGTAGCTGACATGCCAAATTTCCTTAGTCTTCTGAGAAAGTAGAGGCATTGGTGGGCTTTCTTAACTATAGTGTCGGCATGGGAGGGACCAGGACAGGTGATCTGGACTCCTAAAAACATGAAGCTCTCGACCCTTTCTACTTCACCCCTGTTGATGTAGACAGGGGCATGTTCTCCTTTACGCTTTCTGAAGTTGATGACAATCTCCTTTGTTTTGTTGACATTGAGGGAGAGATTATTGTCGTTGCATCAGTTCACCAGATTCTCTATCTCATTCCTGTACTCTGTCTCATCATTGTTTGAGATCTGGCCCACTATGGTGATGTCGTCAGCAAACTTGAAAATCGAATTGGAGAGGAATTTGGCCACACAGTCAGAGGTGTATAAGGAGTATAGTAGGGGGCTGAGAACACAGCCTTTTGGGGCACTGGTGTTGAGGATGATCGTGGAGGAGGTGTTGTTGCCTATTCTTACTGATTGTGGTCTGAGAGTTAGGAAGTTCAGGATCCAGTTGCAGAGGGAGGAGCTGAGGCCCAGGCCATCTCTAGACTCGACCATTCCAACTCACTCCCAGCTGCTCTTCCACATTCCACCCTCCCAAAACATGAGGTTATCCAAAACTCTGCTTAATGTGTCTTAATCCGAGCCAATCACCTCAGTGCTTGCTAACCCGTATTGCTTGTTCTTTAAGATTCTCGTCCTTGTTTCCAAATCCCTCCACGGACTCACCCCCCTCTCCCTATCTCCGTAATCTTATCCGGCTGCGCAACTCTCCGACATATCTGCGCTCCTCCAATTCTGGTCTCCAGAGCATCCCTGGTTTTAATCGCTTCACCATTGGTGGCCATGCCTTGAGTTGTCTGGACTCTAAGCTTTGGAATTCCCTCCCCAAACCTCTCTGTCACTCTCTCTCTCCTCCTGTAAGACACTCCTTAAAGCCTATCCCTTTGACCAAGCTGTTGGCAATCTGCCCTAATATCTCTTTATCTGGCTTGGTGCCACACACAGTTTTATAATACTCTTGTTGAGGGATGTTTTATTACATTAACAGCACTATATAAATATAAGTTGTTGTTGTCTGTTGAATAGCATGGACCTATATGTTCCGGACGTCAGAAGAATGAGAAGGGATCCTATTAAAATGTGTAAAATTCTTAGCGGGTTTGACAAGGTTCATAGAATCCCACCAGGAGGCCATTCGGCCCATCGAGCCTGCACCAACAATAAGCCCACCCAGGCCCTATTCCCGTAACCCCACATGTTAACCCTGCTAACCCTGACACTAAGGGCGGGACTTTATGGACTCGCTCATCCCGAAACTGTAAGATCCCGCCCGAGGTCAATGAATCCTCCCATTATCCGCCCCTCGCCCGCTCCGATTCCTGTAGCGCGCGGGCCGGTAGAATTTCAGCGTAAGGGTCAATTTAGCACGGCCAATCAACCTAACCCGCACATCTTTGGAGTGTGGGAGGAAACCGGAGCACCCGTAGGAAACCCATGCAGACACGGGGAGAACGTGCAAACTCCAGACAGACGGAGATCTGAGGCCGGAATTGAACCCGCTCCCTGGCGCTGTGAATAGATACTGAGGAGCTGTCTCCCCTGGGCTGAAGAGTCTAGAACTAGTGTCTCACGGTCTCAGGATTAGGGGTCGAAATTTAGGACTGAGATGAGGAGACATTTCTTCACTCAAAGGGTGATAAATCTTTAGCATTCTCTCCGAGAGAGATTTGTGAGTTCTCAGACATTGAGTATATTCAAGAGTGAGATTGATAGACTCTTGGACATTAAAGGAATTAAGGGGGAGAGGGATGGTGCAGTAAAGTGAAACTGCAGTAGAGGATCAGCCATGGTCTTATCGGAATGCTAGAGCAGGCTTGAACCCGTGTTCCCACTTCCAATGTTATATAGATTGGGCATTGTACAGATCCCATCTTGTATGACAATGATGTACAACACAGTAAGAAGTCTCACAACACCAGGTTAAAGTCCAACAAGTTTATTTGGTAGCAAAAGCCATTAGCTTTCGGAGCGCTGCCCCTTCGTCAGGTGAGTGGGAGTTCTGTTCACAAACAGGGCATATAAAGACACAAACTCAATTTACAAAATAATGATTGGAATGCGAGCCTTTACAGGTAATCAAGTCTTAAAGGTACAGACATTGTCTACCAAATAAACCTGTTGGACTTTAACCTGGTGTTGTGAGACTTCTTACTGTGTTTACCCCAGTCCAACGCCGGCATCTCCACATAATGATGTACAAGACAGAGCTTCCATTTTTGAATACGTATGTGGATTCAGTCCTATTTCAAATGTCCATAAGCCGTTCCTGTCAGTGTGGGTGATGAACTATTTTCAGAATAAAAACATCAAGTGGCTTTCTTAACGTCAGCCGTGCTTCATTGAGTGGCAAACCTACCTCTGAGTCAGAATGTTGAGAGTTCAAATCCCATCTCCAGAGACTGCCCCTCCTGGTAGATAGCCTGAGAATGTTCAGATTAAATTCACGTGGGTGTCATTGGCAAGGTCAACACTTATTGCCCACGCCTACACAACCATTTGGCTTACAGAGCTATTTCAGAGGTCAGCTAAGAGTCAGCCACAAGATGTCTAGGTTAGGTGGATCGGCCATGCTAAATTGTCCCTCAGTGTCCCAAGGTCTGTAGATTAGGGGGATTAGTGGGGTAAATACAAAGGGTTACTGGGGGGTGAGCCTGGGTATGATTCTTTGTTGGAGAGTTGGTGCAAACTCGATGGACCAAATGGCCTCCTTCTGCACTGTAGGGATTCTATACTATGAAACATCGCAGTGGATATGGAGTCACATGTAGGCCAGACTGGGTAAGAATGGCAGATTTCCTTCTCTGAGGGCATTAGTGAACCAGATAGGTTTTTACAACAATGTAATAGTTCCATAGTCACCATTACAGACTTTTTATTCCTGATTTAATTAATTAACTTAATTAAAAATCCACAGCTGCTGTAATGAGATTTGAACTCATATCTCCAATTCATTCATGGATGAATATAACTATTATGCTCCCACACTGTTGTTTCAGGGAGACCCTGTCCATTGTTACTCTTTTGAGTCCCTATATCTTGACTTTGGGAAAAATCAATTTTCTATTTTGCTTCGAATATAAACTTGCAAATGCTCATACTGCCTTCCACTGGATATCTGGAGAATTAATTTCCTCTTCCAGCCAGCTCCCACAGCACAGAATTATAGAATCATAGAATCGCTACAGTGCAGAAGGAGGCCATTTGGCCCATCTCGTCTGCTCCGACCCTCTGACAGAGCATCTTACCCAGGCCCTCTCACCCGCCCTCTCCCCATAACCCCACACATTCATAACACCTTCCCCTGTTGGCACAGTGGCCATAAGACCTAGAAGCAGAATTAGGCCACTCGGCCCATTGCGTCTGCTCTGCCGTTCAATCACGGCTGATATTTTTCTCATCCCCATTCTCCTGCCTTTTCCCCATAACCCCTGATCCCCTTATTAATCAAGAACCTATCTATCTCTGTCTTAAAGACACTCAATGACCCGGCCTCCACAGCCTTCTGCGGCAAAGAGTTCCACAGATTCACCACTCTCTGGCTGAAGATATTCCTCCTCATCTCTGTTTTAAAGGATCGTCCCGTTAGCCTGAGGTTGTGCCCTCTGGTTCTATTTTCTCCTACTAGTGGAAACCTCCTCTCCAGGTCCACTCTACCCAGGCCTCGCAGTATCCTGTAAGTGGCACAGTGGTTATTAGCACTGCTGCCTCATAGTGCCAGGAACCCGGGTTCGATTCCAGTCTTAGGTCACTGTCTGTGTGGAGTTTGCACGTTCTCCCCATGTCTGCGTGGGTTTCCTTCGGGTGCTCCGGTTTCCTCCCACAGTCCAAAGATGTGCGGGTTAGGTTGATTGGCCATGCTAAACTGACTGTTGGTGTCAAGGGGATTAGCAGGGTAGATGTGTGGGGTTTCGTGAATAGGCCTGGGAGGGATTGTGGTCGGTACAGCCTTGATGGGCCGAATGGCCTCCTTCTGCACTGTAGGGATTCTATGATTCTTAAGACCATTGGAGAGATCCTGGAGAATATGAACCATTTTCCGTACATTGGGAGCTGGATGAAACAGACAAAAAAAATGAAATTCATCATCATCTTCGAGGTGCCAGCTCAGTCTTCGACCAACTGGGGAAAAGAGTATTTGAAGACCAGGATCTCAAACTCAGGCTAAGAACATGGGTCACTGGGCAGCAGGGATCCCCTCACTCCTATTGGCTACAGGGACTTGATCAATCTACAGCAGGATCCACTAAGCACTGGAGAAGAATTATCAGCAGATTCTGCACAAGATCCTCCAAATACAGCAGCAAGAAAGACAATCCAACAGCAGCGTCCTCCCCAAAGCCAATATGCCCAGTATCCAGGCGCTAATCGATCCAAACCAGCTCCCCTGGGTGGGACATGCTGCTCATCCAGCTGCCATCAGACCCCCGGAGTAACTGGTCCACTCAGAGTCACGGCAGGAGATGCCCAGAAGGGCAGCGGAACTACTTCCGGGAAGCTTGAAGATCATCCCTGAAGATATGAAACCTCCCCATCAGCTTATCGGAGACCCTGTCTTGTGACCCACCAAAATGGAGAATGTTCAGAGAAGGTTTACCAGACTAATACCAGGAATGGGTGGGTTGTCTTCTGAGGAAAGGCAGCACAGGCTGGGCTTGTATCTACTGGAGTTTAGAAGAGTAAGAGGTGACTTGATTGAAACATATGAGATCTGGGGGTATTGACAGGGTGGATGCAGAGAGGATGTTTCCTCTTGTGGGAGAATCTAGAACTTGGGGGTTACTGTTTAAAAATCGCCCATTTAAGACAGAGATGAGGAGAATTTTGTTCTCTCTGAGGATGGTGAGTCTTCGGAAATCTCTTCCTCAAGAGGCGGTGAAAGTGGAATCTTTGAATATTTTTAAGGTAGGGCTGAATGGATTCTTGGTAAGCAAAGGGGTGAAAGGTTATCAGGGGTCGGCGGGATGCAGATACTCCCGACTTGCCTGGATAGGTGCAGCTCCAACAACACTCAAGAAGCTTGACACCATCCAGGACAAAGCAATCCCGCTTTATTGCTACCATATCTACAAACATTCACTCCCTCCACCACCGACGCTCAGTAGCAGCAGTGTGTACTATCTACAAGGTGCACTGCAGCAATTCACCAAAGATCCTTAGACAGCACCTTCCAAACCCATGACCGCTTCCATCTAGAAGGACAAGGGCAGCAGATACATGGGAACACCACCACCTGCAAGTTCCCCTCCAAGCCACTCACCGTCCTGACTTGGAAATATATTGGCCGCTCCTTCGCAGTTGCTGGGTCAAAATCCTGGAATTCCCTCCCTAACGGCATTGTGGGTCAACCCACAGCACGTGGACTGCAGCGATTCAAGAAAGCGGCTCACCACCACCTTCTCAAGGACAACTAGGGATGGGCAATAAATGCTGGCCCAGCCAGCGACATCCATGGCCCATGAATGAATAATAAAAAACGAATAAAAAAGATTTGAGGATACCATCAGATCAGTCATGATCTTATTGAACGGAGCAGGTTTGAGGGGCTGAATGGCCGACTCCTGCTCCTTGTTAGTATGTCCGAATGAGAAGATATTGAGCACATTGGGAGACTTTCCTGCCCCACAACTGGCAGAGTCTGCAAATCGCACAAGGGGTTCATCAGCTTCCTCAGAACCTAAAGACTTTATAGAACCTTAGTTAGGCCACACCTGGAATATAGTGTTCAATTCTGGTCGCCACACTACCAGATAGATGTGGAGGCTTTGGAGAGGGTACAGAAAAGATTTACCAGGATGCTGCCTGGCATGGTGGGTATTAGCTATGAGGAGAGGTTGGAGAAACTTGGTTTGTTCTCACTGGAACGACGGAGGTTGAGGGATGATCTGATAGAAGTCTACAAGATTATGAAGGGCGTGGACAAAGTAGATAGACAGAAGCTTTTTCCCAGGGTGGAAGAGTCAATTACTATTGGGCATAGGTTTAAGGTGCAAGGGACAAGGTTTAAAGGAGATATACAAGGCAAGTTTTTTACACAGAGGGTGGTGGGTGCCTGGAACTCGCTGCCGGGGGAGGTAGTGGAAGCGGATACAGTAGTGACTTTTAAGGGGCATCTCGACAAATACATGAATAGGATGGGAATAGAGGGATATGGTCCCCGGCAGGGTAGGGGGTTTTAGTTAAGTTGGGCAGCATGGTCGGTGCAGGCTTGGAGGGCCGAAGGGCCTGTTCCTGTGCTGTAATTTTCTTTGTTCTTTGTTCTTTGCTCATAGAACTAGAGCCATTCTCTACTCTGCGGGACTGCCTGCAAAGGAAGAAGACACAATTCAGAAGATTAATCAGTGGAGTTCCTTTGTGATACCATCTAAATCTTTATTGCGTCTTGGTTTGTGAGTCACCACCAGATTCAACACAAGCTTCAAAAAGTAACTTTTAAAATTCCACAATCAGTTCCGTTCAACGAATGTCCAACCTTCCCCTTTATCTATGGCATCTGTCTGAAAAATGGATTAAATCTCCCCTAATTTTTTGTTTTCATAATGACGGTAATATTTCCTTAGTCTGTCTCGACGGCTCATTGACGTAGATTTGCTGTTACCCTCTGCTCAAACCCTGCATCACTGGTGTTATCTCATTAAACTATTGGAGTTATTACAATACACTTCCGCTTGGACGTAAAGCCACAGTTATTACTCAAAGATTAATGTACAACCCTCCCAAATTTCATCTCATTTCATCTCCCCAGATTACAGATATGTAATGGACTTTGCCCAAAACCTCTGCTCAGACAATTGAGTCATTCAGGGTCATGGAGTGTGGGACTGTCAGCAAAGACCGAGCTTAGAAAAAAAAGTTTAAAAAGAAATCTGAATGGAACTAAGGTTCAGTATCGATTTGGAGCATGAGCAACGCCAGAGAGGAAATGACTGGATAGCAAAGAAACTGAAAGAAAAAGGATGGAATTTAACAGATATGAAATTCGATCAAAATCTCCAGGAAGCTGATTGGGAAATGGGTGTAATTCCCAGAACTGAAGAATGGGAATCATTCTGGAACCTTGGAGGGTTCAGTACAACTAAAGCATAATTCTAGTTTCGGAATGCCTTTAATAAGGTAGTATTTAATATTGGGAAATTTTAGATTGTGCTTCACCTTTGACCCAACACAGAACTGCTGCCAATGGGTGGCGATGGTCTAGTGGTATTATCGCTGAACTGTTCATCCAGAAACTCAGCTAATGTTCTGGGGACCCGGGTTCGAATCCCGCCACGGCAGATGGTGGAATTTGGATTTAATAAAAAAAATTTAAAATCTACTGATGACCATGAAACCGTTGTTGATAGTTGGAAAAACCCATCTGGTCCATCGAATCTACTGTGCAGAAGGGGACCATTTGGTCCATTGAGTCTGCACAGAGTATTTTATCCAGGCCCCCTCCCCCACCCTATCCCTGTAACCCCACACATTTACCATGACTAATCCATCTAATCTACACATCTTGGGACACTAAGGGGTAATTAAGCACGGTCAGTCCACCTAACCTGTACGTCTTTGGACTGTGGGAGGAAACCGGAGCACCCGGAGGAAACCCACGCGGACACGGGGAGAACGTGCAGCTCTCATGAGTGATGAACCCATGCGGCTTGATGGTTAAGACTGACAGAAGCAGTGCATTAGTGATGTCTGCTGGAGCTGTCAATGCCTAGTCCTGCCAGCGTCTGGGTCAGGGACACGCAATGGCTTCTTCAGCTGCGGCCTGGATGGACTGCAGTGAGGCTATGAAACATCACCCTATCATGTGAGTAACTCTTTTATGAGTGGGCCGCACAGATGCTGCCCTTGCTACAGTGGCCCATGGCCCCTCGACTATTCAGTGAGGTGAGTGGGAGACATTCAGGAGCCACTCACCCAGCAGAGTGGATGAGGTCATTCATCTACTTGCAGCAGAGCAGACGAGTCCTCTGGTGGAGGTTATGGGGTCTTGTCTGGAGACAATACACATCTTTTTAGCCTGTCTTGATGCTCTCTCCACTCACATTGTTTTGTTTCTTAAAGACTTGATTAGTTGTAAGTATTCGCATTCCAACCATTATTCATGTAAATTGAGTCTGTGTCTTTATAAGCTCTGTTTGTGAACAGAATTCCCACTCACCTGAAGAAGGGGCTTAGAGCTCCGAAAGCTTGTGTGGCTTTTG
This sequence comes from Mustelus asterias, assembly GCF_964213995.1. Lineage (NCBI taxonomy): Eukaryota > Metazoa > Chordata > Chondrichthyes > Carcharhiniformes > Triakidae > Mustelus > Mustelus asterias. The sequence continues at coordinate 136,070,809 of NC_135807.1, forward strand.
CTACCAAATAAACCTGTTGGACTTTAACCTGGTGTTGTTCAACTTCTTACGGAGGTTATGGGCACCAACCTCCCTGGAAACTTCCTCCCGTGTAGGCTCAGCCTCCTCCCTTCACCCTCTGGATAGACAATAGCCCCTCCAGGCCTCCATTGCTTTGAGCAACACTCCCAGTGATGCGTCACTGAATCTGGGGGTCCCTGGGATCGGGGGCTCTATCCTCCTTCAGCAGTGAGCACATTAATGCCCAGATATGACAGTGGGGCACGGGACATCCAGCCTGCCCGCCTCAAAGAAGATCGGGAAAGCCCAGACTGCATCATTAATGAGGTTGATATTGCACAGAATGACACAAATTCCCACCGGCCTTGGCAGGGGGACATCTCCCGGTTCCGCACCAGGGGACTTAACCCCCAGGTGGAAAATTCCCCCGTGCATCTCTGTTCAACAACTGTCCTGGTCACGTTTCCATCAGCTCAGTATGGTGGGAATATTCAAATTCCTTCAAACCACACAGCAGTAACTGGCTAACCATGGAATTCTTCACCCATCGCATCACCCAAACAGCTTGCAACAGCTTCATCTTGGGACTGTTGGAGGCCTTGCTCCCACAAGGAGGACTGTGAATACATCAACCTTCCTCCAACTCCTGTGTCAACCCAGGCTTGGTGGGCTGAAGGGCCTGTCCCTATGCTGTGCTGTTCTTTGTTAACCAACCTCAGAAACTTTTACAGATGCGGCATAGAAAGCATCCTTTCCAGATGTATCACAGCTTGGTATGGCTCCTGCTATGCCCAAGACTGCAAGAAACTACAAAGGCTTGTTCAACCATGCCGTCCAGAAAGATGTTGCTGGAAAGCCCTTTGTGAACTGTGACTTCCTTAGTTTACCCATCATCCATGGGAGAAAATGCTGGAAAATCTCAGCAGGTCTGGCAGCATCTGTAAGGAGAGGAAAGGGCTGACGTTTCGAGTCCGGATGGCCCTTTGTCAAAGCTTTGTCATCTGGACTCGAAACATCAGCTCTTTTCTCTCCTCACAGATGCTGCCAGACCTGCTGAGATTTTCCAGCATTTTCTCTTTTGGTTTCAGATTCCAGCATCCGCAGTAATTTGCTTTTATCCATTTCTTCATCTTGATGCCTGGAGCCGAGATGATTGGACCATGCTACAAGGCTCCAATATGGTGGGCAGTGGGCACACTCTCCTGCCATGAAGAGCACTGTGCACCAACCCTATTGGCAAAGTCTCCTGTGTTTGTATCCATGGTGTCCACCTACTAGAACATAGAACATAGAACAGTACAGCACAGAACAGGCCCTTCGGCCCACCATGTTGTGCCGAGCTTTATCTGAAACCAAGATCAAGCTATCCCACTCCCTATCATCCTGGTGTGCTCCATGTGCCTATCCAATAACCGCTTAAATGTTCCTAAAGTGTCTGACTCCACTATCACTGCAGGCAGTCCATTCCACACCCCAACCACTCTCTGCGTAAAGAACCTACCTCTGATATCCTTCCTGTATCTCCCACCACGAACCCTATAGTTATGCCCCCTTGGCTCCATCCACCCGAGGAAATAGTCTTTGAACGTTCACTCTATCTATCCCCTTCATCATTTTATAAACCTCTATTAAGTCTCCCCTCAGCCTCCTCCGCTCCAGAGAGAACAGCCCTACTGGAGTCAAACATTTCACATATAGTCACTACAGGCGAACACCATCCCAAGATTCCCCATTCAGTTGCATCTGATGTTCTCGGGCCTTTGTGGGGACTGCTGGATGCTGCCACCTTCTGTGGTGGGTTCACTGGATGGGGTAAAGTTGTGGCAGCCCCAGCTTTCCCCCTAACATCAGCAGCAGGCCCTCAACTTTCATCCTCAGGTTGTTAGCACAGGCTAAGGCTCGAATCGCACACTCTCCAAATCATTCCTTTGTTCCTCCCAGAGGGAAAAAACATTGAGCGACAGAGCTAGTGGTTGGTGGATAGTGGATAGTGGCGCAGTGGGTTAGCACTGCTGCCTCACAGCGCCAGGGACCCGGGTTCAATTCCGGCCTCCACACTGTCTGTGCGGAGACTGCACTTTCTCCCCGTGTCTGTGTGGATTTCCTCCGGGTGCTCCGGCTTCCCCCCATAGTCCGAAGATGTGCTGGTTAGGTGTATTGGCCATGCTAAATTCTCCCTCAGTGTACCTGAACAGGTGCCGGAGTGTGGCGACTAGGGGATTTTCACAGTAACTTCATTGCAGTGTTAATGTAAGCCTACTTGTGACACTAATGTAGAAACTTTAGTTAAGTGGTATTCGATCTCCTTCACCTTTTCAGACCCTGATTTGAGTTTTATTGTGAAAGATACTGACCACTATAACTACCATAGAGGTTCATGTGGCCTAGAGCGATGGCTGTTTTGAAAATCATGATGGTAAAACGACTTGACCATAATGCCAGTTAATTTAATCGAAAAATAAAATTTACAGAGGTCTAATGCTTCTTTGAGGAGGTCTTGTGACGCAGTGGGGTTAGTGTCCCTGCCTCTGAGCCAGTAGCTCCGGGTATAAGTCCCATTGCAGGGCTTGATGGCCAAGGAAGGTGCATTCATAATGTGGCCAAAACAGATTGAGTGTCAACTTGCAAATCCTTCCAAATTCACCAATGGCTCGTGGTAAGAGTGGGAGAGACTCCTGATCAGCCATGTGATGGAAAGAATATTCGACCCTCGACCATCACTATCCATAGCTCCAGACTACATGCAGGTAAAAATGTCTGTAACCATAGAAACTTGGATTCTGAGCAATCTGTAACATCCAAAAACTCCTAAATTACCATAATATTATTAGCCTATGAATCTCAAGACTAGAATGTGTGATATTGGCTTCTGCACCCTCTCCTTTACTTCTCCCCTATGTACTCTATGAACAGTATGCTTTGTCTGAATAGTGCGCAGGAAACAATACTTCTCACTGTATACTAATACATGTGACAATAATAAATCAAATCAAGTCAAATCAACCCCTCTGTTAAAAGAGGGAAGAGCAATGACTTAAGGAGTTATTCAGAATCGCATTCTAACATCACGCGTAGGGTGGGATTTTCTATCTCTTCCCCACTGGCAGGATCTTTTGCTCCTGCTTCTGCCCCCCACCGCCCCCCCCCAACTCCCGTGACGGGCTCCCGGCGACGGGACGGGCGAATCACGCAAGACGCCGTTAGGACCAGAAGATCCCGCTGGTAGCCAATGGTAAGCTGCCTCCACCAGCAGAAATTACGCTGCGGGGAAGAGGAGGCAGAAGATTCCGCCCGTGGTGAGTCCAAGTTGTCGCAACCTAATTTATTGCATACTGTAATTTTGGCACAAGCTCAATCTCAACATTGCGGGGACCAAGATTTCAACAGTCGACCAAAGCGAGATGAAATCAGTTACATGTTTTCATTGCAAATAATTTTGGGTCCATTGAAACCATTTCTTGGTGAGCATTCCTGTGGTTTGACCATTGTGGGTTGGATAAATTGTTTTACGCGGAATCCTTGTATGAAACACCACAGTAGGAAACTGTTTGGGTCAATTCAAGGAAAACCAATATATTACTCGTAACTTGAAGTAGGCGAGGTGGAATAAAGTTGAAACTGGAGTTCGAGAAATCAAAACTTTTCTCAATCTCTGTTAAAAGTGAGGATGAGAATTTTCAAAGGGCACTTGAAAGAAATGTAAATGAAACTTGCTGTTATAATTTTGGATTGGTTCCATGTTTTATCATTATCACTCGCTGACTCATTTTAACTTTCGATGTTGAAGTTGTTCCGAAATTCCTGAAACGAAACTTTGCCAGTGATGTCCCAGAAGTTAACCCTTGCTGCAGTAGATTTTGCCTTTGGTTTTGAGTATGAAAGGGATGATAACGAGTCAATGGCTTATTTTCCATCACTCGTTTTGCGTTTGAAGCCCAAGATGACCACTTGAATATTCAACGCATCTGTGTGATGTTTCCTTGTCTGTCATTGGACTTAGTGTCAGAGAGTCACCCAGCACAGGAAAGGCCCTTTGGCCCATCGAGTCTGCACCAACAATAAATAATACCAATTAACAATAACATAGAATCATAGAATCCCTACAGTGCAGAAAGAGGCCATTCGGCCCATCGAGCCTGCACCGATGACAATCCCACCCAGGCCCTATCCCCGTAACCCCATGTATTTACCCTGCTGCTTCCCCTGACACTAAGGGGCAATTTGCCATGGCCAATCCACCCACCCCACACATTTTTGGACTGTGGGAGGAGCCTGGAACACCTGGAGGAAACCCACGCAGACATAGGGAGAATGTGCAAACTCCACACAGACAGTGACCCTAGCTGGAAATCGAACCCGGGTTCCTGGGCTCTAAGACAGTAGTGCTAACCACTTTGCCAATGGCCTGTATCCACATGATGGTCTTGTTGTGCAATGGGTAACATCCCTACCTCTATGTCAGAGACTCCTGGTTCAAGTCCCACTTCAGGGCTTGATGGCAAGGGAAGGTTCATTCATAATGTGGCCAAGCAGGTTGATTGGCAGCCTGTAAATCCTTCCAACATACCTGATGGCAGGCAGTAGGAACAGGAGAACTTCCTGGTCAGCTAGACAGCAGAAGGCGATGGTAAACCACTGCAATACTTTGCCAAGCATAATCATGGGCCAATTCAATTGAGGTCCATGGTCAGCAGTGCCCTCTGAAGGCCATGGTACCTGAAGGAGGTGGAGGACACACATGGCCCTTTGTGCACACCCAGGTCGCTCCGTACAGCAACATACTGCTCATTTCTCTCCATTTAAATAATAAACTGTTCCTCTATCATTCCTGCCAGACTGGATTGGAATCAGTTAAAGGCCAGACCAATCAATGCCAGCAGATGTCCTTCACTGAAATCGTGACGATACTATATCTTGAATAAATGTATTTATGTCATGTTTCTTGTGCAGGGTATGTTTAAAATTCAGCTCTGTTTACACGGTGCCACTTTGTCTGAACCAGGCAGCTCTCATGCTGAGAATGCAGGAGAATAATTGATTTTAGGTAATGGGCTGTTTGTTTTGATCTAAGCTAATGCAGTTTTTGGGTTTCCCCCTGGGGTTGCAGATTAGGGTTTAATTAGGTTGATTGACAAGAGGCAGAGTCATGTGAGGGGAAGGAGCTAAACCTGCAGAGAAAAGCAGGCAGTTTTGCTTCGGTCTGCAAGGAGCAAGAGGTGTCTTTCTCTCTCTTCCTGGAGGTTGCTGTTTGAGTAACAGAAGATAGGTGTCTCTCTGTATCTTTCTCCAGAAGTGTTAAAATGCTCTAGGAATGTCAATAAGTAAAAACACATAAGCCTGTGTTGTTTGCTGACTGATTTTGAAGAGGCGTGTTGTCTATGAGGAATATTGCTTAAATTGAAACTAATAGAGATAGCTAAGCAGTTAAGGATTGTATCTTGTTATGTTTAAGTCAGTAAAGGTTAAGCTAATTCATTTGTTTTATTTAAACTGTATTCTTAAAATGATGTTTGTTTTGATAAAAGCTTCCTAATGTGTCCATAGAATCATACCTGGAGTGAAACACCTTATCCTCACACTAATGCTGAAATACAGAAACTATTGTGGTCTAGTCAGGCTTCGTAATATACCCTGGGGTTTCTGATCTGATCCCTAACAAAAGACATCAGTGAATCAGTTGAGTTTTTGTGACACATTTTTCTCTCTCTAGCTGATAAGAAATCATAGGATGTAGGAGCAGAATTAGGCCATTCGGCCCATTGAGTCCGCTCTGCCATTCAATCATGGTTGATATGCTCCTCATCCCCATGTTCCTGCCTTCTCCCCATAACCCTTCAACCCATTACCAATTAAAAATCTGTCTAACTCCTCCTTAAATTTACTCACTGTCCCAGCACCCACCGCACTTTGGGGGAGCGAACTCCACAGATTCACAACCCTTGGGGAGAAGTAGTTTCTCCTCAACTCTGTTTTAAATTTGTTACCCCTTATCCTAAGACCTTTTATTAACTTTAGTTTTATTTTATTATTTCTAGAGTTTTCTGTTTAAAGTCTTTGGTGAAAGATTATCTAGAAATCCTGGGTTTAAAGAGGTTCTGTTGCAATAAATATACTATTTTGACTGCAAATTTTTTTGGGACTGAGGTAGTATTTCTGAATACAAAAGAAAACCAAGAACCACCAATTTCAGTTTCAAAATTATCAGTCGAACTCTCGGCCTCAAAGTTCATGAATGAAGCCCAATCCATCACTCAAACCAGCCTCCCATCCATTGACTCTGTCTACACCTCCCACTGCCTCGGCAAAGCAGCCAGCATAATTAAGGACCCCACGCACCCCGGACATTCTCTCTTCCACCTTCTTCTGTCGGGAAAAAGATAGAAAAGTCTGAGGTCACGTACCAACCGACTCAAGAACAGCTTCTTCCCTGCTGCTGTCAGACTTTTGAATGAACCTCCCTCGCATTAAGTTGATCTTTCTCTACACCCTAGCTATGACTGTAACACTACATTCTGCACTCTCTCCTTTCCTTCTCTATGAACGGTATGCTTTGTCTGTATAGTGTGCAAGAAACAACACTTTTCACTGTATCCCAATACATGTGACAATAATAAATCAAATCACATCAAAATCAATGCGTTTTTTGCAGGGGAGAGAGAGTTCTAGATTTCCACTGCCCTTTGTATAAAGAAATGCTGATGTGGAGATGCCGGCGTTGGACTGGGGTAAGCACAGTAAGAAGTCTCACAACACCAGGTTAAAGTCCAACAGGTTTATTTGGTAGCAAATACCATAAGCTTTCGGAGCTTGCTGCTCCTTCGTCAGATGGAGTGGTCTCTGTTCTCCAACAGTGCACAGAGACACAATGACAAATTCTGTAACTTGATTTCTGTGTCTGTGCACTGTTGGAGAACAGAGACCACTCCATCTGACGAAGGAGCAGCGCTCCGAAAGCTTATGGTATTTGCTACCAAATAAACCTGTTGGACTTTAACCTGGTGTTGTGAGACTTCTTACTAAAGAAATGCTTGCAGACATTATCCCTGAATTTTGTTTCAGATTCCAACATCCGCAGTCATTTGCTTTTGTCATCCCTGAATTGATGGGCTTGAATCTTAAGGCCCCTGTTGTAGACCTGAAGAAATAGTTTGTCACCATTTCTCCTATCAGGTCCCCTTTCCTCCTGACAGTGATGAGTCAGGCCTTCACTGTAAGCCTCCTGAATTAGGCCTTGATTTTCCTCTGAACTATCCTATTTAGCAGCAAAAGCTGAAAGCCATCGCAAAACACAAACCTGCAGCGATGCCCTCCTCCCAACTGTCCTAATACCCCCCACCCACCTCCCCCACCCCCGCACCACCACCGGAGTGAACAAACCTTGAGATGTCTTCCAACCATAAAAGCAAGTTGCCTTTGTATTAACTAGCTGCTTTAGCAAATGTGCTGAATTAATATTTTTTTTGTTCATTCGGAGGACATGGGTGTTGAAATGCTGGCTGGGCAGTATTTATCGCCCATCCCTAGTTGCCTGAGAGCAGTTGAGAGTCAACCACATTGCTGTGTCTCTGGAGTCACATGTAGGCCAGACCGGGTAAGGACGGCAGATTTCCTTCCCTAAAGGACATTAGTGAACCAGATGAGTTTTTCTGACAATCAACAATGGTTTCATGGTCATCAGTAGATTCTTAATTCCAGATATTTTTTATTGAA